>NC_091954.1:66030010-66377510 GCF_031021105.1 Erythrolamprus reginae | reverse complement strand
TATTTATTATTTATTATTTATTATTTATTATTTAATTATATACTGTATTATATATTAAATCTTGAACATCCAGTTCTTATCTAGAAAACTTGGACTGACCCCCCGCATTTTGCCCAGGTCTGTTGCAGTGAAAGGTACAGTACTTTTACTGGATAAGAACTGATAGCAACTAGTCGAAAGCAAGATCTGAGGCAAAAGGCACGGAAATTACATATAGAAAGAAATCCAAAATCCCTCCCCTCCAAGACCCGGGCTGGCCATCCAATCATGATGCCCCCCAGATGTCAGGTGTGCTACATCTTCAGGTGGAACCTTTGCATTTGGTCTTCATAAACTGTTGACCTTGAGCTGGCTATAAACATATGCATTCATCTAAGCAGTATATGATGAGGACTTTCCTCCCTAATTCCCCAATCAGACATATATGGAGACATCTCCAGGGCTGCTCCCCCCTCCTCCCAAATACCTAAACCTCCCCCTCCCCCCATTTCTATGGCAGCTGAAGCAAGCAAGCAGCATGTAGAGACATTAGTCCTAGTAAAAAACAGAACATAACAAGATAGACAAAATGAAAGTATAAACACACTGACAGAAATATAGTTAAGGTTTATCAGGGTATTTGGAATGGAATACCTGAAGTAATTTGGGGGCTCTGACATCCTGTTTGTTCACCCATTCAGAATGCGAGAGAGGAAAGTGTTTCCAGGCCACCAAATGTTGTATCTTGCCCCTACGTTTCCTAGAATTGAGAATTTCCTTAACCTCAAAATGCTGTTCACTTTCAATAAGCAAAGAAACAGGAGGATCGGTATGATCTGGCCAAAGAGAGTTCAGGTTTCAATAGGTTTACATGAAAAACAGAGCGAATTCTCCTAAGGCAGTGAGGGCGAACCTTTTTTTCCTCAGGTGCCGAAAGAGCATGTGTGCATGCTATTACGCATGTGTGAGTGCCAACACCCATAATTCAATGCCTGGGGAGGATGAAAGCAGCTTTCTCTACCCCCTGGAGGCCCTCTGGAGGCTGGAAACTGTCTGTTTCACAACTTCTGGTGCACCCAGTAGGCTCGTGTTTCGCCCTCCCCAGGATCCAAAGGCTTCCCTGGATGGTAAAAACGCCTTCCCCCATCCCCACGGAGGCTCTCTGGAAGCCAAAAACACTCACCTAGAGCTTCTGTGCAAGCCAAAAATCAGCTGGCTGGCACACAAATGCACGTTGGAGATGAGTTAGGGCAATGGCTTGCATGCCAGCAGATATAGCTCCATGTGCCACCTATGGCATCCGTGCCATAGGTTCGCCATCACTGTCCTAAGGGTTTTTGGAAGTACTAACTGAACAGTGAATGGGTTTATAATGTTCACAATAGGAAAATGGACCACAAATTAAGGTCCAAATTTCTTTGACTTCTGTGTAGTTTGTAAGTACTGTATTTTTGAAGTATAAGATGCACTGGAGTATAAGACGCATCTCAGGTTTTGGGGAGGGAAATAAAGAAAAGAATCTGCTTACCAAGTATTCATCTAGCTAGTGTCTTTATCTCTGGTCAGCTTCAGCACATTATTTTATCCCCTGGTTAGGGCTTTAAAAAAACTTTATTTGGAGAGAGTAACAATGAAAGAGCTTGCAAGCCAATAAGAGCTGGGAACATCATGAGCACCTGGAAAGAAACATTCAGAGCAATTAGAATAATGGAAAAAACCCTGCAAAGACTTAGAGCTTGGAAAACATTCTTTGCAGAGAGTAACAATGAAAGAGCTTGCAAGTGGGTAAGAACTGGGAACATTGTTAGCACCTGGCTAGGGCTGGAAAGAAACATTCAGAGCAAGTAGAGAATTTTAAAAACCTACAAAGACAGGGTTTGGAAAACATTCTTTGAGGAGAGTAACAATGAAAGTGCTTGCAAGCCGGTAAGAGCTGGGAACAACATGAGCACCTGGAAAGAAACATTCGGAGCAAGTAGAATAATGGAAAAAACCCTGCAAAGACTTAGAGCTTGGAAAACATTCTTTGCAGAGAGTAACAATGAAAGAGCTTGCAAGTGGGTAAGAACTGGGAACATTGTTAGCACCTGGCTAGGGCTGGAAAGAAACATTCAGAGCAAGTAACGAATGAAAAAAACCTACAAAGACAAGGTTTAGAAAACATTCTTTGAGGAGAATAACAATGAAAGAGCTTGCAAGCTGGTAAGAACTCGGAACATTGTTAGCATCTGGTTAGGGCTAGAAAGAAACTTATTCGCAGCAAGTTAGAGCAATGAAAAAAAACTGTAAAGACTTAGGGCTTGGAAAACATTCTTTGCAGAGAGAAACAATGAAAGAGCCTGCAAGGTAAGAGCTGGGAAGATGGTTAGCAGCTAGTTAGGGCTGGAGGAAAAAAAGCTACATTCAGAGTATAAGACACACCCAAATTATCAGCCTCTTTTAGGGAGGAAAAGTGTGTGTCTTATACAGTACTTAATTGACAGGAAATCCCTCTCTCTAACTTGATATTTCTTTGGTTTAACCCTTTCCTTGTTAGCTTGTTTTTTTATGGGCTTGGTGAGAGTGGCAAGAGGGCAGTCAGGATCAAAGCCCAGATCCTCAGTCTGCTTCAGGTGTGGAAAGGAGGGGCACCGAGCTGATGAATGTTTCTCCAAGCCAGTCCCTAAGATGACTTTGGCTGGAGGAAAGAAAATTGACAAGCTGGCAGCAAAGAATCACAACACAGTTTTGAAAGGTGTGGAAGTCATTGAGTTTTTCCTCATTTCCAGGCTGAATCTCTCCTTGGTCAGCTTCCATCCATTATTCCTTGTTTGGCTTTCTGGTGCTTTGGAAAACAGCCTGACCCCCCTCCTCTCTGTGGCAGCCCTTCAAGTATTGGAAGGCTGCTATCATATCACCCCTGCCCCTTCTCTTCGCTAGACTGGACAAGCTCAGTTCCTGCAACCGCTCTTCATATGTGTTATTTTACAGACCCCTTATCATCCTGGTTGCTTTCTTCTGTGACCATGTTTATTTTATTTATTTATTTATTTATTTTGTCCAATACACAATGAGGGTTTTAGTGGGTATATATCTATATACACATAGTAAAATACATGTTGAAGGTTATAGAGGAGATACTCATAGTAAAATATATCTAAGAAAGAATAGAAAAGAAGATATAGTAATAGAACATATCAATGAAAGAATAGAAAAAGGATATAGGAATAGAAGAAAGGTATAGGAGATATAGGAGAGCAATAGCACAGGGGACGGAAGCTACTCTAGTGCACTTGTACTCGCCCCTTACTGACCTCTTAGGAATCTGGATAGGTCAACCATGGATAATCTAAGGGTAAAGTGTTGGGGGTTTGGGGATGACACTATGGAGTCCGGTAATGAGTTCCACGCTTCGACAACTCGGTTATTGAAGTCATATTTTTTACAGTCAAGTTTGGAGCGGTTAATATTAAGTTTAAATCTGTTGTGTGCTCTTGTGTTGTTGTGGTTGAAGCTGAAGTAGTCGCCGACAGGCAGGACGTTGCAGCATATGATCTTGTGGGCAATGCTTAGATCCTGTTTAAGACGTCTTAGTTCTAGGCTTTCTAGGCCCAGGATTGGAGCTGGGATGCTTACAGGACTATCTCTCCCCTGTATTCTCTGTCCCTTCTGAGAGATCTGGTAGAAGAGACAAGTTTCAGATCCTGACCATACAAGAAGATCACTTGGCAGGACCCGTAAAGAGCCTTTTCAGTTGTAACGCTCACACTCTGGACCCTCACATATGTCCATAGATCAAATTTGCTCCAACCCTGCTGATGTATTGTAAGTTATTTAAGACATGGTTTCAGAGTTGGTATTCAGCCAGTTCTGATTGGTTCTGATGAACTGGTAGTGTAAATTTTGAGTAGTTCTGAGAACCAGCAAATACCACCTCTAGCTGGCCTTGCCCCCCATTTATTCACTACTTCCTATATGTACATATAGTCCTTGGGTTACAACTATTCATTCAGCAAGTATTCAAGATTATAATGGCACTGAAAAAGGGGTTTATAACTGTCAAAGTTTGTGAGTGATTAAAGTCCGTTAAGACTTTAACCCCGTGGAGGCGATAGATGAAAGCCTTTAGTCATTTGTTCAAAAACAAGATTTCTTTATTATTAAAAACAGAAAAATAAAATATGTCTCGGGGGACAACATAAAATACGTGTTCACATGATGGAGGATAGAAAAGAGAAGATGGAGAACAATGAAGAAGAAGGAAGTGATGTTAGATTTGGCAGGATATTACATCATAATAGGAGGATCGTAGTAAGGCACACACAGTTAACTCTTTTATTACTAAATGTCTCTGGGGCTGGCAATTTTTCAGTGTGACAATAACGGCTTCTAGGAAATCTATAGCTGACACAGTTTCTCCAATGTTCCCTGCAATCTTCCCACAAGTAAAGTCAATGAAGAAGCTGGCATGCAATCAGAAATTGCAGTCACACGAGATCCTTGCTTAACAACTCTCATTTATTTATACTAATTGGGATTGGTGAGATTGCCATTACCATGCAACATGGGCATGAGACATCATACTTTATGACATCCCTGATTCAATTTTGTTGAATGTCATCCTTATAACATCCAGATTCAATTTTTTTCCAAGTCTTTATCCATTAAACCCAAAAGAAAAAATTCTGATTTTATCTTTATATTCACTTTGTGAATCTTCTTTATTAAGATATGGATCTTACTCCAATATTTCTTTGCTTTATCACATGGGATAAATGATAAAAGGTTCTTTTACACTTGCATTTCCAACATTCATTTAAAATACCTTTTTACATGCTTGACAAATCATCTGTTTTAAATACCAACAATACATTTTTTATTTGTATTTATTCTTTGTCCAATATACAATACATATGGAAGAGAATAGACATTAAGTAATATATATGACGATAGAAAGTAAAAAGAAGAGAAGTAGATGGGAGGGAGAGAGTATATATGATATAAGAGATAAGGAGAGAATATATATAGATATAGATATATAGATATAGATAAGGAGAGAATATATATGACATATGAGATAAGGAAAGACAATTGGACAGGGGACGATAGGCACATCAGTGCACTTATATACGCCCCTTACTGGCCTCTTAGGAACCTGGAGAGGTCAATCGTGGATAGTCTAAGGGAGAAGTGTTGGGGGTTGGGAGTTGACACTATTGAGTCCGGTAATGAGTTCCACGCTTCGACAACTCGATTGTTAAAGTCATATTTTTTACAGTCAAGTTTGGAGCGGTTAATATTAAGTTTGAATCTGTTGTGTGCTCTTGTGTTGTTGCGGTTGAAGCTGAAGTAGTCGTTGACCGGAAGGACGTTGCAGCATATGATCTTGTGGACAATACTTAAATCGTGTTTTAGGCACCGCAGTTCTAAGCTTTCAAGACCCAGGATAGATAGTCTATTTTCGTAGGGTATTCTGTTTCGAGTGGAGGAGTGAAGGGCTCTTCTGGTGAAATATCTTTGGACGTTTTCGAGAGTGTTGATGTCTGAGATGTGGTATGGGTTCCAGACAGATGAGCTGTATTCGAGAATGGGTCTGGCATAGGTTTTGTAGGCTCTAGTCAGTAGTTTGCCAGAGCAGAAGCTACGTAGGATCAGATTAACAACTCTGGAAGCCTTTTTGGCGATATTGTTGCAGTGGGCTTTAGCACTTAGGTCGTTTGATATTAGTATTCCAGGGTCTTTTACTGAGTGTGGGTTGGCTGCGAGAATTTGTTTATTCAGTTCATATGCGAAGTTTGGATTCTTTTTTCCGATGTGGAGGGTAGAGCATTTGTTGGTTGATATTGGAAGTTGCCAGGTGTTAGACCAATCTGAAATAAAGTCAAGGTCTTTTTGGAGAGTGAGTGTGTTGTCAGTGGTGTTGAATAGTTTCACATTGTTGGCAAAAAGCACACAGTTGCTTGCGATATTATTACAGAGGTCATTGATGTATAGGATGAAAAGAGTAGGACCTAGTACACTGCCTTGGGGAACGCCGCTTTTGATAGGGACGGGGGTGGAAATGGCGCTTCCGATTTTGACAACTTGTTGCCTGTTTGACAGGATTGCAGTAATCCAGTTGTGGAGGAGTCCTGAGATGCCATAGGATTTGAGTTTTAGGAGAAGTTTGTCGTGAACCACTGAGTCGAAGGCTTTGCAGAAGTCAATATAAATTGCATCGATGGATTTTCCTTGATCAAGATGGGTAGTCCAGATGTTTTTGCAGTGAAGTAGTTGTAGGTTGCAGGATAGTTTCTTTCTGAATCCAAATTGTTTTTTTGATAGTAGGTTATTAGATTCTAAGTAAAGGGTGATTGATCGATTTATAATTGATTCCATGATTTTACAAAGGACGCAGCATAGTGATATTGGTCTGTAGTTGTCAACTAGTGATGGGTCTCCTTTTTTGAAAATGGGGATGACTACTGCTTTTGACCACAGCTTGGGGAGAGTGCTGGTCCTGAAGGATTTTTGGAAGATAATGCTTAGGGGTTCAGCTATGGCAGAAGAAAGTTTTCTTAGGAAGTATGCACAAAGACCGTCTGGTCCGACAGATAGGGAAGGTTTGAGGTCACTGATTGCTTTTTCAACGTAGTCTATAGTGAAGATGATTTGGGTTAGGTTTTTTAATGAGTTTGGAATGCGATTTGCGAAGAGGGGGGATGAGCCATTACTGTTAACAAAAACGGAGCCAAAAAAGGAGTTGAAGAGGTTAGCTTTGGATGGTTCATCGTGGTATTCTTTGTTGTTGGGTCCTACGAGAGGTGGAATAGGTCTGGAGTCGTTAAGTTTGTTGTTGACGAAGTTGTAGAAGGCACGGTTAGATTTGGTACGTAGGAGGTTTTCCTCTTGTTCACTGTGATAGTTGAGACATTCTACTTTTATTTGTTGGCATATGCTTCTGTAGCGGCTTTTAAAGTTGGTTACTGGGCCTTTTTTATTTCTACGCCAGAGGGATCTTTTTTTGGTTTGTAGTTTCTTTATCGAGACTGGTACGTTATTTTTTCGTTTTCTTCTAGGAGAGGTGAGTGGAACATGCAGATCTATAAGTCTATTAATTTGGTGTAAGAACGTGTTGTAGAGGTCATCAATGGTGATGCAGTTAGAGAACAAGGATTGCCAATTAATAAATGAGAGATTGGCGTCTATGAGTTCATAGTTGGCTTTCCTGAAATTGTACTTAGGGGCCGCATACTTCATGTGAGTGTTTAGATGATGTAGGTTGAGGTTGAAGTTGATCGTGCTGTGGTCGCTGTTGGAAAAAGGTTCTTTTGTGTGCAGTCCATAGATAGCACTTTTGCTGTTGCAGAATATGAGATCGAGACAGTTGTTGAGTCTGGTGTTGTTTGATACTAATTGTTCTAGTCCTAGGCTGGTGACGGCGTTATAGATGGCGGTATGTATAGATTCAGTGGAGCATTCGTTTAGTGACCAGTTGATGTGTGGTAGGTTGAGGTCACCAAGGAAGATAATGGGATGGGGGCAGGAGGTTGCCCAAGTTAGGAGGGAGGTTAGTTTAGTTGCATGGGTAATGTCGTAGTTAGGAGCGCTGTAGCACAGAAGGAAACGGAGTGTAGTGTTGAGGGAAATGTCGCAAACTAGGCTTTCAGGGAGGATGAGATCTTGTGTAACTTGAATGTTTTTTAGGTTGAGTGAGCTTTTGTAGAATATGGCTACACCACCCCCTCTGCGGGAGTCGCATCATTGTCTAAAAGGTTTCTTTTAAATTAAAATAGTATAAATTTTAGAACTTTCATCCACATATATTCCCATTGTTCAAGCATTACATTATACCCCAAATTCCTTGCCTGCAGAATCACATACTGCTCAAAAAAATAAAGGGAACACTCAAATAACACATCCTAGATCTGAATGAATGAAATATTCTCATTTAATATTTCATTTGCACAACTATTCCATTTGCACAACAGCATGTGAAATTGACTGTTGATTAGTGTTGCTTCCTAAGTGGACTGTTTGATTTCACAGAAATTTGATTTACTTGAAGTTATATTCTGTTTTTTAAGTGTCCCCTTTATTTTTTTGAGCAGTACATAATGCTTTACATATTCATTCTCCAAATTCAAATTCAATAACAATATTATTATTATTAATACGTTCATCACTACCATGCAGTAGGATTTCCAATTCATTTTTCACAAAGTCCCGTTCTGATTCTGACTTCTCTTTAGATTTGAGGATAGGATCACCAAAATCAAAAAAAAAAAATTAAAGTCCATAAGTCTGGCTTCACCATTATTTCTTTTCTTAAAAAAAAAAAGTTTCCGGAGATACACATGCACACACCCAAAGAAGCATATTCACAGAGAACTTTGTTTTATATGTATTAAAACTCTAAGTACAGCAGATCTAATAACATGGTTATTAAAATCAATATTTATTTTAACCTTGTCACATTATAAATAGCAAAAGTATCAGTGGTGGGATTCAATGTTTTTTTATTACTGGTTCTGTGGATGTGTCTTGATGGATGTGTGAGGTGCTGCAAAGTCCCCGAGGGGAACAATGTCTTCAGAGGGACTTAGAGCACCCCAGCCAGGCGGGTCACTCACGAACGCCAATCCTAGAAAGAAGACTTGGACACATTTCTCTCTGGGTGATGTGACACAGTATTGAGCTGTGCACCTCTTTTTATTGGAAGCATATGCAAATGGGAATGATTACACGTACATGTCAAGTGATATACAAACATCCAATAACATAATTCTAAAACATGACATAACTTCCAAGTCCTTCCTATCTCCATATGGCACGTAACCAATTTCCACTGAGCAAATGTCTCTCATGGCCAATTTCCTGGGACCCTTTGTTGTTTCACACAGCTATCTCCTGTTTACCATAAGCAAGGTCTTTTATCACAGCCTTTGTCCTGTTTACCCCAGGCAATGTAAATTGCATCCTTTGATCACAAAATTCTCATCCTGTTGATGCATTCTTGTTATCTGAGGAGAGTTGTTGAACCGTTTTATGGCCAGTCAATTCCTTAACCAGATTTCACCAGAAGTGCAGACTCAGCTATGTGACTTACATGTAGTCCTGTCCTGGCTAAATGGAATATAAGGCATATATGCTAGAAGTACAGATATATAAATCCTATCCTAACATTTATGCTACATTGGTCGGCTACAGATGTGGCAGGGGAAGGATACTGCAAAATCCCCATTCCCTCCCCACTCCAGGGCAGAGGTAGATTCCTCCTGGTTCACACCAGTTCTATAGCAGTGTTTCCCAACCTTGGCAACTTGAAGATATCTGGACTTCGCATTCGCTGGCTGGGGAATTCTGGGAGTTGAAGTCCAGATATCTTCAAGTTGCCAAGGTTGGGAAACACTGTTCTATAGAACTAGTAGCAACCCACTGGTGATGTCATGGTGATGTCACGGAACCATTTCTGTCTGTGTCCATCCATGGATGCCACCATCTTTATTTTGGAATTTTTTTGATCTTTTTTGTTCTGTGCATGTGCAGAAGCTTATTTTCCACCACTGCACATCTTGTCTTTTGGTGGGATGGGATTTTTTTGGGTTTTTTGGCATTGCGCATTTGTGCACATAGAAAGTGGGCGCTCACCCATGAGGAGCAGCCACGCAGCGTGGGAGAAAGTGAACTAGCAGTGAGGTAAGTTAGAACCCAGCTCTGCTCCAGGGGAAGGATACTGCAAAATCTCCATTTGTTCCCACTAACCTGCTTTCCAGCTCTGTTCTCTTGTGCAGGGCAACAAAAGAAGATCCAGCTAACCAGCTGGGATTAAGGAGACGGTGAATAAATGGGGGGGCAAGGCCAGCTGGAGGTGGGATTTGCTGGTTCTCCGAACTACTCAAAATTTACGCTACCAGTTCATCAGAACCAATCAGAACCGGCTGAATACCAACTCTGAAACCATGTCTTAAATAACTTGCAATACATCAGCAGGAGTGGAGCAAATTTGATCTATGGATGTATGTGAGGGTCCGGAGTGTGAGGCTCTCTTCTCGGGTCCTGCCAAGTGACCTTCTTGTATGGTCAGGATCTGAAACTTGTCTCTTCTACCAGATCTCTCAGAAGGGACAGAGAATACAGGGGAGAGATAGTCCTGTAAGCATCCCAGCTCCAAGCCATAACAGGCTTTAAAAGTAGCCACCAGCACCTTGTATTACACCTGGAAGCAGACTGGCAGCCAGTACAGCTCATGGAGCAGAAGTCTCATGTGTGCCAATCAATAGAGATTTATATATAATAATTTATTTATTTATTTTAACTTCTATGCCGCCCAATCCCAAAGGACTCAGTTTCAATTTCCTGAGTTGCCACATTTTGTACTAAATTGAAGTCTTCAAGGGCAGCCCCATACAGAGTGCACTGCACTGCACTGCACTGCACTTCTTTCTTTCTTTCTTTCTTTCTTTCTTTCTTTCTTTCTTTCTTTCTTTCGTGATTGGCTCTGGCCCAGCTCCTGCCCCAGGGAATGAGAAGGTGGATGCAGGGGAAACTTCAACATGTCACAGGCCTGTGTTATTGCCGAGAGAATCAGTTCAGAGTTTAGTTTCCTCGGACGAAGAAGAAGGCGGGAGTGACTTGGCAGAGGAGGGCTTGGCACACAGCCAAGGCAGTCATTCTCCCTTATCTTCCATTGATTCAGATGATGACGTTTTGGACCCACACAAATGCAGAATTATGCGTAGAAGAGACCAAGTAAGAACATATTACAGGAGATAAGTGAGGCCACCTGTGTTTGGGTGGGGCTCCAGTAATTAGGGCTGCTGCTATAAATAGCAGCATGTGGGTTTGGCCATTGTGGAAGAATATCTGATCGCAGTTCGTCAGGTATCTTGTGTGCTGGACTTTGTTGCTTTTTCACACTTTTGAAACCAAAGCAGAGCAACGTGTGTGTGTGTGTGTGTGTGTGTGTGTCACTTTGTTGGAAGAAGAAGGGGTGTGAAGTTTCTTCACAGCTGCTAGCTAAGTACTTAATGACTGCTTAAAGGAACTTGTACAGACTACCCGGTTGTTTTGGGACGAGTGCTCTTTGCAATACAAAAAGAGTGCTTTAGTTTATTTTGAATTTTGTGATAAAGAACATTGTTTTGAATTTTCAAACGTGTGTGTGTCTGAAATTTGTACCCTTGAATTTTCGGGAGGCTCCTATCAGAGAGCCAGGCAAAACACTAGTATTGAAATATTTGGCATTACAATTTAATATTATTTAGTATTGTAATGTATTATTTGTTTAGCATGTACACAAAGAACAATTAATTTTTTGGATTTATATGTGCCAATTTGTCTTTCTTTCTTTCTTTCTTTCTATCCTTCCTTCCTTCCTTCTTTCTTTCTTTCTATCCTTCCTTCCTTCTTTCTTTCATTTATTTAGATTTATATGCTGCCCAATTCCGCAGGACTCAGGCCAGCTCACAATAATAAAACATTACAATAAGAAGTCAAATTCGAACATTAATAACAATAAAAAACCCTTAATGTAAACCTCGATATAAACAATAAAACCCTTAGTAATTTATAACAATAAAAGCCCCTTAATCTCATCAAAACAATCATATAGTAATTGCAGTAATCCAAGCAGAAGGGTGACTAAGATATGAGTGACTGAGCCTTCAACTTTGAAATGTTGCTAAGCTTGAATCCTGTAATTGTTGACACAGGGAAATAATCGCTATGAAAAAAGAAGTTGGACTTCCATCAATTGCCACTAGATGTCCCTTTTCTCCATCACTTTCTTAATTAGCTTCTTAATAAGTAGACAGGAATATGTTTGTTGGTTATAGAAAGTTAACAGATCATTCCAGCTCCTTTATGTAGCATATTCAAAGAATAACTGCATGACTTATTGTTTTGAAACAAATCCCCCCCCAGATAAGAAATAATTTTTATCTAGAAAAACAGGTGTCACAATACTTTACTCTTACTATTGTGCTAAATCATAATACAGTAGAACCCCGACTTACGAGACTAATTGGTTCCGGAAGGAGGCTCGTAAGTCGGAATGCTCCTATGACGAAACATTGTTTCCCATAGGAAACAATGTAAAGTCAATTAATCCGTGCAACAACAAAAAAAAACCGCTGCCGCCGAACGCAGAAGTTAGCGTTCAGAGACAGCTGCGAAGCAGCGCGCGTGTTTTAAAACGTGGCAGCCGGCCTGGGGGTCTCGGGGGGAAGCCCCCGAGCCCCCCAGGCCGGCTGCAACCTTTTAAAACACGCGCGCCGCTTCGCAGCTCTCTGCTGAATCCGGAACGCTAACTTCCGCGTTCGGATTCAGCAGACAGCTGCGAAGCAGCGTGCGTGTTTTAAAAGGTTGCAGCCGGCCTGGGGGGCTCAGGGGGAAGCCCCCGAGCCCCCCAGGCCGGCTGTGACGTTTTAAAACACTCGCGCTGCTTCGCAGCTGTCTGCTGAATCCGAACGCAGAAGTTAGCGTTCCGGATTCAGCAGAGAGCTGCGAAGCGGCGCGCGTGTTTTAAAAAGTTGCAGCCGGCCTGGGGGGCTTGCCAGCACCCCCCCGAGCCCCCCAGGCCGGCTGCAACCTTTTAAAACACGCGGGATACGAGCGCCAAGGAGCTGTCTCCTGAAGCCGAAAGCGGAAGTTAGTGTTCGGCTTCAGGAGACAGCTCCTTGGCGCTCGTATCCCGAATGTGAGCTCGGGAGGCGAACAAAAATGTCGCTCCCCTCCCAGCTCTTATCTCGAGTAGCTCGTAAGTAGAGCTGCTCGTATGTCGAGGTTCCACTGTATTTAGAATTTATCCATTTTCTTTTTAACTATCTAGATGTCTTTGGCCAAGTTCATACACAGTGCTAAACTAGGATTTTAAAAATGATGAATTGATATACAGTGTTCCCTCGATTTTCGTGGGTTCAAACTTCGCAAAAAGTCTATACCACAGTTTTTCAAAAATATTAATTAAAAAATACTTCACTGGTTTTTTCCCTATACCAGTTTTTCCCGCCCGATGACATCATATGTCATCGCCAAACTTTCATCCGCCTTTAATAAATATATTTTTAATGAACTTTAATAAATAAACCTGGTGAGTAATAATCTAAATGGTTGCTAAGGGAATGGGAAATGGTAATTTAGGGGTTTAAAGTGTTAAGGGAAGGCTTGTGATACTGTTCATAGCCAAAAATAGTGTATTTACTTCCGCATCTCTACTTCGCGGAAATTCGACTTTCGCGGGCGGTCTCGGAATGCATCCCCTGCAAAAATAGAGGGAACACTGTATTTTACAAAGTGGCTTGCACCATATTGTGTTTGGATTTACATCTTTGTACTCCGCTTAAAGTTACAATGTAAACCAGACCTATGTTTTTGATAATATCAATAAAACCACAAGTTGGTAGCACCATATGTGATTTTGGGTGATCATTAAAAAGCTGACCATTGAACCTGGTTAGAATTTGGATGGGAAAATAGCAGGAAATTTCAGGGCTGGGAGCTAGATCGTGCAGTCAGAAATATATGCTGAAAGGTAATGACGCTTCCTCCATGAAGTCTCCAGGAGGCAGAGCATTTGAGAGTTTGTCTTAATCTAAATGATTGGGTTTTTCTGCACTTCTTGTTAATTTCAAAAAGTTAGCCGTATCTGAGCAGGCAAATCATGTTTTTCTTTTAAAATATTTTTTATTACTTTCCCAATTTTAAAAAGAAAACTACAGAAGAAAACCATAGAAAATTAAATTAATAATGGTATATGCAATATATATACTGCTCAAAAAAATAAAGGGAACACTTAAACAACACAATATAACTCCAAGTAAACTTCTGTGAAATCAAACTGTCCACTTAGGAACCAACACAGATTGACAATCAATTTCATTTTGTTGTCAGCACATTCAACTTTGTACAGAACAAAGTATTCAATGAGAATATTTCATTCATTCAGATCTAGAATGCGTTCTTTGTGTGTTCCCTTGAATTTTTTTAACAGTGCATATAGTATATATCAGCATTAAAGACACTATATTTATATTATATTAATTATACTTAAGACTATAATTTGTCTCAAGTATACAAATTAGTGCAATTTTCCCATTAACAAAATAATTTCATATATATATTTCAATGATTTATGCTGTTTTAGCCAACTCTTCCGTTTCTGATTCCTCCCTGCATTCTTCTCTCTTTAATGCCCGGACCAAATCCCTTTTCTTACACCTCAATTTCAGAAACCATTCGCGCAAGTTCTTCAACTTCCGCTTTCCTCCCTTTTAAAAAAAGAAAAAGATTCCACCTCTGGACGGGAGAATTCCGGGTGCGCCAGCCCTTCCTGCAAATTTTGCCAGTGCAAATTTTGCGCGATGTTTAAATCTTTTTCCCCCCCAGACACGGAGCGCTTTGATCGTTTGGCAAATGCCTCCCGCGGGCGTTTTGTTTTTCGCCACCTGTGGCTTCTCCAGGACTCAGAAGTGGGCTGCTAAGGTGGAAAGGTGAGGTGTGGTCGCCCCCGTGGCTCTGAGTGCTAGCGGAGCCCAGCGCAATGATGCTACTGCACCTGGGCAGGGAGCGAAATCGTGCGCGGAAACCCGGGTTTCCGCGCACGATTTCGCTCCCTGCCCTGGTGCAGTAGCATCATTGCGCTGGGCTCCGCTAGCACTCAGGCGACCACACGCCACCGTGCCACCTTGGCAGCCCACCTCTGCTTCTCCTCCGCTCTACCCGGAGAGTTGGAGAAGTCACTTTGCGCGCGCCCCGTTGTTGTCCAGAGCAGTTGAGTGCTTTGGAAGGAACATCCAGGGAGGCTCCAGCAGAAGAGCCGGGCGGAGGAGGAGGAGGGGGAGAGGGGGGAGAAAGCAGCACCCCATTGGTCAGCAGGACCTGTGGAGTCAGACCATTGCCATGCCAACCTAGCACTGCCTCTGATTTCCTGGCAGCTGCCTGGTGGAGAACTGGGTGTGGCGGAGGAAGATGTCACACCAGGCGAAGCGACCGGGGAGCCGAAAAGGCATCCGCATAGAGTGGGAAGCCGCTGGATGCCGCCTTCTTCGAGCAAGCGGGACGGCCGATTAACAGCTTGCGCTGTTGGTGCTGCTCCAGCTTCGTCGTCCGCTCTTCGGTTGCAACTTTGCTGGGAATTCCTGCTTGCAAGGGATCGCCCTGGAAAGGATCGTCGAGCGCCCTGGATTGAAACGACGGGCGCTGTGCCGGTCCCTGCCTTCGCCCCAAGGATTGGGGCACACTGCGACCTTCTCGCCTTGGTGGGAGCTTACCCCAGCTTTGGCTCTGAGCGTGCCTGTTTGTTGGCTGGTCACCTCTGCTCTTCTAGCGTCCCCGAAGCCTTCAGCAGCCACTGACCTCGGCTGGATCTTTTCAATCCAGTCCAAACTTTGGTGTCAGAGATCAGAGTCCTCTGCCCTCAATGGTGGCTCTGACTTTCTTTCTTGAATACTGACTGCGTGATAGCCCAGAGCAGAAGACACCTCCTCTCTCCAAGTTCTACCAGGTCTCACCTGGTCCTGAGAACCTGGGGGTCCACAGCCAGGTGTCCCCCTGCCACTGTATTGTTAATACCATGGCTCATTGCCAGCAAAGATGCAAGAAGCAGCTGGGGCGAGCGATCCGTTTCTTCTACCAGTTTGTAACTGGGACCTTATATCAAGGTAGGAGTTCCCAGCATTCTGGAAGAGGGGTGGTTTGGGACATGTGTCGTTGGCACAACAGGTGATGATGATGATAATGAGAGCCTACACATCTTTTGTGCTTGTGTGGTGGGCCTTAAAATATACGTAAGATCTACAATCAATAGAATGGGAAAGTGCTGTAGCTTGTCCAACCCCCATTACAGTTGTAGGTTATTGTGGTTCTTCAGAGAATACAGTAGACATTATGCAGATCATAGGGAGAAAATTGTGGATCTGAATTTCATTGAATTTAGATAACAGGCATATTTCTGTTGTGATTCAGCACCAGACTACATTTGGCTTGAAGACCACTAAGGTCAAATGATAACTTGGTAGATACTGTATAAGCATCACACCCTATTTTAGAATTCTTTTTTCCATACTGAGAAAGCTGTTGTGTTGGCTCCCATGTCCTTTCTCCATACCACTCTGTACAAAGCAATTAGGCAACTTCCTTCGCTAATAGACAAAGACTTTGCTGCTTAAATGCAATTGCATCTACTCAAGAGATGCTCTGGGAGGAGAGCCAGGTTATTAAAGATCTCTTGGATCCAGTCTTTGGGTTGGAGCTCCCCTTCTTTGATTGTGCATTCAGTAGTCCATACTTTTATATGTATTAGGAAATAGAGGAGGAGCTAGAATAGATTAGCCCTATTTTAGCTTTCATCCAACTTGATGTTTCATAGATGCATTTGGGCTACAATTCCCATAATCCTCTGCCTCTAATCCCCTAATTGAAGGGGGTTGACTGTATGACTGTAACTTGTTGCTTATATCCTAAGATTTTTGTTAATATTGCTTCTTCATTGCTTATTTGACCCCTATGACAATCATTAAGTGTTGTACCACATGATTCTTGACAAATGTATATTTTATTTTATGTACGCTGAGAGCATATGCACCAAGACAAATTCCTTGTGTATCCAATCACACTTGGCCAATAAAATTCTATTCTATTCTAGTTGTTGGGAAATATATTAGCCTGTCCTCTTACCTACTATCATTTAATGCTGCTTGTTTCCTTTGTATTAATCTATCTTTATCCTGATCTGCAAAATCGTTGCACTCTTACACCCTGGTTTTTTCTCCCCAGACAGTTTTGTAATTTTCAAAGAGTCTCCGTAGCTTAATCATGCATCCTCCATCTTGCAAAGGAGTGGCTAACTATCTGATGACCTTTCTTCTCTGCTATCTATGGAGGGACCCAGTGTTTCACTGCTGCAGAAATGAGTATGGTTCTTGACCAACGGCAAATGGACTCTGACCTATCCAGGCCCATTTTTACATGAGATACCGGTGATGGCGAACCTATAGCATGCATGTAAGAGGAAGTTTATTGAGTCTGTTGAGTCTGTTTTTTGCCATCCAAAGGCTCTGGAGGCTTTCCTAAAGCCTGAGGAGTGCGGAAATGGCCTCCCACGTTGTCCAAGGGGCCTACCAGAAGTCCAGAGGCTCCAGCGAGGTCTGCACGCATGGAGGGAGGGCATTGTGTTATGGCTGTGGGCACACCCTTGTGGCACCCAAGCAAAGAAAGCTTCATCATCACTGTGATATACTATAGCACACTAGTGTCAAACGCACCACGTCATGTTGCTATGACATGACATTTTGTAACATTTTCCTCCTTCGTGGAACTGGGATAGGCAATTCCAGCCCACAGGCAACCAGTTTGACACCCCTGCTATAGCACATGTTAGTCCCAGATTATGTGTGAACCCAGTTGATATGGTGATGTTGTGTCTAGGGTACCATATTAACAGAAAACTGGGTTAAATCAGGAATCCACATCTTGGCCAAACATGTGACACCTACTCATAACACACATAGTATGGTGTTGAAGATCGTTATTTTAAAAACTGAAGGTGTGTGTTTGTAAAATTCTTCTTTTTGAAGCCTGATTATCCATCTGTGGTGTCTCCCAGCTCTAACTTTAGTATACGCTATTTATTTTATTCCAAATGTGAACAGACAATAGATGTAATATATATGTTGGATGTATTACTTATATATAGAATTTATCTGTGTTTTATCACATAATTCCAATTTATTGTAAGGCTATTTTAATTCCCAGGATCTGGAGAGTGAAATGGAAAGTCTAAATGATGATGGTATCTCTGGTTGCATATGTGCTCATAGAGAAATTGATGCTGATCATCAATGCACTGTCCGATAGCATCATATTGAAATGTGTTAGCGAAGTGCTTAATTCAATATCGCAAAGAAAATTTCCTCCCTTGTGTCCTATTGATCTCATAGGGTGCTTTACAGTTGAACTAGAATAAACCTGCAATTTATTCTACTTTGCCTCTATCTATGTCACTGCTTGCTTCATGCTCATATGGTAACTGAATGTTCAGAAATGTGTTTTTAATCATTTGGGGTTTTGCTTTGCCAGGGCCACAAACTCTGAAAGGAGCATGTTAGACGTGTTAGCTCCGGACTTCTGTTGCCAATGAAGCGCCTGTTTTTGCATTGTTGGGATTCTCCTGAGGCTCACCTCTATGGAAAACACCACCTCTGGACTTCCGTGTTTTTGTGATGCTGCAGGGGAATCCCAGCAGTGCAAAAACGGGGGCTTTGCTGACAACGGAAGTCCGGAGGTGGGGTTTCCCAGTGAGGTGAGCCTTAGCGAAATTGCAGCATCACAAAAACACGGAAGTCCAGAGGTGGGGTTTCGAGGAAGTCCATGTTTTTGCGATGCTGCAATTTCGCTGAGGCTCCCCTCGCTGGGAAACCCCACATCCAGACTTCCGTTGCCAGCGAAGCATCCATTTTTGTGCTGCTGAGATTCCCCTGCAGCATCACAAAAACATGGAAGTCCAGACGTGGGGTTTCCCATGGAGGGGAGCCTCAGGGAAATCCCAGCAGTGCAAAAACGGGCGCTTTGGCTGGCAAAAGGGGAGAGTTTTGGGCTTGCACGCATTAATCGCTTTTCCATTGATTCCTATGGGAAACATTGTTTCGTCTTACAAACCTTTCACCTTACAAACCTCATCCCGGAACCAATTAAGTTCGTAAGACGAGGTATCCCAGCTGGCCACTTTGGGGGAAGTGGCTTTCAGCATATCACTCAAAAGCCAAACGTGTTCTCCTATCCTGAAAAGATTGGGCACACTGTTGTCAATCAAGTAACAGGCATGCTCTGAGCCATTGGGGGATTGTTAGGCTTGTGCAATTTTCTTTTTTCTTTTGGGAAGTGAAACAGCAGAATTATTTTATTTCAATTCATAACCCTCCTCCCCCCCAAAATGGAGCTCAACTTTATAAGGATACAAGGTGTACACATCAGATTTTTACTCTTCAGAAAGTCATTGAGGAATATACTCTCCTCAAAAAAATAAAGGGAACACGTAAACAACACAATATAACTCCAAGTAAATCAAACTTCTCTGAAATCAAACTGTCCAGTTAGGAAGCAACACTGATTGACAATCAATTTCACATGCTGCTGTGCACATTCAACTTTGTACAGAACAAAGCATTCAATGAGAATATTGCACTCATCCGGATCTAGGATGTGTTCTTTGAGTGTTCCCTTTATTTTTTTGAATGTTATATAAAGATGAGAAAGAAAGTACAGTATATTGTGAGTTTGTTGCCTTAGAAAAGCTTTTTAAGATAAACTTGACAGGCTCAAAGTATGGAGCATTTTGTGAAAGTATTAAGTTGAATGTGATTAGTACATGAAGCATAGTCTGCAGAGAGGGGCGGCATACAAATCCAATAAATAATAATAATAATAATAATAATAATAATAATAATAATAATAATAATAATAATAATAATAATAATAATATAGCATGTTTGAAAAAACAAATACCGGTAGTCCTCATTTAGTGACCTCCTGTACAGCAACCATGCATGGTTGCAATGGAGATGAAGCAACTTTGCCACCAATCCTTGCATTTATGATTTTTTTGGCCTCTAAAGCAAGGGCATCAAACTAGCAGCTGCAGGCTGGGTGCATCACAAACACCCCAGTTCCGTGAATGGGGAAAATGCTGCGAAACATCTCGTGACATCAAAATGATGTGGTAAGTTTGACACCCGTGCGCTAAAGCAGTGATGGCGAACCTTTTTTCCCTGGGTGCTGAAAGAGGGTGGGCGTATGCTATTGTGCATGCATGAGTGCCCGCCCCACAACCATAATTCAATGCCTGGGGAGGGCAAAAACAGCTTCCCCTGCTCCCTGGAGACCCTTCTGGAGGCCAGAAATGGCCTGTTTTCCAACTTCTGGTGGGCCCAGTAGGCTCGTGTTTTGCCCTCCCCAAGCTCCAATGGCTTCCCTGAAGCTGGGGGAGGGTAAAAACGCCTCCCCAGCCCCCTGGAGGCTCTCTGGAAGCCAAAAACGCCCTCCCAAAGCCTCTGTACGAGCCAAAAATCAGCTGGCCAGCACACAGCTGGAGCTGAGTGAGGGCAATGGATTGTGTGCCAGCAGATATGGCTCCGCGTGCCTCCTGTGCCACCCGTGCCATAGGTTCACCATCACTACTCTAAATCCTTAAAAAGCCAGAATACAAGAGGACAAAGCATACCAGAAATACAGCATTTAATTATATTCTAGAAGAGTTGGACTTTCAATTTCTGGGGGAGGAGAGGGGGAGAGATTACCTAGGTATTATCTTTTTGAGAAATCTTTTAAGTGCCTGGGGAATGCCACTGCTAGTTGGGATTTTTTCTATTTCCTATTTTTATTAGATTTGTATGCCGCCCTTCTCCGCAGACTCAAGGCGGCTCACAACAATAATAAAACAATGTACAGAGAACAAATCTAACATTTAAAAATCTAAAAACCCATTATGTAAAAGAACATACAACACAAGCATACCATACATAAAACTATATAGGCCTGGGGGAGATGTCTCAATTCCCCCATGCCTGGCGGCAGAGGTGGGTTTTAAGGAGTTTGCGAAAGACAAGGAGGGTGGGGGCAATCCTAATCTTCGCTGGGAACTGGTTCCAGAGGGTCGGGGCCACCACAGAGAAGGCTCTTCCCCTGGGCCCCACCAGACGACATTGTTTAGTCGACGGGACCCGGAGAAGGCCAACTCTGTGGGACCTAACCGGTCGCTGGGATTCATGCAGCAGAAGGCGGTCTTGCAGATATTCTGGCCCGATGCCATGAAGGGCTTTATATATCTATATCTCTCCTCAGAAGTTCTTCGCATTCTGGAAAGAATGGGAAACCCTCTTGACCAGTGTTTTCCAACCTTGGCAACTTGAAGATATTTGGACTTCAACTCCCAGAATTCCCCAGCCAGCATTCACTGGCTGGGGAATTCTGGGAGTTGAAGTCCAAATATCTTCAAGTTGCCAAGGTTGGGAAACACTACTCTAGACCAGTGATGGCAACCCTTTTTTGGTTCGCAAAAGGGAGTGTGTGGTTGTACCAGCATGTGTGCATGTGCCCACACCCCTCCCCTCCCCCCATGCATGTGCCCCCCCACTGCCCCCCCATGCACGAGCACCGCCCTTATTGAAGCTTGGGATGTGAAAGCAAAGTCTCAGAGACAAAAAAAATTGCCCAAAGGACATACCGGAAGTTTGGAAAAATGCACTTCCAGTTTGCTGTTGTGTTGTTCTTTTTGTACTCCAAAGGGTTCAGGGAAGCACAAAAACAGCACAATAGGCAAACCGGAAGTTCGGATAGGCACTTGCGGTTTTCTCATTGTGCTGTTTTGCGCACTCCGGGGCTTCAGGGAGCTTCCCTGAACCCTCCAGAGTGCAAAAAAAAAATCAGCACAACGGCAAACTGGAAGTGCATTTTTCCAAACTTCCAGTTTGTCTGTTGGGTGAATATTTTTGCCTCGGGGACTTCAGGGAAGCATCCGGAGGCCAAAACAGCCTTTCCCAAGGTTGAAAATAAGCTGGCCAGCATACACATATGTGTTGGAGTTGACACAGGGCGAAGTCTTGCGTGCCCTCCCATATGGCCCCATGTGCTACCTGTGGCACACGTGCCATAGGTTCGCCATCAAGGCTCTAAGATTTTTTTTCCTTTGGACCTGCATCTTTAAATACTTGTTTTTGTAGGGAAGTGTTCCTGATCATGCCTACCTGTCACCAAGACATGTGAATTAGGACAGACCTCTTGAGGTTGTGCTGACAGATAATTGAATTGCAGCTCTGAATGAGAGCAATTTGCAAAAGGTAAAGATACTCCTTCAGGTACCTGATTAAAAGCTATATATTCAGTGTGGCGAATGGCGGTACCAGAATTGACACAGATATCCCTTGATCTTCTGTAATCTTTTTTTTTAAAAAAATATTTTTATTGTTTTTTTCGTTTTTTTCTTCCATATAACATGTATTCAAACTTACAGGTGAATCAACATCTTACATAGTTACAGTTATATATACAAGTATCTTATTCCATCTTTTATTGTAGATTCTTTCCCTCCATGAATACCATTTTGTCCAGATTGAATAGTAGTCCGAATCTCTTTGGTTGTTAGTTCCATAGTCAGCCTGTCCATCTCAGCACATTCGTAGATTTTTCTGATTATCTCTTTATCTTCAAGTATCATTGCGTTCTTCCACTTCTGTGCAAATGCAATCCTTGCCACTGTTATTATGTGTAAAATTAAATATCTTACATTTTTGGTATATGACCCTTTCATATTTCCTAATTTAATCCCTGTTATTTGTTGTAGCCAATTCCTACTTTTTTTCCACTACTTTTTCGTTTCTGGGCAAGACCACCATAAATGAAAGAAAAGTGCCCTCTTATACTTCCAACATGCTGAATTATTATTTTTATGTATCTTGGCTAACCTTTTTGATGGAAGATCTTCTGTTATCTTAAATCTCCTTTAAACTACAGACTACATAAAATGAAATGTGATTTTTTTTTCAGTTGTACTTTGTTCCTTTGGTTACACCTAAAGATACCATGGATTCTGTCCTAAATTCCTGTCTTTCTTTTTTTCCACTGAAAGAAGAATTGACTTATTAAAAGGGACTATCATTAGCAACATTATGCCCAGGTTCGTCTGGTGCACCAGTTGCGGCCCTATTTGGATCAGGAGTCTCTTCTCACAGTCACTCATGCCCTCATCACCTCGAGGTTTGACTACTGCAATGCTCTCTACATGGGGCTACCTTTGAATAATGTTCAGAGATTTCAGGTGGTGCAAAATGCAGCTGTGTAAAGTAGTCATGGACCTTCCATGTTTCTCCAGCACTCTGTGAGCTACATTGGCTGCTGATTGGTCTCCGAATGCAATTTAAAGTGTTGGTTATGACCCATAAAGCTCTACATGGCATGGGACCAGATTACCTATGGGACCGTCTTCTGCCTCACATATCCTCTGTGGGTCAGGTCCCACAGAGTTGGCCTTCTCCAGGTCCTGTCAGCTAGACAATGTCGCCTGGAAGGGTCTAGGGGAAGAGCCTTCTCTGTGGTAGCCACAGCCCTATGGAATCAATTCCCTCCAGAGATTCATATCGCCCCCACCCTCCCTGCCTTCCGCAAGGCCTTAAAGAGCCACCTCTGCCAACAGACTTGGGGCCACTAAGTTTAACATCTAGCCCCGGACAACGAATGAATTTATATGTATGATTGGGTGAATGTGAGTGACTGGTTTTAAGAAATTGGGGTTTTAGGATGTTGTTAGATTAGATTTCTAGATGTTGTATTTTTTCCTTGATGTGACCCGCCCTGAGTCGGAGGAGAAGAGTGACATAAAAGTCAAAAAAACAAGCAAGCAAGCAAGCAAGCAAGCAAGCAAGCAAGCAAGCAAGCAAGCAAGCAAGCAAGCAAGCAAGCAAACAAACAAACAAACAAACAAACAAACAAACAGTTGCCTGTTCTGTTTGTAGGACTGATCATACCAGAGTAAAGTGGTAGACTCAGAGATTTAAAAATGTAAGCAGTGTACCATTGAAAATAACCAGCCTGTTGAAATGTAACGATTAGCTTATTTGAACATAATTTTCTGAAACATATTTTCCTTCACAGTTCCATTCTTACTTTAGAATTACATCTTTTACTTATCTGTTAAAAAAGCTTCAGAATTGCTAACAGTCAAATACGTTTAATACTCAGTTCTTTTTTTGTAGTAGAATATTTTTCAGGAAATCTTATTTAACCAAAAATTCATTCGCTTTATAGTGGTTTTATAAAAAATCTCTGCCTTTTTCTTAGTACTGTATACACTCGCATATTATTTATCCAATGGCAACCAGTTTTCCTGGTATTTCATAGTCCAGGCAGTCCTGTATCCTGCAGATGGCTTAGAATAGGTGACATTGGACAGAGAGAGAAGATTCTTAATTAAATAACCAGAATGAAGCAGTAACACCAGTGGCCAAAGATAGCCTTTTGCCAATATTTGGATGTACTTTTATTAATAACCGACTTTCACTCTGATCAGTAGTTCTATAATAAGATTCAGCTGTCAGTGACCTAAATTTAACTGTGATAATGGACAGATTAAAAAAAAAGAACTAAAAATGATAATACATCATTAGATCACCTTAGCAAAGACAAATAATCTGGCTGAATGAGAAGCTCTGAGAAAAGAGGCTCACCACAACCAGTGCCTGCCTGCATAAGGCTTGGTAGAGGTTATGGAATTCCACCCCAGTCCATCCTTATTTATTTATTTTATTTATATTTTATTTATATTTTATTTTATTTTATTTTATTTTATTTTATTTTATTTTATTTTATTTTATTTTATTTTATTTTATTTTATTTTATTTTATTTTATTTTATTTTATTTTATTTTATTTTATTTATTTTATTTTATTTTATTTTATTTTATTTATTTTATTTTATTTATTTATTGGATTTGTATGCTGCCCCTCTCCGTGGACTCGAGGCGGCTAACAACAGTGATAAAAACAGAATGTAAAAATCCAATACTAAAACAGCTAAAAACCCTTGTTATAAAACCAATCATACATACAAACATACCATGCATAAATTGTAGAAGCCTAGGGGGAAAGATGATCTTAGTTCCCCCATGCCTGACGGCAGAGGTGGGTTTTGAGGAGCTTACGAAAGGCAAGGAGGGTGGGGGCTATTCTAATCTCTGGGGGGAGGTGGTTCCAGAGGGCCAGGGCCGCCACAGAGAAGGCTCTTCCCCTGGGCCCCGCCAACCGACATTGTTTAGTTGACGGGACCCGGAGAAGGCCCACTCTGTGAGACCTAACTGGTCGCTGGGATTCGTGTGGCAGAAGGCGGTCCCTGAGATAATCTGGCCCGGTGCCATGAAGGGCTTTATAATCCTTCCTAACCAATTCATCATAATAATGACAATCATGGGATGTGAAAACCAACATATATCGAAGGTAGCATAATGGGGAAGGATGAGCTAACTATGGCCAAAGAAGACTACAGCAGTGTTTCCCAACCTTGGCCACTTGAAGATATCTGGACTTCAACTCCCAGAATTCCCCAGCCAGCAAATGCTGGCTGGGGAATTCTGGGAGTTGAAGTCCAGATATCTTCAAGTGGCCAAGGTTGGGAAACACTGGGCAACAGTATACTAGCAGTTATAGTGTCACTAAGTCTTGATCCATGTTGCAACTAAGGACTTTCTACAGAATCCATTGTCATTATATAAATTATAAAATGATGTATAGGCAGCAATCATTCTCTTCGAAGTCTTGTATTATGAAACAAGATGTCCTGTCTTTGTCTGTCTGTGAGCACTCATGTGAACACACAATTCATTTCTTCGGTTTTTTGAGGAGGGCCTGAGGGTCAGATTATGAAAATTTGAGATTGTTACACATTTAGGAGGAGGATAATTTCTTCCTAGAGCTGTGCAATAAACTATGTTTATGACAAACTATCACCAGTGAATAAAAGTTCCTGATACTCCCTAGTCAGTCCTCCTTCATTTTTTAGCTATTCTGTCAAAATTTCTCCCTTCAGTTCATCCTTAGGGAGGTGGAAAGGCAAGATGCCATTTTTCCCAAGCCCAGAAAAAAACAACAAACCTCGTGGCAATCTTGAAAGACAAGGGATAGCTAAGAAACCGTACTGTTTCATGTGAGATGATTTTAATGAGAAATTTCCCCTATTAAATCAATGAAACAAAATATGTAAAAAAGGAATTTAGTGTGAAAGGGGGAATATAAGAAAGACAAAGAATTCCATTTTTTTATTTATTTCACTTGTTTATATACTGACCCAATCTACATGATTCTCAAATCTACAGTCAATCTACCTAACCAGTTATATATTATGTGCTTGAATAAGCTCTTGGATATCAGGATGTGTTTGGAATTCATTGCAAGGAAGATAGTTTCAAAAATACCTTCTGGTTCTCCAGCCTGGATTTCAATAAAGCCTTCCCTTGCCCCCACCCCAACTTACTCTTATACTCCCTTTGGAGAAACTGGGTTCTTTTGTCTAAGTAAGGAAGCTATGTATCTCTAGCTAAAGAAGTCAAGAATTGTCCGTGGCTAAAGTTAATGACTTCATGATGACGTACTTATTAAAAGAAACTTAGATTTAGAAAGAGACAGTCTAGTTGTCATTGTATAAATGGGAATACTGCATATGGAAGAGGATTCTTAGGAAAGCAAAAACTGAAATCCATCTAGTCAGGTTGTGTTGTGGTTAGCTCTGGCCCAGCTCCTGCCCCAAGGACTGTGGATGTGGGGGAGACATCCACATGCTGCAGGCCTGTTTTGCCCCCGGTGGAACCTGCTGATGAAGGCTCCTCTGACCAAGAAGACATGAGTGACAGGGAGGAGGAGAGTGTGGCAGACAGCTCAGAAGGAGATCAATTATCTAGCTCCTCCTTGGATTCAGAACAAGAGTTAATGATACAGCCATGCATGCGGGGAGCGATGCATAGGCAGCAACAACTGAGAGATTATTATCAAAGAAAATGAGGCCACCTGTGGTTGGGTGGGGCTGTGGTAATTAGTGAGGCTGCTATAAAGAGCAGCCTGTGGGTTTGGCCATTGTGGAGGATTATCTGATCCTTGTGTTTCGTGCCTGCTTTGCTGACTTTGACCTTTTGTGTGCTGATTTTCCCCCGCTTTGAAACTAAACCAGGGCAAAGTGTGTTTCACTTTGTGAAAGAAGAAGGACTGTGAATTGCCTCACAGCTGCAAGCTAAGTATCACAGAACTGATAAGGGACTTGTACAAATTACCAGTTTGTGTGGAGACGAGTGCTCTGTGCTATACCAAAAGAGGGCTTGGTTTAAGTGAATTTTCATTATAAAGAACATTGTTTTGAATTTTCAAACGTGTGTGTGTGTGTGAAATTTGTACCTGTGAATTTTCGGGAGGAGTCTACCAGAGAGCCCGACAGAACAGGTTGCAATGAGACATGCTGGTACATGCACCCACAGGGATTTGATAAAGTAGGTTGCCTGGATCCCATTATGGGTTCTTTACATCCTCCACCCACAATCTCTCTGCCCCTTCTCACTATTTCTGAGGGGGATTATCAGCTTCTGCTTTCCTTCTTTTTTTCCCCCTGTAGCTTACGGTACTTGGATCATGTGGCGAAGGCTAAATTCCTGGGATGAAAAAGCAGATTCATCGGGAGGGGGGAGGGGAATGTGAGATTTTATTATAAACATCAGGATTAACAAACTAAATGGGAAATAAAGCTGTGGGGTTGGTGATCCCGAAAACCGGTTCAGAGAGCCGATAATGGCGGCAGAGCGGGGCTCCACCCACCCACCCGGATGTCGCCATTTTCTTTTTTTTTTAACCCTCTGCGCATGTGCAAAGCCTTCTGTGCATGTGCAGAGGGTGAAAAAGCATGTGTGACAGTGGCACACACCACACGCAAAGCACACACTTCCAAGCCAGTAGAGAAGGTAAGTACATTTCACCACTACTATGTAGCATTCGGTTTTCCTGGTCTCTGATAGATTCTACCTCCTACTTAGATTGACAGGTTAGATTCTAGGATCCATTTAACTCCTCTTTCTCTTTCTGTCTTTTGTATCTGAACCTTTGGGAATAAGGTTTCTGTTGTTCCCTGCACAGACTTACAAATTCCAATCATTCAACTTGGAATAACTTACCAGATGTTTTAGAGGCCATGCGGAGCCATACCAAAAGTTATGAGTTTATCACTAGGATAATGTTTGGCATTTTTAGTTGATCCTCTCTCCATCTGGCAGACAGACTAAGACTCCTGTATCTAACTAGCAAAGAGGATCAGAGCTGGTGTCTAGCGGGGGTTATAGTCCACTGAGTCTTGATGACACTTGTTTGGGTAGAGAACATTTAAGCAGGGTTTAGTTTAGTTTAGTTTATTTAGATTTGTATGCCGCCCCTCTCCGAAGACTCGGGGCGGCTAACAACAATAAAAAAACAATGTAACAAATCTAATATTAAAAAGTAATCTAAAAAACCCCAATTTAAGAGACCAATCATACCAACAAACATACCATGTATAAATTCTATAAGCCTAGGGGGAAGGGAGAAAAAATTTTCAATTCCCCCATGCCTGACGACAGAGGTGGGTTTTAAGGAGCTTGCGAAAGGCAAGGAGGGTGGGGGCAATTCTGATATCTGGGGGGAGCTGGTTCCAGAGGGTCGGGGCCGCCACAGAGAAGGCTCTTCTCCTGGGTCCCGCCAAATTACATTATTTAGTCGACGGGACCCGGAGAAGGCCAACTCTGTGGGACCTAACCGGTCGCTGGGATTCGTGCGGCAGAAGGATTCTTGTGAGGTGCTGGATGGAAACCCATGCTCTGTTTGACTTTTATATTTAATAGCAACGGCTTTGACTCAAGATGCCTGCTGTGCCTCTCTGACAAGAGGGACTGACTTACAATGCAGTCTAGGGTAGGCATCAAGCATTGTGGTGCCCAGCTGGGGCTCAGAGATTTCGAAACCTTGCTTATGTGCTGCTTTAATTTTCTATTTATAGCCAGACAGGTGGGTGACTGGCTAATTTTAGCTCTATGCCAGTGCTGTCTTGCCAGGGAACTGGTGGGTGGCTGAGTGTATATATGTGAAAAAGAAAGCAAATATGTGCTTGGCTATATTTTACAGATGAAATGAGAAAAAAAGAGACAGTGGCACCTGGTTCTTGGGCTCAAGCTCTATGTAAGGATGTAAGGACATAAATTATTTTGTTGCAATGCAAAGGAAAAGAAATATCTGATTACATTTATTTTATGGCTATTAGGCATCTCTAAACAGAAAAGAGATGCAGAAGGAGTTGGCTGAAAGGGCTGAAAGACTGTACTAGGAATCAGGGGGGCCGAGGTTCAAATATTGTTTCTTCCCTGAGTTAGTTTTGTAGCGTTAGCTCATCAATTCTTTCTGAACTTCAATCCTATAATAATAATAATAATAATAATAATAATAATAATAATAATAATAATAATAACAACAACAACAACAACAACAATAATAATAACAACAACAACAACAACAACAACAATAATAATAATAATAATAATACCCTGTTTCCCTGAAAATAAGACACTGTCTTATATTAATTTTTGCTCCAAAAGTTGTGCTACGTCTTATTTTTGGGGGGTGCCTTACTAAAAGTAGCTGCCACAAGATCTGAGGGGACGGGGTGAGACAGAATGGGAGTCGGGATCTGACACGCCCCTCCTGGCCGCCCGCTTAACAGCCTCCCAGTCTCTACCATCTAACCGTCCCAAGCTGCAGGAAGGGTAAGGCGGGCTGCAATACCGGCAGCTTCAGGGGCTCCTTTCCTCAGCGGTTCATTTTGTTACCTCTAGGCAGCTGCACCAACTTTTTCCTTCCTGGTGGCGGCGATGGTGGCGGCTTCCCTTCGAGGAGCAGCAGCGCCGGAACGTCACGTGATGAAGGGAAGCCGCCGGAGCCGCTGCCGGGAAGGAAAAAGTTAGTGCAGCTGCCTAGAGGTAACAAACCAAACCGCTGAGGAAAGGAGCCCCCAAAGCTGCCGGTATTGCAGCCCGCCTTACCCTTCCTGCAGCTTGGAGCGGTTAGACGGTAGAGACTGGGAGGCTGTTAAGCGGGGGGCCAGGAGGGGCGTGTCAGATCCCGACTCCCATTCCGTCTCACCCTGTCCCCTCAGATCTTGTGGCAGCTGCTTTGCAAAGTTGTCCTGGTCGCACATTTCGGATAATAAACAAAGTGAGACAGCAGCAGACTGTGTCTGCTGTACTGGACGGTACAAAGCGATGGAAGGGGCCAGCAGGGGACGCTACATTATTACGGTACCACTATGGACAGCTTTGAATGGTACCGTATGTTTTTCCACCGTACCGTATGTAAACTTGACTATGCCTTATTTTCGGGGGGTGCCTTATATTAGCAAATTCTGCAAAAACTCTGACATGCCTTACTTTCGGGGTACGCCTTAATTTCGGGGAAACACGGTAATAATAACAGCAGCAACAACAACCACAACAACAGCTGCATATAGGATTGGGGAAACTAAAGCTGCATAAATACAACATCTATAATCCTCACTCATAGTTGGGGTTGCTGAGAGTTTAATTCTGTAGGGTCACAATTGGAGGGTCACAATTCTCCACCTTAGGTTTGAGGTTATTGTATAGTAGGATAGTAGGGCCAACTCTTTCATTAAGCAGAGTGCAGCAGTTGTAAAATATTCAGCTTACTCAACATAATCATTGCTTTGTTTGGAAATGAGTATCATTCCAGGAGAGGATTTTCACTATTTTTTCAGATCAATAGACATTTCTATTTTTTTAGTAACATTTCTATCTAATCATTTTTGTCATGAATTTAGCTCTTTATCTGAAAAGGGTTGCCTACATCTAGCATATTAAATACATACTGTATACACCTCAGTTGAATTGCATACATATATGTGTAGTCCTCCTGCTATTCCTTTCCAGGACATAGAAACATAGAAGACTGACAGCAGAAAAAGACCTCATGATCCATCTAGTCTGCCCTTATACTATTTCCTGTATTTTATCCTACAATGGATATATGTTTATCCCAGGCATGTTTAAATTCAGTTACTGTGGATTTATCTACCACATCTGCTGGAAGCTTGTTCTAAGGATCTACTACTCTTTCAGTAAAATAATATTTTCTCATGTTGCTTTTGATCTTTCCCCCAACTAACTTCAGATTGTGTCCCCTTGTTCTTGTGTTCGCTTTCCTATTAAAAACACTTCCCTCCTGAACCTTATTTAACCCTTTAACATATTTAAATGTTTCGATCATGTCCCCCCTTTTCCTTCTGTCCTCCAGACTATACAGATTGAGTTCATTAAGCCTTTCCTGATACGTTTTATGCTTAAGAACTTCCACCATTCTTGTAGCCCGTCTTATGTGGAAAAGAAGGAAGGAATAGTATTTCCATAAATTATTGGCATTTAATAAAACATGGAAAGAGAATATAGTTACATGTGCATTTATATCAAAAGTACTAATTATATCTCTCTATACGTTTCTGTCTTAGCAAACCCTAATCCTAACCCTTAACCCTTGCTTTTACTACATTTGTCCATTATTACATATATTGTCTTTTCCTCCTAAAAATGCCCACTGCTCCCTTTTTTAGGATTTCTCCCATATTTTAAATTTTTCTTCTCTAATTCTTTCACTTTTGTATCCAGCCAACCTTCATGTAGCACCCCTTATTCTTGGTCTTATTTCTTCTTATTTTATCACACACATTGCTTGAAATGATCCATTTTAGACAATTGTTTGTATCTTCCTAGAGACTAACTGCCTTTCAATGTAATGACAATGAACTAAAGGATATTTGTGTAATATACATGCTGTGTTTCTGTGAGCAAAGGAAAAAGTGATAACACTATTTAGTCTAATGGACTGATCCAGGGTGTCTAAGTATTAACTCCAAGATATTTGCTGTGCAAACAAATATTGCTGTTATTGCTGAAGTTCCCACATGACCCTTATAAATACCAGCTAGATTGATTATTGCTGAACACATGCCAGAAGAAAGACATCTATGTGATGTGAAAGCTTGATAAATGATTGTAAACATGAGACAGGAGAATTACTTTGATGGAGCTACTATCACAATTAACATGCCGGTAACTGATGCTTGTATTCTTTATTGAACTGTTTTTGTCCATTTGTTTAATTGTTGTAGCTTAGATGCAACAATTTTAGATATCTGGAGGTGAGTGAAAATTAAATGACTCTGTGTATAAACATAGTTGCACATGTAACATTGAAATGTAATTCTTCAGAATTTTTAATTTCAATATAACTGCACTAGCAGCTGATATGAGATTTAATCCATAGTTTCTCTAGATATGACTGAGGAAGAAGTCATAGACATATATTATTACTAATACCGAGCTAGTTAAAACATTGATCTAATTTGATAGAATCTCTTTGTTTAGTAAATTTAGATCCCCCCCTTTCTACTACCATGAATTTCAGAGCACTGACCAATTTATGCCTTTTAGCTTAGGAAATTGGCAGTATCACATGTTCTCAAGCTATGTTGAGGGTGTTATAGGCAACCTTCTATAGCTTTCTGGACTAAATGAGAGGAAAGTATTAATCTCTGGATTTAAGATAGTGAACCAACTCACTATCATGAGCTGCAGTATTAAAGGAGAGACTATATGAGGAAAAATCAAATATTAGGGCCCACAGAATCGGCCTTCTCCAGGTCCTGTCAGCAAGACAATGTTGTCTGGTGGAGCCTAGGGGAAGGGCCTTCTCTGTGGCTGCCCTGGACCTTAGGAATGAGCTCCCTCCAGAGATTCCTACTGGCCCCACTCTCCCTGCCTTCCACAAAGCTTTAAAGACCTATCTCTGCTGGCAGGATTGGGGCCATCAAAACCTGACATTTTGCTCTCCCAATGTGTGTGAATCTGTTTATTTAGTTTTAATTGTGAGTTTTTAGTATATTTATTTATTTATTGGATTTGTATGCCACCCCTCTCTGTAGACTCGGGGCGGCTAACAACAATAATAAAAAAACAGCATGTAAATCCAATACTAAAACAACTGAAAAACCCTTATTGTAAAACCAAACATACATACATACAAACACAAACATACCATGCATGAATTGTAAAGGCCTAGGGGGAAATAATATCTCAGTTCCCCCATGCCTGACGACAGAGGTGGGTTTTAAGAAGCTTACGAAAGGCGAGGAGGGTGGGGGCAATTCTAATCTCCGGGGGGAGTTGGTTCCAGAGGGCCGTGGCTGCCACAGAGAAGGCTTTTCCCCTGTGCCCCGCCAAACGACATTGTTTTGTTGATGGGACCCGGAGAAGACCCACTTTGTGGGACCTAACCGGTTGCTGGGATTCATGCGGCAGAAGGCGGTCTCATAGGTACCCTGGTCCGGTGCCATGAAGGGCTTTATAGGTGATGACCAACACTTTGCATTGTGACCGGAAACTGATTGGCAACCAATGCAGATTGCGGAGTGTTGGTGTTACATGGGCATTTTTTAATGCAGATTTCTAACATGTTGTAAGCCGCCCTGAGTCTCAGGAGAAGGGTGGCAAAGAAATTGAATGAATGAATGAATGAATGAATGAATGAATGAATGAATGAATGAATGAATGAATGAATGAATGACCGAGTGAGTGAGTGAATGAGTGAATGAGTGAATGAGTGAATGAATGAATGAATAAAACAAACAAACAAACAAACAATACAAGAGAAAATTGAGATTATATGGCTAGGGTACTGGCTCCTGATCTTTACACCCCTGAGGGAAATGATTGACCAGAGGGGAGAGTTGTGCTGTCTCCCAGAAAGGCAGAAGAAAAATAAGAAAAACCCACTAACTGCCAAACATTGCAATCACTGAATACATGTTCTGTCATGAAGAACAGCTTAAGATTTTCCAATTCATTATTATTAAAGCTCACTATGGGGAAATTCTGATCAGCCAGGCAGAAACGACTGCTGTGGAACAGAAAAAGGCTCGAGCCTTAGAGAAACAAGAATGGCAGCCAATTCATGGAGGAAGTGTCAGTGGAACAGGGCCCAATCTTGATCCAATAACATATCTTCTCTTCCTATCTCTTGTACGCCCCCCCCCCATCTCCCCTTGGGCCAGCCAGTTATTTTTAGATAGGCGCCATGTGTTGGAGGAAAGCAATTAACGTAATTGGTCAGGGGAGCCAGGTCCATGTGCATGGCTGTGAGCTCTAGATTGCCTTGGAGAAGCTAATGTAACAGAGACTCCGGGAGCCCAGGCAAAAGGAGAAGGGGGACATACCTGGCATGGCGATATGGAGAAGGGATCCCCCCATAGTGACAGCCTCCTGTATGCCTCCCTGATCGTCATTCTCCTGATCATATCCTACTGGTTCACTACAAAATGCTTCAAGATCCTCAGTGGAATTGAAGGTAGGTGTGGGTTGGGAGGACCTGGCAGTGGGCAGAAAGGAATGGCTACTCAGATTAGCAGGCAGACATGTCTGTGAGAGTGGGAGAAGACCCTCCCCTCCCAAACCTCCTTCATTCTTAGTTTCTTTCCCTTATTTTTAGTCCTTTATCCATTCTGAGCTATCAGCATATTTTGTGCGTAACTACTTGTCTTCAGTAGCATCTACTCTTTCGCAGATACCCATTTTCGTGGGAATATCCCCACCTTGTAGGAAGCTAATGATCCACAAAGATATTTTTTTTCAGGGATATTGATGACTTCTGATAAGGATCATATAACGATCCTGCATCCATGTTTTGTGTTGAAAGCAATGTTCTTCTTGCTATAGTTGCAAAAGTGCATCCATAAGAGGAGACTATTTTACTTAGAGATTTTTCTGACTGGTCATAGTGGGAATAAAATACCAGGCTATGGTGGCCTTCCTCCTAAACCAGCACAATTCCCCTTTTTAAAGAAAGAAACTGATGCCAAACTGATCTATGGTCTGATGGACATTCTCTGCATCTGATGGACATTTTCTGCATTTAGAATTTGTGGAACTCAGTTCCTTCATTTGTTCTTGGAAACCTTGAAATCTAAATTTCAGTGTCAGTTGCCATGGGGGTTGTATTAGAAGGAAACATTCTGAATATGCCCTCTTTAGTTATTAATGACTGTGTTATGTGTTAAATGAGCTTAGCTTCTGAAATTCATGCTTTCTTATTCAGCTCAGATCAACTCTTGGAACTGCACAGACTGAACTACAGTATATGCATCATATACAAATGTCTGTTCACTTTGCTAGAGAACCAAAAAACCAGTTTTTATTTCCAACAGTTTGCCTGCAAAATTGATATTATTTACCATAAGGTCTATACAACCCTAGAGATGGGACTACAATGGTATCAATTTTCCAGGGTGGCTTTAGCTGACACTTTACAGACAGTTAAGCCACAATCTCTTCCGTCATGTTTAATATCTATGATGCTAACAATATTGGATAGGGGAGATGTGCCCTTTCCATTCTTTGAAGCAATTCCCAATTCTTATTATCGCCTAATGAGTTGCAGAAGCTTTAACCGAGTTTTCTTTTCATTGTTTAATTTTATAGTACAATTTTGTGCACATGAACATACAAACGCACATATGGAAAAGTGAAGTGAAATGTCAAAGACGGGCTATAAGAATGGTGGAAGGTCTTAAGCATAAAACGTATCAGGAAAGACTTAATGAACTCAATCTGTATAGTCTGGAGGACAGAAGGAAAAGGGGGGACATGATCGAAACATTTAAATATGTCAAAGGGTTAAATAAGGTCCAGGAAGGAAGTGTTTTTAATAGGAAAGTGAACACAAAGAACAAGGGGACACAATCTGAAGTTAGTTGGGGGAAAGATCAAAAGCAACAAGAGAAAATATTATTTTACTGAAAGAATAGTAGATCCTTGGAACAAACTTCCAGCAGACGTGGTAGATAAATCCACAGTAACTGAATTTAAACATGTCTGGGATGAACATATATCCACCCTAAGATAAAATACAGAAAATAGTATAAGGGCAGACTAGATGGACCATGAGGTCTTTTTCTGCCGTCAGACTTCTATGTTTCTATTTTTCTATTAATAGTTCGAGATTGAACAGAGCCTGAAGGCAGCATCTCAAAGGCAGGAATGAGCAGCAATTTTAGATGGATGCTGAATGATCTTCACTGAAGGTTGAATCAGAGGGATGCCTCCATTTTCTAGCTGTATTCCCTCCTGAATATAAGGGGATTTGGGGAGATATTAGTTTGGAAGAATTGTACCTATTTAAATTGTCAATTAATTGGTGACTGAAGGGTTATCTTCTGCATCAAGAAGATACCTCATTTCCAAAAGAGAGATCTGCTAAATTGAGGGGCTATAATGCTCAAGAGAAGCTACTGCATTAATATAATAATGATTCTATTCAAATTATGGGAAGGGACCAGATTATTGGCATATGGCTATTTCCTTAGAAACATAGAAACATAGAAAACATAGAAGACTGACGGCAGAAAAAGACCTCATGGTCCATCTAGTCTGCCCTTATACTATTTTCTGTATTTTATCTTAGGATGGATATATGTTTATCCCAGGCATGTTTAAATTCAGTTACTGTGGATTTACCAACCACGTCTGCTGGAAGTTTGTTCCAAGGATCTACTACTCTTTCAGTAAAATAATATTTTCTCATGTTGCTTTTGATCTTTCCCCCAACTAACTTCAGATTGTATCCCCTTGTTCTTGTGTTCACTTTCCTATTAAAAACACTTCCCTCCTGGACCTTATTTGACCGTTTAACATATTTAAATGTTTCGATCATGTCCCCCCTTTTCCTTCTGTCCTCCAGACTATACAGATTGAGTTCATTAAGTCTTTCCTGATATGTTTTATGCTTAATACCTTCCACCATTCTTGTAGCCCATCTTTGGACCCGTTCAATTTTGTCAATATCTTTTTGTAGGTGAGGTCTCCAGAACTGAACACAGTATTCCAAATGTGGTCTCACCAGCACTCTATATAGCGGGATCATAATCTCCCTCTTCCTGCTTGTTATACCTCTAGCTATGCAACCAAGCATCCTACTTGCTTTCCCTACCGCCTGACTGCACTGTTCACCCATTTTGAGACTGTCAGAAATCCTTCTCTCAGCCATTGTGATTCAGCATAAAAAAAGACCCATCACATTGATTTAACCAGTACAGTTGTTGAAATTACCATCACTTTCTGTCTTTAAAACATCCCTGAATTTCTTCCACAGCTAAACTTGCCCAGGTAATGAAAAACACTGTGAATCCAGGAAAAACATGCCAGTTTAACACTTCACACACACATCATGTTATAGTTTTTTATCACCATCGTTTATAAACCACAATCAAAGAAGGGTCACTGAATATGTCACCACAAACCTAGATAGGTATGTAACTACTTAGGCCATAACATGATGGACTAGTTGAAACTTCCAAATTGTAGGGAATGAGTTAAAGCAACAAAACAACAAAAACAAACCTATTCTACACATGGGTGTAACTGGTGCACAAGATACAATTGTATAAAGGGTTTCCTGGTCACAGCCTTTATTTGCTAATTAAACACAAGCTATGAATCCAAGGAAGTCCCTTGATTGCAGTTCACCTGTAGCTTGGAGGTGCCTATCCTTGGAAATAACTGTCTTTCAAATCCATCATTACTCCAACTCATTGGGATTCAGTTTCCCCATTCAGACTCTATCTATCTATCTATCTATCTATCTATCTATCTATCTATCTATCTATCTATCTATCTATCCATCCATCCATCCATCCATCCATCCATCCATCCATCCATCCATTCCACTTTTATGCCGCCCTTCTCCTTAGACTCAGGGCGGCTTACAACATGTTAGCAATAGCACTTTTTTACAGAGCCAGCCTATTGCCCCCACAATCCGGGTCCTCATTTTACCCACCTCGGAAGGATGGAAGGCTGAGTCAACCTTGAGCCAGTGATGAGATTTGAACCGCTGACCTACAGATCTACAGTCAGCTTCAGTGGCCTGCAATACAGCACTCTACCTGCTGTGCCACCCCGGCTCTAACATGCTCAATGCACTGGCTCCTCAAGTATTCATGGTTCAGAATTCTTATGTAGATATGGGTACAGTGATCCCCCGGTTATTGCGTCCCCGACCATTGCGAACAGGGTAATTCGCGATTTTTCAACCCGGAAGTCAAAACACCATCTGCGCATGCGTGCCCTTTTTTCTATGGGCACGCATGCGTAGATGGTGCCCGGCAGATCAGCTGCTGGGCGGCTTCCCTGGGTCTTCCCCCTCTTGCTGGTGGGAGGGCGAGCAGCGGGCATCAGCAAGGAGTTTCCCCACCGCCCACGCAAACTCCTCGCTGCCGCCCGCCCTTCGCCCGCCCACACCGTTCATTCTCGCCGCTTTGGAGCTGAGTCCTGAAGCGAATTCGCTTCAGGACTCAGCTCGAAAGCGGCCAGAGCGAGCGCGGACAAGCCGTTCGCTGGCGCTAGCTCTCGCCTGCCTGCCCGCTAGCGAGGAGCCGAAGATTGGGGGCGGCGCAGCTGTTTTAAAACGTCGCCACCGGCATGGGGGGCTTGCCAGCACCCCCCGGACCCCCAACCCGGGTTTGGGGGGCTGCTAGGAAGCCCCCCATGCCGGCGGGGACGTTTTAAAAACACCCGCGCGACTTTCCAATGAGTCCCGAAGACAACGCGTTTGTCTTCGGGACTCATTGGAAAGTCGCGCAGGTGTTTTAAAAACGTCCCCGCCGGCATGGGGGGCTCGCTAGCACACCCCCGAACCCCCAACCCGGGTTAGGGGGGTGCTAGCGAGCCCCCCATGTCGGCGGGGACGTTTTAAAACACCCGCGCCGCCCCCAATCTTCGGCTCCTTGCTAGCGCTGCGGAAGTAAAAACACCATCTGCACATGCGCAGATGGTGTTTTTACTTCCGCAGCGCTACTTCGCGAAAACCCACTCGTTGCGGTGGGTCCTGGAACGGAACCCTCGCAACGAGCGGGGGATCACTGTATTATCAGTTCACTGACAACACCTTACCAAAGGCTGATGGATAATTTCTTCTAGCAGGTATGAAGGTATTAAACAGAAGACTGAGAACCAATGACAGTGATGAAAAACCTATGGCGCGCATGCTCCCTATGTCAGTTCCAATGCCCATACATATGCTGGGCAGCTAATTTTGGGGCTTCTTTTTGGCTATTTTCGCTCGCTCCTGGCATTCCTAAACCCTGGTGATGGTGAAAAATGGCCCAACTGGCCAACCAGAAATTCGTTTCTGAACTTCCATTTGGCTCATTGGGGCATTTTTCGCCATCCCCAAGTTTCAGGAGGCTTTCCTGAACCCTGGGCTCAGCAAAAACAAGCCCAACAGGCAGTGTTCTCTCTAAATTTTTTTTGGGGTGGGCGGAAAAGTATAGTGTCTGAGCGGCAGTCCCTTTGGGACTGGGCGGCACAGAAATAATAATAAAATTTCCCTCTCGGCTTCTGGGAAGGTTTGGAAAACTCTGAGTTGATGATGATTTTTAAGTGAGCGATTGCTCACTGCTCAGCTTAGAGGGAACTATGCCAACAGGTCTACTGAAAGTTTGGAGACTTCAGTGAGGCCTGTGCAAAGGTCTGGGGGAGTAGTGGGAGGGGGGTGCACATGAGTGGGGGGGAGGGCATTGCATTATGGGTGTGGGTGCACACACATGTGCTACCGTGTGCAAGTGCACCCTTTTGGAATTCAAGCCCAAAAAAGGTATACCCTCACTGCCCTATGAGATCATTTAGCAGATTTCCTGAGAGCTTGACCTCTCCTTACTATTCCTACTGATTGGACTGGCCACTTAGAAGAGAGAAGCACATCAAAACACTGCTTCCACTTAATCCTTGAAATTACCTGTAGCTCAGAAAGATTTCATGCTCAGTGATACTGAAGGCTGCTAAGAGGTCAAGTTAGACCAGGGGACCAGGTTTAACTAGGAGAACAAATGTTGATTCGTTTATTTTTGTTAAAACCAATACTAAAGAAAACTAATACCGAGCTTGTTTTAGTGGCATCTCATCCTACCTAATTTGCAGATTTTGTGTTCCACATTATTAGAGCTATTTGTTGATAATTTCTTGATGAATCTGGTGTAAAACATTCAGAGTAATGTCACTCATTATAAATAATTCGTTCACAGTTACAGTGTGCCAAGTATTTTACTGTTCATTATCTCATTGCTTCAAATATCTCCGTGAAGAAAGTCATTATCACTTCCATTATAAGGAAGTGAATCTGAGACCAAAGATATTTCTGCATGAGACAAAATGCAGATGTTTTTAGTGGGATAGTCCACTATACCTATAGCTCCTGTGCCAGGAATACTATTATAATTGTATGTAATGGAACTGGAATTATCTCTTCCTTTTGAATGTTAATGCATAGTGATGGGCGAACCCAACGGTGTTTGGGTTCGGCAAGTTCGGGCGAATTTTACGCAAAATTCGGCCAAACCCAAACCAAACCCAAACTCGAACCCGAACGGGGAATCCCTCCCATGAAGAGATTTCGGGGGCGGAGCTTTGACGTCACCGGCAGGTTGCTAAGGACGCCAAGGTGATCACTTCCTGGATTCCTTAGCAACCTGCCGGTGACATCAAAGCTCCGAATGCCAAACACGACCGTGAACTTTGCCCGAACTTTGGAAAAAATTCAAGTTCGTATTCGGCATACCGAACACCGCAAAATTTGGTACGGACCCGAATTGTGCAGGTTCAGTTCGCCCATCGCTATTAATGGATAGTCCATCTTAGTAGTAGAAAAATTCTGAGGTACCATATAATGAAAAAGAAAAAAAAGTTAGCCGAAGTAGGAGAATTTAGTAAATATTTATGCCTTGCTTCTAGTTTCAGCTTTTGGGGAGAAACTGTATGAGTGTCACTATATTAAATTATATCTCCTTGACTTAGTCCGGAGGAACTGCCAAAAAAAGATGGAGTAGTACAGATACTTACCTTGTAGTAGTTCATTTCTTACCAGCATGTAGCTGCCCAAAAGACAGATGTAGCAGGAAACATAGAACTGGCTAGATAATAGAATCAGTGATCCTGGAAGGTCTTATATTTCATGAGCAGAGCACAAGGAAATCACTACTGTGTGCTGGCAATTTTTTTTCTGTTCATCCAGTGTGTTTCTTTCTGGGGGTTCCTGTACTGAACAAAGAACTGGATTAGGTGATCTCATTCTATCATGTTATATAAAGTCCTATGTTGTTGTAGCTAAAACCTTTGCATTCTGGGTTTGATGGATCCAAAAGCAACAGGTTGTTTCTAGATGCTATTCCAAAGTCACTAGTTGTTGTGGTTGGCTCTGGCCCAGCTCCTACCCCAGGGAATGTGGAGGTGGATGCAGGGGAAACTTCAACATGTCACAGGCCTGTGTTATTGCCGACAGAGTCAGTTCAGAGTTTAGTTTCCTCGGACGAAGAAGAAGGTGAGAGTGACTTGGCAGAGGGGGGCTTGGCACACAGCCCAGGTAGTCAATCTCCCTTATCTTCCATTGATTCGGATGAAGACGTTTTGGACCCACGCAAGTGCAGAATTATGCGTAGAAGAGACCGAGTAAGGACATATTACAGGAGATAAGAGCGGCCACCTGTGTCTGGGTGGGGCTCCAGTAATTAGGGCTGCTGCTATAAATAGCAGCATATGGGTTTGGCCGTTGTGGAAGAATATCTGGTCGCAGTTCTTCAGGAATCCTATTTTGCTGGTTTCTGGACTTCGTTGATTTTTCACGCCTTTGAAAACAAAGCAGAGCAACGTGTGTGTGTGTTTCACTTCGTTGGAAGAAGAAGGGGTGTGAAGTTTCTTCACAGTTGCTAGCTAAGTACTTAAAACTGCTTAAGGTTAATTGTACAGACTACCCTGTTGTTTTGGGACAAGTGCTCCTTGCAATACAAAAAGAGTGCTTAGTTTATTTTGAATTTTGGGATAAAGAACATTGTTTTGAATTTTCAAAGGTGTGTGTGTCTGAAATTTGTACCCTTGAATTTTCGGGAGGCTCCTACCAGAGAGCCCGGCAGAACACTAGTATTGAAATATTTGGCATTACAATTTAATATTATTTAGTATTGTAATGTATTATTTGTTTAGCATGTACACAAAGAACAATTAATTTTTTGGATTTATATGTGCCAATTTGTCTAGAGGCAACAATGTATGTTAGACATTTAAAAAAATAGAATTAATACGCATTCATTTTCATAAATGATATAGGGCACATTCATACTATCAGTTCTGTTCCCCAGTTCTAGAAAATAATTTGAAGATTTTCTGCAGTTAGAATTGACTTGCTGGCATTAAAATGATGAGAGTAAAGAGCAAAAATTATTGCCCTGCCCTGAGCCTGCTGTATGTCTTGTAGTAGCATAAGTCATTGTACTTCTCTAATCCTATTCCATGCAAAAAAGAAGAATAATTTGTAAACACACAGCCATCTATAATCTTACTCCATGTTACATTATAATGTATGCTGCCTAGAGTGGAGATAGGTGGCTGTAGAAATCCATCCATCCATTCTTTTCCACGGACTCCTGAACATGTTGAAATTAACCAGTGGTACTGATATAATGTTGCTTATTCATTTTTGTTTTAATGACCTTAATGTTATATGCACAATATATAAAATAAAGACACGGATGGAATTGCTTTTTACTAGTGATCTATATCAGGTTTTTCCAATTAGATAACACACTAGAACTACAGTTCCAGAATTTGCAGACAGCATGGCCAATATAAAATATTTATCTGATGCCTCTACTGATAGCTTGTCCGCTGTGTTTAGATTGCCATGAATTCTAATTTGATAATTAGAATCAGCTAAATCAGCTAAATCCTCATATGTAAAGATCAAGCATCAATAAAACATGTGCTCAATTTTATATTATGGCAATTATGGTCATTTCCATAATCAAAATGAACTAAAAAAACGCAACATCTGAGCTTATCAGATATGGTTCTTTTTACTGTCTCTGTTTACTGTAAATTCAGTGGCTGTTCAAATGTAGTTCCTAATGAATACTAATGAAAAAATGTCTTCCTTGTGCAGAATTTTGTTTTAATTTGCAGTTTTATAAGAGTGTCTTAACAGTTTCTACAGGCACTTGACTCATGAGATTACTAATTATATCTGAAAATGGAGTACAAAATTTAACATACATACGTCTCCAACTGTTTTATACAAATGACAAATATAGTTTTTGAAGTAGTGGGCAGTGAGATAAATATGATATTATTTTGTTTAGCTTTCACTTAACATCAGGAGCTTTAACTATATATGCATCAATATGATACAGTAGATTATCTACTAAGGTTTTATATGCGGGTAAGGATATAGCATAATTCATAAATAAATGCCAGTGTGAACACAATATTGGTAACATGGTGACAATTTTGTGCATTTCTCCTTGTAGTATGAAAAACACGTTTTCTCTTCTGACACAAACTTTCCTCTTTAATAGCCTTTTTATTTTGACTTTGAGTCAGTTACTTTCTCGCATAGGGTTGTTCTGGATACATATTGGAAGAAGAATGGTATATGTGCAACGTTGATATTCTCAAGAAGATATACTGTACATCTAAGAAATGTACAAATAAAACTTTTCGCCCCTGTGTATTGCAATTGTGATCTCATTTCTGGACTACTTGTTTTCCTCCCTATGCTATTGCAATTCAATCAGGAAACTAATGATAAACATGAATAGATCTATACTAGTCTCCCTTCATTTTCATTATTTATTTATTTATTTAATTTTTTTTTATGCCGCCCTTCTCTTTAGACTAAGGGCGGCTTACAACATGTTAGCAATAGCCCTTTTTAACAGAGCCAGCATATTGCCCCAACAATCTGGGTCCTCATTTTACCCACCTCGGAAGGATGGAAGGCTGAGTCAACCTTGAGCTGGTGCTGAGATTTTAACTGCTGACCTTCAGATCTACAGTCAGCTTCAGTGGCCTACAGTACATCACTCTACCTGCTGCACTACCTTGGCTCATTATCTATCTATCTATCTATCTATCTATCTATCTATCTATCTATCTATCTATCTATCTACCTACCTACCTACCTACCTACCTACCTATTTGCCACCCCCCATTCGCCATTGCCTGCTTGCCGCAGCCTGTTTGCCGCTACGGCCCATTCATCTATACCTGTGTTGGCGAACTTATGCCACGTGTGCTAGATGTAAAATGAGCAAGAAGAATTCGTGTTTTGGAAAGAAGATAGCTGCCTAAAATAGAAAGGGAAGGCAATTGCTGTATGCCATCCATCCACACCACCTGGAACCAGCTGAAAATGTGATACGCAGAGACCAAAAATGGAGTGTGCAGGGGACAAAAAATGGCTCAAGGGTTGGGGCCAGTGGGTGAGGGGGGGGGCTCCTGCAACACTCGGTATATAAGACGCATCACAATATTCATCCACTTTTTGGGGGGAGATGAAGTGCATCTTATACTCCGAAAAGTACGGTATGAATTTTATAAGTCTATCCAACTTTAGAACCGTTGTGAGTGATGGAAATAATGAAATCATTACCAAAAATTACAAATAAAAAGAACACAGGCATTGGGAAGGAAAGCAATCGTCCATTCTAAAACCAGTACAGTATACAGAATCCACCTTTCAATGTAATCAAAGTCCTGAGGCAGAGCTAAACATGAACAGGGTGGTAGCCAGATGGAACTCGGAGGAAGTGTATTTTTCCGGAGGGCAGGTGCTAGAATAGAAAAGATAATGCTTCCTAGATCCTATCAGATGGCACTGTTTTAACACATGGGACCCGGAACATGCCAATTCTGCCTGATCATGCAAGGTCAGGCAGAAACTATGGAAACACACAGTCTCTTAGATCAGTGTTTCCCAACCTTGGCAACTTGAAGATATTTGGACTTCAACTCCCAGAATTCCCCAGCCAGCATTCGCTGGCTGGAGAATTCTGGGAGTTGAAGTCCAAATATCTTCAAGTTGCCAAGGTTGGGAAACACTGTCTTAGATAACTGGTCCTTAGGCCATGAGGTGACAGCCAACACCTGGGAATTATACCTGTAATCCTGTACTAATTAAATGGCTGCATTTTATATTTTTGAAAACAGACGATCACTGGTTGCGTGCTTCTTTATTCCCATAACCCAGGGATAGGCAAAGTTGGCTCGTCTATGACATGTGGACTTCAACTCCCAGAATTCCTGAGCTAGCATGGTTGGCTCAGGAATTCTGGGAGTTGGAAGTCAACAAGTCATAGAAGAGACAGCTTTGCCTAACCCTGCCATAACCCAATTACAATTTGTACCTAGATCCAATTCTAGCACCAGCCAACAGGTCTACTTAGAGTTCTGCCTTCTTTTGAGTAACTGAGTTTTGAATTGCAGTCTGGATTTACAGGCATTCGCTCCTATGCATACTTACTGAGAAGAAAGCAGGCTTTTTAGTTATTTCCACTTTTCCCAGAGTAGTTAAATAGTATAAAACTGTAGCCTGGATAAAAAATGTGGAGGAATAAATGATATGGTGTGGATGGATGGCATACAGCAATTACCTTTCTTTTCTGTTTTAGGCAGCTATCTTTTTTTCCAAAACACGAATCCTTCTTGCTCATCTTGCTATACCAGATGGCCACAAGAGGCCACTCTGCTATAGATATATCTCTATGTATCTGTTTCTTTGGTAAAGAATCCATATATGATATTGATAGTATAAATAGCTGAAGAGGAGCTAGCTTATTAATGTTTAGATCTTGACTCCTATAAACAGCAATCAGTTTCCATGTCAGGATAGACATCACAAGTTGTTCAGGTATTTCTGGACCAAAGGATGCCCTACAAGCTACATTTGTACAATATGCTAAATTTGATTAATGGTATTGTTGGGTTTTTGCTTTCATTTATAGTTAACACTTTAGTTGTTCTATATCTTGTCATTTTTGGTTAGTTATTTTCAATGTGTTTCTTAAAACTAAAAAATGGATTAATTTCGTGACCAGGATTTTTATTTATTTATTTGTTTGTTTGTTTGTTGATTGATTGGTTGATTGATTGATTGATTGTTTGGTTTGGTTTGGTTTGGTTTGGTTTGATTTGATTTGATTTGATTTGATTTGTATGCCGCCCCTCTCCGTAGACTCGGGGCGGCATACAAATTAAATTTTATGACCGCAATTGGATTCCAAATTTCCATTGCTAGATGCAGTGTTAAAGGGCAATGTCATATAATAGCATGACTTAGTGAAAACAATGCTGGCACTTCCTGTTGCCCATTGTTCAACCAAATTCTACCACTATTTAGGCAAGGACTCACCCCAATCCAAGCTGTTTCCAGCTTGGCCTCTCTTAGCCCTGAGGAAGAGTTCTCAGAGAGGGGCGGTATATAAATCCAATCAGTTCTGTGTTAGCAAAAGCTTCAGAAGAGAAGGATTTAGGGGGTAGTGATTTCTGACAGTCTCAAAATGGGTGAACAGTGCGGTCAGGCGGTAGGGAAAGCGAGTAGAATGCTTGGCTGCATAGCTAGAGGTATAACAAGCAGGAAGAGGAAGATTGTGATCCCGCTGTATAGAGCGCTGGTGAGACCACATTAGGCATACTGTGTTGAGGAGTACTGGGCATAAAACAGAGTCTTAAGGTACTCCACTGCATACTTCCCTCCATGTAGATGCAGTTCCACTGAGCACTACATATTAATGTTTATACCTATACCTGCTATCTTGTATATGTTTGACAAACAAACAAACAAACAAATGAACTGAAGTCATCATCTCCGTGGGGGAGAAAACCTCTTGTGCCTGGCAGCTGCCTCACAAGAGACCAGGCTGAATATGCTTGGTCAGCAGTGGGAACAAGAAGATGGCAAAAGGGGACAGAGTGCAGGGGCCAGAAACATCCTATATGAGGGGATATAGATGGTTGGAGGGATTTGAGGTGCCTCTGTTGTTGTAAATGCAGATGGGGCTGCCAAGCACTTGGGTTTTTATGACTTGGCTGTGTAGGTATTGCAATGGCCCTAACTTTGGGGATCAGCTGTAAGACCCAGATAGTTGGGGGCAATATGCTGAGTCTGCAAACCACTTAGACAGGACTGTAAAACACTGCAAAGCAGTATATAGGTCTAATAGCGGTACAGTGGTACCTCTACTTATGAACGCCTCCACTTACAAACTTTTCTAGATAAGAACTGGGTGTTCAAGATTTTTTTGCCTCTTCTCAAGAACCATTTTCCACTTACAAATCCAAGCCTCCAAAACTGTAACCAGAAAATGCAGGGAGAAGCATCCGTGGGGCCTCTCTAGGAATCTCCTGGGAGAAAACAGGGCTAGAAAAGGCGGGGAGAAGCCTCTGTGGGGCCTCTCTAGGAATATCCTGGGAGGAAACCGGGCCAGAAAAGGTGGGGAGAAGCCTCTGTGGGGCCTCTCTAGGAATCTCCTAGGGGGAAACAGGGCTGGAAAAGGTGGGGAAAAGCCTCCGTGGGGCCTCTCTAGGAATCTCCTGGGAGGAAACAGGGCTGGAAAAGGTGGGGAGAAGCCTCTGTGGGCCCTCTCTAGGAATCTCCTGGGAGGAAACAGGGCCTCCACCCTCCCTGTGGTTTCTCCAATTGCGTGCATTATTTGCTTTTACATTGATTCCTATGGGGAAAATTGCTTCTTCTTACAAACTTTTCTACTTAAGAACCTGGTTGTGGAACGAATTAAGTTCGTGGGTAGAGGTACCACTGTATATTGCTATTACCTTTTAGCTAACCAGCAAGAGAAGCAAAGGTCTAATGCTAAGATCTTGGCTCCCAAAAAAGCCATATAAATTTAAGAAATGTATGAAGTCATAAAAGTTCCATTTACTGTTTAAAATGTCTTCAGTTTTTAGAATTACAATTGATGCACCCAATCTATTGCCTGGCCTTTTACTTTTAGCCTCGAGTGTTTTTGTAATGGGCTCTATTGATTTGGCTCCCTGGCTGCTATTGCTATTGCACTTCAATTCTCACATGCTGGCTTTTGGCAACTTTGGCTTTACTTTTAATTGATAATGATCCTTCTGTGCTGCAACATTGACTCTTGCTTTTCATGCCATCTTCTACATCTCTCTGGACCTTAGCCAAAGCTGGTATAGGAAAAGCAATAGCAGAGAATATACATAGCTCAAGCAGTAAACAACAGCCTAATTAAGGAACTACCAAGGATAAAGAAGACAACCCATCAACACTAACAGCAGGTTGCAGTATATAAGCAGAGGGCAAACCCCACTCACTTCTATCACTGAAGGTGTTACCTAGTCTGGTGACAAAACATTTGCAAACAAACAACCAAGCTCAGAGAACCTACCAAGGAATCCACAGAAAAAGCAGCTGGTGGGGCAGAATTTACAAAGACTCAAAATCAACTGTATACATTTGCCTTAACTGAGACTATGGACTCGAGATGGAATCAAGAAAGGAAGTGAACGAAGCATGAAACTTCATGTTGTTCACTTCCTTTCTTGATTACCAGAATAAGCTTTAAATGGAGCAACTCTTTAAAAGGATTTGGAAATTGCAATTCATGAAAAATGTAGCAGGTAGCAACATTTTTATTTTTACTTTATATAAGAGGTTCCTGTTTTTATTTGGTTTTACGGTTAGAATTACTGTGGATGTTTTATTAATTGTATCATGAACCTTATAAGTTGCTACACGGGATAAAAGTTAAATAATGTAATGAGTGTTGCAAAAGAACAGAAAACAAGCTGCTTTATGGTAGTAAAGACAAGTTTGCACTGCTTTTTGTGCAAACCCGGTGTTCCAAAATCTTTCAGCACCAATTCAGTATTCATCTTCCAGGCAAAAAGGCTTACTCTGATGCTCCAAGTTTACATTCCTATTTTACTTATTCTAACAGGCTATCTGCTGCATCTTCCATACAAATATGGTTATTATAATTATTCTGCATATATTTAAGATTTACTATATTTCAGTTTGTTTTTTACATATGGCTTTCCTTTGGCTTCATCAGCCAACCTTGCCAATGTAACATCCAATTCTTTATTTATTTATTAGATTTGTATGCCGCCCCTCTCCGTAGAACATCTTAAAAAATGTGGCAACCCCCCCACACACACAAAGTAAAGATTTACCTACCTACCTACCTACATACATACCTACCTACCTATCTACCAACCTACCTACCGGTTACTCATTTTTCCAATGTTTAAAGGCATTTTTAAAGATTTTTTTAAAAATCCAGCCATTATTTTATAAGTAATTCAAGGGTATGATCATGTATCTAATACTGTTTCCTTTCCTATTTTCCCCACAATAACCCTGTGAAGCAGATTAGGCTGAGAGAGAGTGACTGGCCCAAAGTAAGGGGCATACATAAGTGCCCTGGTGTGCCTTTCGTCCCCTGTCCAATTGTCTTTCCTTTCTCTCACTTATCATATATATTCTCTTCCTTTCATATATCCTCTCCTCTAAGTTCACTTTACCTTTATATATATTACTACATGTCTATTTTTCTTCTTATGTATTTGTGTATTGGACAAATAAACAAACAAACAAATAAATAAATAAAAGTCACCAAACTGACTCTCATGCCTATGGTGGGACTAGAACTCACAATCTCCTGATTTCTAGGCCAGCATATTCACTTTTACTCTACTCCTCCTCCTCCTCCTTCTCCTTGCCCTCTTTTTGTGTTTTTTTGTAATGTGTTAGTAACTATTCAAGAGATAATAACCGACTTTTGTGATGCGGGGGACCCCTGCCTTCTTCCTGACTTCCAGAGTTGGGGCTCTTGTCTTAAGTTTCTTCTGCCTGCAGAGCTGACGCCGAATGCCAGCCTGGCAGCTTCCCCTGGGCTATGTTTATCTGAGTGATGATGATGTGCATAGTCTGGGTAGAGCCTCCCCCTTTTTCTGAATCCTGGCACCAGGCCTGGCAATTTCTCTGGACTTTGGTGCAGGCAGATCCTTCAGCATACCGAATGAGGTGTCAGTTAGGCTGGTAATTAGGAAATCTTGGAACTGCTGACACATCTGTGGCCATACAATAACAACATCGATTTTTGTTTTCTTTTGTATCACGGTGTAGAAAATTGAAATGGAAGTAATTGGCAGGTGATCAAAAAGGGATGTTACAAATGTTTGGCACAATTGTTTTGTGCTTAAAGAATTGACAAGTGCTATTCTTTTTCTTCTTCTTCTTCTCCTTCTCCTTCTTATTATTATTATGTCAATACAACATAGCAAACGAGATCACTATGCTGGATTTCATATTTCATCACCAGTCGGGCGCTTCCCAAGCACCTAAGACTGCGTGATGTAGCGGCAAATTATGCTTGCCGATCCCAGTAAAGCAGCCTTTTGCAATTGACAGATGGAGATTTTGTCAATTCCGATGGTTTTCAAATGTCCGCTGAGATCCTTTGGCACTGCGCCCAGTACCACTGGGACCACTTTCACTGGCTTATGCCAGAGTCGTTGCAGGTCGATTTTTAGATCTTTGTATTTCACCAATTTCTCTAGCTGCTTCTCCTCAATTCTGCTGTCTCCTGGGATTGTGATGTCGATGATCCATACTTTTTTTTTCTCCACAATCAGGATGTCTGGTGTGTTGTTGATATTATTATTGTTGTTGTTGCTGTTGCTGTTATTATTATTATTATTATTATTGTTGTTGTTGTTGTTGTTGTTGCAATTTTCTTTTACTATGCTGCAGAAGTGGCAGCTTTTAAATTTTTGGTATTGTGTGTTTTGTGTATTAATTGACAGCAGCTGAAGCAACATGAATACCTCCCTATTGCCATTCATAACACCTTCTCCTAGTAGTCAGTTATCCCTTTAACTGCTAATGAAACATTTTTGAAGAGGAAACCCTAAAATCTGCAGTATTTCCACAGAGGCCAGCTCTGGTGGTGTTTCCTCTGTGTTTATCATTGATACTTTGACTTCGGTGGATCTTCTATTTTAACTATCTATCTATCTATCTATCTATCTATCTATCTATCTATCTATCTATCTATCTATCTATCTATCCATCTATCCATCTATCTATTTAGTCCAATACATAATACACATTGAAGAGAATAGATATGTAGTACCGTGTTTCCCCGATAGTAAGACACCCCCGATTGTAAGACGTATTGGGGGTTTCAGGGGGGTCGGCTAATATAAGCCGTACCCCGAAAGTAAGACATATGTCTTACTTTCGGGGAAACACGTAGCTGCGCGCCGCCTCCTGCCCACGTCTACTCTACTCATCGTAGCTCCTACTATTACCCTCCCTCCGTCTTTCAGGTTGTCTCCACCTCTTCGGTACCTTTGACGCCAGCGAGGCCCCTTCCCTCGGTTGTTTCCTCCAAGCTTGGCCTTCCGTGGGAAAAAAAAACCCTCCAACAAAGCCGATCGTTTGTAATCCCCCTCGGTTTAAAGTCCCCCAAGTTCTTTGCAGCGCGGATTTCGGCGAAGTCCCGTAATCTCTGGGATGGCGCATACGTCACCGCGTCTGCAGGAACGGGTGGTGGGGCGCCATGAAGGGCGGCGCTTGAAAGCCACCACGGCGCGGTTGTTGTCCTCACGGCGCAAAGCCACACAGTCCCGGATCGCTTGCTTCCCCGGCGCTGCTTTCCTAGGCAGCCGGCTTGCTGGCCGGGGAAGCAAGCGATCCGGGACTGTGTGGCTTTGCGCAAGTGCCGCCCTTCGTGGCGCCCCACCACCCGTTCCTGCGGAAAGCCTGGGAAAGCGGCCAGCAAGCCGGCTGCCTGGGAAAGCGTTTTTCAAATGCGCTGCTTTCCTAGGCAGCAGACTTTGCTGGCCAGAGAAGGGAGCAATTCAGGACTGCGTGGCTTTGCACCGTGAGGACAACAACGGCGCCGCTTAGAAGCAACAGTGGCCGGTGCCCTCCCACCGGGGCCCCAAAAGCTCACGTCGTCACCGCTAGGGAAGCTCCAATATAAGACATACCACGGAAGTAAGACATAGTGGGGCTTTTGGGGATAAAAAGAAAGTATGACACTGTCTTACTTTCGGGGAAACACGGTAATATAACTAAAGAAACGAATAGAAGAAAAGATATAAAAGTATAGGTGACCTAGCTTGAAGTAGTACTATTGTTGTCTCTTTCTCTCTCTCTCTCTCTCTCCCAGGTGAGATAGCAAAAAATACTTGCAATGATGGAGGATTTGTCTAAAAGGATTGTGAAGAACAGCAGGAATAAGAATTGGGAAGTGGCCACATGTAATACGATATCGGTGTCTGTGTGGGACATCTCTGTAGGCTGGGTACGAAGGAAGACAAGCAGACTGCTGAGACTGTGCTGAAAGTTTGCAGGACATGAAGTTCTTTCCTTTGCCCCAGGAGTTGCACCAGAGCAGTCAATCTGGGCCCAAGTCTCTTCTCAGTGGAGGGCTGGGATTTGATATACCGAGGTGTCAAGCAAGGGAGGGGCTCTGCACAACACTCCCTCCCCAATTATACTCCACCTCCGAGTGTAAGCCAAGATCCTCTTAACTCTCCCATCTCCTTAGCAACTGCATTAAGCAAATCGATTTAGTTGGTGTCATTGGGATGGGAGGGCAGGGCTCCTGCTGCACATCTCTCTCCAAGCTTTCTTTGGCCTGCCACACTCCCTCCCGCCCTTTTTCTTCTTTGTAAGCCAAGCAAATGTAGCTTAGAGTCCAAGCCTCTGAGCTAATAAGGGCAAGCTCCCTCTCCTCCTTCTCCTCTGTGACTTCCTCAGGCAAAGTCCTTTGGGGAGGACCAGAGATGCCCTGGTAGAGATTCTGATGCAGAGTGAATCTTACACAGCAGGATTTGAAAGCAGAAGCACAGGGTGCAGGAATCCACAACTGTGTGGGTAGCCCTGGCTAACTTGGGGTGAGGGAAGAGATTGGGTTGGGCTGAGGGCTGGATGTCATGAGTCCTTCTCACCATGAACCTGGAAGGTCTGGAGATGATCGCTGTTTTGGTGGTTCTGGTCCTCTTCATTAAAGTGCTGGAGCAATTTGGGCTCTTTGAGCCTGTCTCCTTGGAAGGTAATGTACGGGGAAAGTGGGAGGGAGAGGGAAGGAATTCCATACTTCCAGGGCTGGGGTCAGAGTCCTGCTCAGACTTAAGTGGAAGTGATCATTCTAATCAATGAGTCATTAAATATTTTATTAAATAGTGACGATACTTGCAGAGGTTCTGCTGGAGGACTTTACATGGATGTTAAAGGATATAGAAATGGGGCATGGAGCAGAACCCATATGGGGTGGACATACGCTTGGATGTATACTCCGGGAAGGAGCAGCAAAGCCAGTCTTGGATGAGAGAAATGGAAGCGATGGTGTTTCCTTTTGAACATTTGAAGAACATTCTTGAAATGTCCTTGTGTTCAGTTGACAATTGAAGTGAGCTTTGGGTGAACAAGATTTCAAAGCAGGCAAGTCTGTCAAACAGGCACCCGTCATGGCAAACTTTTAGGACTGTACTTGGTATCAGTATCTTCTCTAACTCTGTACCCGGTATGTGAAAACTGGCATGCCAAACTGGTCCTTTTTTTGTTCATGCACATGTGAAAAATATCTCTGGTATGGTATGCATGTTTAAGCAAAAATGGACTGTGAAGTATATGGTGAAAATAATAATGGTTTTTTTTATATGCATGTTTTCATTTTGTTAGAAAAGAGATGTAGAGTAGTTGGACTGACTGTCCAGAGGAGTATAGATTGCTGAAAGTTTGCTGGGATCTTTATATACTTCTCTTTTTCATTTTTGTCTTCTTTTGCTTCTTTTCCAGAAAGATCAGGAAAGTTTTTTGGTTTTTTTAGTTAGAACTTAAACGACATAGGCAAAGAATGGGAGTCGTCATTGGGTCTCTTACTGGAGGACTAGCGACATCATAGAATGTGTGGTCTCTACGTAATTAAGTGAATCTACTAATTTTGTTTAGTACAGGAATAAGATATGGGGCAAATAAAGAATTAGCGTGTACATTTTCTCTAGTGATGGTTTGCTTTTATGTTCCTGCTTGTGGTTTAGACAATTGCTTATTAGGGACATGATCTAAAAATCTTTAAATAAAATTAAAGAAGCAACTCACTACCAAACAATTGGATAAATGAGAAGGCTCTGGGCCAGTTTATTGCCCATTAATACCTGTATGAATTTAGAAACATAGAAACATAGAAGACTGATGGCAGAAAAAGACCTCATGGTCCATCTAGTCTGCCCTTATACCATTTCCTGTGTTTTATCTTACAATGGATATATGTTTATCCCAGGCATGTTTAAATTCAGTTACTGTGGATTTACCAACCACGTCTGCTGGAAGTTTGTTCCAAGGATCTACTACTCTTTCAGTGAAATAATATTTCCTCACGTTGCTTTTGATCTTTCCCCCAACTAACTTCAGATTGTGTCCCCTTGTTCTTGGGTTCACTTTCCTATTAAAAACACTTCCCTCCTGAACCTTATTTAATCCTTTAACATATTTAAATGTTTCGATCATGTCCCCCCTTTTCCTTCTGTCCTCCAGACTATACAGATTAAGTTCATGAAGTCTTTCCTGATACGTTTTATGCTTAAGACCTTCCACCATTCTTGTAGCCCGTCTTTGGACCCGTTCAATTTTGTCAGTATCTTTTTGTAGGTGAGGTCTCCAGAACTGAACACAGTATTCCAATTTAGATTCTATGTGACCTTTTGTACTATTGGCATCGATTTCTTTTGGAATGTTACTTCAGTTTCTGAAGGACTTTCTTAAGTAAAGAAATTTTGGATTTCAACTCAGCCTCTTCATTTCTGACTGGACAATCAATTTCAATGTATCTGAAGGTGTCCTGATTCCCAGTTTTGTTTAAAAAACAGTCTCTTTACCTAAAAGAAGCTTCATGAAAGCATGTTCTGTTTTATTGGGACAATAAGATCTCCTCTTTGCCTCTATTTTCTTCCCTTAGTATTGGGTTCTGTTCTATTATATCTTTATGCACATCTTGGTCATCTTGGTTATTTTTCAGAATCCTGTTGGTTATATTGACTTTGGAATTTTCCATAGATTTGTTAGATGGAAAAGAACTTCCAGTCACCTTCCAGCTGATTTAAGTAATGGAAACAGTATAATTAAGGTGTGCATTAAGCCAGACTATATCCTCGGGGTTTCTTAGATATGTTTTATACCAAAATGAATGTAGTTATTCATTATGTGCACATGGCAGCATTACCCAACCTGATGCCCTGAGAGAAGTTGCACTGTACTCCCCATCATCCCCAACCAGCATGTTTACAGCTATTCTTTTTGAGAATGATGAATGTTATGGTACGGTTTTCCAGAACAGCTGATGAGAGAATTTGATTTTTCTATAAAGCATGAATGTACAAATTTGGATAGCAAAAGTATCCACCACCACCACCTCATCTATTCTGATTTGCACATTTCTTTACAGTACAGCAGAAGATATAGAACATTTGCATTTCTAGATGGGGATACAAATCACTCTGCAGAGCTCCATTCTCCTTTGTCATGCATCTTTATGACACTACTATCTGAGCTACTTTACATGCCTCTGTAATTAGACCTCCATGGTTGCAGATCAGTCTTTTCTAACTTGATTTTTTTGTAGTTACATTGGACTTCCTCATACTGAGTTACCAATAACTTTAATTTTTGGCTGTAGATTAGAATAATCTAGACTGAAAGGAATGGCAATTTGACATACAGCGATATCTCATCTTACAAACGCCTCGTCATACAAACTTTTCAAGATACAAACCCGGGGTTTAAGATTTTTTTGCCTCTTCTTACAACTATTTTCACCTTACAAACCCACTGCAGCCGTTGGGATGCCCCGCCTCCAGACTTCCGTTGCCAGCGAAGTGCCCGTTTTGGCGCTGCTGGGATTCTCCTGAGGCTCCCCTCCATGGGAAACCCCACCTCTGGACTTCCGTGTTTTTGTGGTGCTGCAGGGGAATCCCAGCAGCGCAAAAAAGTGTGGTTCGCTGGCAACGGAAGCCCGGAGGTGGGGTTTCCCAGCGAGGGGAGCCTCAGTAAAATCGCAGCATTGCGAAAACACAGAGGTCCGGAGGTGGGGTTTCGAGGAATTTGGTGTTTTTGCGATGCTGCGATTTCACTGATTCTCCCTTCACTGGGAACCCCCACCTCCTGACTTCCATTGCCAGCGAAGCGCTCATTTTTGCGCTGCTGGGATTCCCCTGCTGGGATTCCCCTGCAGCATGTGTTGAGAAAAACACAGAAGTCCGGAGATGGGGTTTCCTATGGAGACGAACCTCGGGGGAATCCCAGCAGTGCAAAAACGGGCACTTTGGCTGGCAAAAGGGGTGAATTTTGGGCTTGCACGCATTAATCGCTTTTCCATTGATTCCTATGGAAACATTGTTTCATCTTACAAACTTTTCACCTTAAGAACCTCGTCCCGGAACCAATTAAGTTTGTAAGACAAGGTATCACTGTACTTAGAATTTTCAAGTTGAAATAAGGTTAGAAAAACTCTGCAAAGCAAAAAGTCAAAACTATTTACTGCTTCATTATACCTGGACACAGAGGTGGGCTGCTAAGGTGGAACGGTGACGTGTGGTCACCCCCGTGGCTCTGAGAGCTGGCGGAGTCCAGCGCAATTCTGCTACTGCACCTGTGGCGCCCCTGCGTGTCCGCACGCAATTTCACTACCTGCCCAGGTGCAGTAGCAGAATTGCACCGAACTCCGCCAGCACTTAGAGCCACGGGGGCGACCACACGTCACCGTTCCACCTTAGCAGCCCACCTCTGCCTGGACACATAAAGTTAGTGACAAGTTCAGGGACAACACTCACAGCTCCTTCAATGTGTTCCCCTTCCCCCCCCCGTCAGTTTCCTAAAAAGAAATTCCAGAAATTTCCTTCTTGAATCAGACTATAATTAAACAAACACAGTGTGGATCGGCACTTCCTGCTAACATCAGCAAAAGGGCAGGTGGTGCCTCTATTTAGAGAAGAGGAGACAAACAGTTGCAAAGCCTGGACATTCCAAAGGAGATTAATTTATTCACACCTGATTCTTTAAATTCTTTGCAACGGGATTTTAAAGCAAATTAGATAGCCGGATCATCCTTTTAGAGATACAACAGAGAAATAGATTAATTATCTAGAAGCAAAAAAAAAAAAAGCAGTGGGAACAGGAGCAATTTCCAAATCAGGTGAAATTAAGTTTTGCCAAATACAGTGATACCTTGTCTTACAAACTTAATTGGTTCCGGGACGAGGTTCTTAAGGTGAAAAGTTTGTAAGACGAAATAATGTTTCCCATAGGAATCAATGGAAAAGCGATTAATGCGTGCAAGCCCAAAATTCACCCCTGTTGCCAGCCGAAGCGCCCGTTTTTGCACTGCTGGGATTCTCCTGAGGCTCCCCTCCATGGGAAACCCCACCTCCGGACTTCCGTTGCCAACGAAGCACCCATTTTTGCGCTGCTGGGATTCCCCTGCAGCATCACAAAAACATGGAAGTCCAGAGGTGGGGTTTCCCATGGAGGGGAGCCTCAGGGGAATCCCAGCAGCGCAAAAACGGGCGCTTCGCTGGCAATAGAAGTCCAGAGTCGGGGCATCCCAGCAGCAGTGGTGGGTTTGTAAGATGAAAATAGTTTGTAAGAAGAGGTATCTCAAAAAGTTTGTATGACGAGGCGTTTGTAAGACGAGGTATCACTGTAATCAGAAAAACTGTCTATTGCAGTGTTTCTCAACAATTTTTAAATGTTTATACTTCAACAGGCATCTTATCATTCTGAAGTTGAGAAACATAGTGTGTGTGTTTGTTTGTTTGTCTGTGTGTATGTTTTCCAATACTCAAAAGATACGTCCACTGAAAGAAGAGCACTTGGTACTTGAATTCTTGGCAGGCGTACAAAGGGTAAAGAAGGGGTATTCATCAACTGCGGCTTGAATTAAACAGTGGATTAGCTAGAACTTTTGGTTATTGTAACTGATGTGGAAGAGGGGCTAAAATCAGGAAAAAGACTAGCTACTGAAGGCTGAACTTGGAAAAGCCCCTAGTGAATTTATTAAATCTCTCTTCCCATACATTCTTCTTTAGTAACAGTATTTTTGAATTATTTATTTATTGGACTTATATACCGCCCTTCTCCAAGGACTCAGAATCCTCAATGGTGCATAATTTGGGCAGAGAGTGTATATAGAGTGACTGGAATAGTAGTTTGCAATAGATTATTACAGGTTTCTGACTTCAACTGCACTTAATTAGGCTGGTTTAACAATAAAATATTGCGGAAAATACATCTCTTATTTATTTATTTATTATTTAGATTTGTATGCCGCCCCTCTCCGCAGACTCGACTTATTAAATTTTGAACAGTGCAAATAGTGGAAATAGATTATGGGGCAATTCTAGTGGGTCAAAATTTCAATCGAGAGCTGTTTTAAATTACTAATCCTGTCTATCTTCAATCTGCTTTGACTCTTTTGAATGATAGGCTCTGTTTTAGGGATTAATAAAAGATGTTGGATAACCGATTTGTTAGATGTGTCTCATAAAATGTTTGAAGGGTAGTAATGGACTTTGAAAAAATCTTCTAATATTCCACCCTCTCTGTTTTCTAAATATGGCAGAGCAAGACTTGAACACAGAATAAGTACTTTGCCATAAAGATTGGTTTAACACACTATGGTAAAGTGAACTAGAAAGGCAATGTCCATTTCTTATTTTCTCTTCCCATCACTGATGAGAAAAAGGTATATTGTTTTTGAAGAGAAGGGCTCCATATTTACAAAGAATCATATAAAATTGTTCTTCAAGGAAAAAGGAATAAAATGCACAGATAGACATGTACAAAAGTGTACAAGATTAGGTAATAATAGATACGGTATGAAATGGAACTTGGAACTGTAGGCAATTATAACCTGAAAATGAATCAGCAATGTGATATAACTACTTAATTACTTTAATAAAAATAGAGTTTCTAAAGCATAGGAAGTAATTTTTCCACTCTTTGTTGCATTAGCTAGACTGCACCTCGGGTATTATGATTACTTCCAGTTATTTGGTTGATTTTTTATTTATTTATGCCGCCCTTCTCCTTAGGCTCAGGGCGGCTTACAACATGTTAACAATAGCACTTTTTAACAGAGCCAGCATATTGCCTCCACAGTCCGGGTCCTCATTTTACCCACCTCGGAAGGATGGAAGGCTGAGTCGACCTTGAGCCGGTGATGAGATCTGAACCGCTGACCTATAGATCTACAGTCAGCTTCAGTGGCCTGCAGTACAGCACTCTACCTTCTGTGCCACCCCGGCTCTTTATTTATGTTAAGGTTCAGACAAAGGCAACAGTTGGTCAGAGGACAGAAAACTAAATCTGGTGATAAGATGCTGAGTGAAATGGGTAATATTGAGAAGACGGGATAACAAATTAAACATTGTGCTAGAGAAGAAGGGTCAGAATCCATCCTTCCCTTCTGTTTTATAATATTTACTGTTACATGTGAATTTTATATTTTTATAAATCCTCCCCCCCCGTGGTGCTTATTTTTAATATGTGGTTTAGTCATTTGTTGTGAACCGCCACAAGTTGCTTAAGTGAGATGGGCAGTTATATAAATTTTATTAAAATAATATAATATAATATGATATGATATGATATAATATAATAAAATAAATAAAATAAAATATAATAATATAATATAATATAATATAACATAATATAATATAACATAATATAATAATATAATATCAGGATATAATATGCACGATTCAGATGAATAGACTCAAACTGTAGAAAGAAAGTGGTAGTTTCAATGTCAAAAAAACATTGGTAAGACAAGTTTGATTCTGGAATCAATGGTCCTGAGAAGCAGTCTGCTTTCTTTCACTGGAAATTAATTATCTAGATACTTTGGGGTAGACAATCATCTCTTGTTTTAATCTAGATTCCTATATTGAGCTGAGGGGCTGAATCTGATAATCTAAATCAGAGGCTGCCAACCTTTTGGACTTCAGGGACCACTAAATTAATAATTTTAAATGCCATGGACCACTAATACATTTTTTTTAAAAAAAGATAAATTTATCTTTTATATTGCACTAAATATCTTTAGTGCAATATAAAAAATGCAAATAATTTTTCTGCAGACCACCAAAGTTTTCTAACCGATCACCAGTGGTCCATGGCTGATGACTTCTTTGAATTGTATGATTCTGCCTATCATTAGACAGAATACTGTCTCCTCATGGTTCAAATACTCTGTTGGGCAGGTAGGGAAAGGACAGTGGTGTGATAGGGTTGGACTGTCATCTAGTTTAATCAGGTGCTTTGTAGGGTGTTTGAAACAAGCATCCATACTGAAACAAATTTCAGCTGCTAGTCAAGTTGGCTTCTGTGTATGGAATAACACGGCATTTGATCCACTTTCAAGGTATGTTGTGTTAGTCCAGCCAAAGACAACTTGAGATACTATTTATGATGCCATAAATATAGTCTGTATTAGAAACATAGAAACATAGAAGATTGATGGCAGAAAAAGACCTCATGGTCCATCTAGTCTGCCACTATACTATTTCCTGTATTTTATCTTAGGACAGATATATGTTTATCTCAGGCATGTTTAAATTCAGTCACTGGGGATTTACCAACCACGTCTGCTAGAAGTTTGTTCCAAGCATCTACTACTCTTTCAGTAAAATAATGTTTTCTCACGTTGCTTCTGATCTTTCCCCCAACTAACCTCGGATTGTGCCCTCTTTTTCCTGTGTTCACTTTCCTATTAAAAACACTTCTCTCCTGAGCCTTATTTAACCCTTTAACATATTTAAATGTTTAAATATTTTTAAACATTGAAAATGTTTATGAGTGATCAAAGCTCCTAAACTTGGCACAATTGCTTTCTTCTGCATTATTTTCCCCTGGTGAACATTAGCCTGGTAAGTATCTGAGAGACTGAATCCCTAGTTCGTGAATTCTGTTGATTCTCCTTTTTACTGGAGTTAGAACAAAACTGTGCAGCATTTTTATTTCCCCAGAAGACCTTTTGAAGAAGGAGAAGTGCCTTTCCCGTTTTTGGTTATATTTTACTGATAAAGAAATAAATGGAGACTAGTATAGTTTAAATAGTTTGTCCAGATTTCTATGTCCTATATGGACTTCCTTCTTCGGGAAACGCACTGTTGGAGCGGCTTAGGAGACACTCTTGTAGGTCAATCCCTGCAACTGGGCCCAAACTCATTCTTCCGTCTGTGGCACTCAAAACTGTCTCTACCTCTCGCCTTGTGTTATTTTTGACTATAAGAGTGTTTCTAAGCTTTGCTGCATTATGCTCCCTGGTGAAATGAAATCCTCTAATGGCTTACAGACTTTAATGGATAAAATCCCTTCATCAGCCCACCACAATCAATCACCCTATATCTGTGGTTGTGCCAAAGAGTGGGCTGTTTTTGTGTTTGTGTTCCTGACTGTTGCCCAACACAAAAAGAGACAAAATGGGGAAGGTGAGAGTTGCTGAATCAGGAGACTGTCGATGCAGCAAGGGGGGGGGGGAAGAGAAAAACAACCAATCATCTTCCTATACTACAAGTTTCCAGAGAGTTTTTTGTGTTAATCTATTCTGATGCATTTTAAAACACCTTGAGAATGGATACATTTATTACAGCATCAGCGTTCATGGCTCCTGAGAGATAAAGTGATGGAGTAAAAGAAAAAAACACAGCAAAATAAAATTAGTGATTTATCTATTGATAGTTGTCATTCACAAAACAATTGTTCCACAAGATATACAACCTTGGCAACCTGAAGTCCACTATGATGCGTGGACTGCAACTCTCATAATTTTCCAGCCAGCAACCCTGGATGAGGAATTCTCGGAGTTGAAGTCCGCACATCGTAAAGTTGCCAAGGTTGAGAAACATTGATAGACAGTTTTAGTTTAGTTTAGTTTAATTAGATTAATAGTCTGCCCTTCTCCTCACGGACGCAGGGCAGCTTACATAACAACAGAGTAGCAAAAAAAAAAAAGAATTTAAAACATTAAAAATAAATAAAACCCACAGTAAAAACAATCAATCAAGCTTCTTTCATCCTAATTGCCAGAACGAAACTATCACCCATGGTTCTAAGGCCTGCCAGCACAAATGTGTCTTTAAAGCCTTTCGAAAGGCAAGGAGAGTGGGGAGGGTTTCTGATCTCCAGGGGGAGTTGGTTCCAGAGGACCGGGGCTGCCACAGAGAAGGCTCTCCCCCTGTAGACCCACCAGCCAACTTTTTTTGGCTGACGGGGCCTGGAGGAGTCTGATTCTGTGCGACCTAACTGGTCACTGGGACATGTGAGGCAGAAGACGGTCCCATAAATAATCTGGTCCAATGCCATGTAGCCATTTTGAATCAGGTAATTAACATATGTGTGGTGATAAGCAACAATGGTAAAGATTAAGATGATTATACTTCTTAACAAATTGAGTTTGGCTACATAATGTGTCTTATGGGGGGGTAGGGGGGGTGAATCCAAAGAATGACTCTCTTGAGGTCAGTAACGAGGTGTTCTGGGCTAGTAAAATGTTCCCTCGTTGATTTTTTTAAAAAAATTATCATTTCTCGTGTCTGTTCTTTCTGCTCATTCCTTTATTTTAAATAGACATTGAAAATTTTATACAGTGTAATCCACAGTGCTGACATGATATAATCATTGACTCAGCCTTCCATCTTTCTGAGGTCAGTAAAATGAGGAATCAGATTGTTGGAAGCAATATCCTGATGCTGTAAAGGCTAAGAGAACTGAAAAGCACTTTGAAGCGGTATATAAGTCTAAATATAAGTTGTATCTGAAAGGCATTGCTTTGAGAAAGAATACATCTTTATCTTTACTGTAATCATTACAAGCAAATGACACTTTATTATGATGCAGCAAAAATCTTTTTCCAGATCGTCCCAATGTCTTTCTTTTGTTTACCAATCTATTAATACAGAGATAAAATAGTACAGTCAACATTGCCAGATTGTTGAGCAACAGATATTGTCACTGAATTTTTTTTGACATTGGATGGAGATGAAGTGAAATCTAAAGTTTTTCTAAAGTGAAATTACTAAAAGGAAGTTTAGCTTGTTAGATAGTCAACACTTATAATAGCTGTTGAAAAGCTATAGAGGTAATCCTTGATTTATGACCGTAATTGAGTCTGAAATTACAGTCATAGGTAGGTGAAGTAATAAATCAGGAAATCACTTGACTGGATCAAATTGTTTTACTTTTGATGGTCATTAAGTGAATGGCATAATCATTAAGTAAATGCCATGGTTGTTAAATGAATCAAGGTATGTGTTTTTTGCCAGAAACCGAAAGTAAGTACCAGAAATCAGCAAAACACATTGCAAATCAAATCACAGGCGATCACAGGACATTGCAGTCATAAAAGTAGTTAGTTGCCAAGAAACCAGAATACGATCATATGACTGTGGGGTGTGTATGTGTGGCATTCATAACTTAAAAATGGGTTGTAAGTAGTTTTGGGGAGGTATGTCGTAACTTCAAATGGTTATTAAGTGGTTGGTCATAAATCGAGAACTATTGGGAGTTCTTTAGTAGGCAAGCTGTGAGCATAAGCTAACCACACAAAAACACTAACTTTACACAGCTTCTGATGAAAGCTTTTTGTAAATAGATACAAAATGTTGTGTTTTCATAGTTTAGGAAGGCTTCACCAAAACCATGCCACGCAATGCCAGGGGTTAATGGTGCCTGGAGTGCTGTTCTTGGAGCCCACTGCCCTGAAGGACATTGCCATCTTTGCTACTATTCACAAGCCTCACATTGGCTAACTCATTGGTGGTCCAAAACCTGACACATTAATAGGAAAAAAGAGGGACTATAGGACAGATTGAAAATCTGGTGTTATTGATTGTGGCTCTTAAAATGCTGCCATCAATAATTCAGAAGAAAAATTGGCAGGAAACAGAGAAGATGTGTACCTAAGTGAGGATGTGACAGAGTTGCAGAGAGGAAAGAAGAGATAAAAGTCCAACTACCAGAAACTTGCACATAATCAAGTCTGCAGTGGATAGTAGACAAAAGTCCTGATTGAAATTGACAGGGTGATTCTGTGCACTAGGAAGAAGGAACAGAATTAGAGAGCCAGCTGTGGGATAAAAATGTGAATTAAGGTGGTAAGAAACTACCACTAATCAGGGAATGATCTCCCCCCCCCAAAAAAAAATATATGTAAGTTAGTGCTTCTTTGCACATTACACTTCCCAGCAACTTCCAATACGTCTTAGATACGGAATGGGAACGCTGGGATATATCAACTACTTGCTAGAGAGATCACTGGAGGCGCTTCCAGGACCTGCCTTATTTTTAAAATGCAACTTTCTTGTTTGGGTTCATGTTACATAGAAACATAGAAGACTGACGGCAGAAAAAGACCTCATGGTCCATCTAGTCTGCCCTTATACTATTTCCTGTATTTTATCTTACAATGGATATATGTTTATCCCAGACATGTTTAAATTCGGTTACTGTGGATTTACCGACCACGTCTGCTGGAAGTTTGTTCCAAGGATCTACTACTCTTTCAGTAAAATAATATTTTCTCATGTTGCCCTTGATCTTTCCCCCAACTAACTTCAGATTGTGTCCCCTTGTTCTTGTGTTCACTTTCCTATTAAAAACACTTCCCTCCTGAACCCTATTTAACCCTTTAACATATTTAAATGTTTCGATCATGTCCCCCCTTTTCCTTCTGTCTTCCAGACTATACAGATTGAGTTCATTAAGTCTTTCCTGATACGTTTTATACTTAAGACCTTCCACCATTCTTGTAGCCCGTCTTTGGACCCGTTCAATTTTGTCAATATCTTTTTGTAGGTGAGGTCTCCAGAACTGAACACAGTACTCCAAATGTGGTCTCACCAGCGCTCTGTATAAGGGGATCACAATCTCCCTCTTCCTGCTTGTTATACCTCTAGCTATGCAGCCAAGCATCCTACTTGCCTTTCCTACCGCCTGACCACACTGCTCACCCATTTTGAGACTGTCAGAAATCACTACCCCTAAATCCTTCTCTTCTGAAGTTTTTGCTAACACAGAATTGCCAATGCAATACTCAGATTGAGGATTCCTTTTTCCCAAGTGCATTATTTTACATTTGGAAACATTAAACTGCAGTTTCCATTGCTTTGACCATTTATCTAGTAAAGCTAAATCATTTACCATATTACAGACCCCTCCAGGAATATCAACCCTATTGCACACTTTAGAGTCATCGGCAAATAGGCAAACCTTCCCTACCAAACCTTCCCCTATGTCACTCACAAACATATTAAAAAGAATAGGACCCAGAACAGACCCTTGTGGCACATAAACAATGTTCAACATAAACATTGATAATATTAGGCACTGTGGAGCTTCTAAGAATAACTTGATCCACAGTGTGAAGCAGTTTTCTCTTGTAATGCAGGTGATGAAAATCAAATTATAAATTTAGTAAATTTTAGGGTAGACTAAGCTCCTATTTAAAACAAGAGCACACACATTTATCAGAAACAGCATTGTCCACTTATGTGGCATGTCTTTTAGCCATTTTGACGTTTCCTATTTGTTTCATGTCCACTCTTTGGAATTTATTTTCATGGAAAAATGAACTAAAATATATTTTTTAAACACCCTTTTCATCTTGTTTTGCAAGTGTAGCATATAATTGCTGAGATGTACACTTCAAAGAGGAATTTTTACCCATATCAAAAAGCTGCCAAGTGCAATTGCAAACAGCCAAAGCAACAATGAGAATTTTACACAAGATAATGAAAACTATGCACAACTATGCACATTCCAGGTTTGTTTACTTGGAGAGTTCAGTTTATTTTAGTCTTATCAGTTTCTTGGCAGTATGTTTGTCTTTTTTGCCGACCAGACATGCCATGAGATTAACAGTTTTGCAAGGGATTCATTTGGGGTACTCCTTGGTGCCACCTCACCTTTATTTATTTATTTTATTTATTTATTTATTTTGTCCAATACATAATACACATTGAAGAGAATAGATATGTAATAATATAAATAAAGAAAAGAATAGAAGAAAAGATATAAAAGTATAGGTGAACATATTTGAAAGGAAGAAAAGATAAATGAGATAAGGAGAGACAATTGGTCAGGGGACGGAAGGCACACTGGTGCACTTATGCACGCCCCTTACTGACCTCTAAGGAACCTGGAGAGGTCAATCGTGGATAGTCTAAGGGAAAAATGTTGGGGGTTAGGGGTTGACACTACTGAGTCAGGTAATGAGTTCCACGCTTCGACAACTCGGTTGCTGAAGTCATATTTTTTACAGTCAAGTTTGGAGCGGTTAATATTAAGTTTGAATCTGTTGCGTGTTCTTGTGTTGTTGCGATTGAAGCTGAAGTACCGTATTTTCCGGCGTATAAGACGACTTTTTAACCCCTGAAAATCTTTTCCACAGTGGGGGGTCGTCTTATACGCCGGATACTGATTCCAGGCTCCGGAGGGAGCTCGGGCGGTGGCGAGAAGACGGGATTCCGGGTGCCGAGCGCCACCTGCCCGCCGTTCCAGCGCCTCGGCCTGCTCGCCCGGCCTCTTGCCCGGTGGGGAGAGCAAAGGCGGCGCCGGGAGTAGCGGAGGCGAGGCGGAGAAGAAAGAAGCGGCGGATAGCTGGCGAGGCACTGGCTAGAGGGCTGGACTTCACCGCTTTCCTGCCGCTCCCACCGCCGGCTTTGCTGGGGTTGAGCGCCACGCCCGGCGGCAGGAACTGCGGGGGGTAGCCGGCATAACGAGCCCTTGCCGCAGCTATCCGCCGCTTCTTTCTTCTCCGCCTCGCCTCTGCTACTCCCACCGCCGCCTTTGCCTCTTGCCCGGCGGGGAGAGCAAAGGTGGCAGCGGGAGTAGCGGAGGCGAGGCGGAGAAGAAAGAAGTGGCGGATAGCCGCGGCAAGGGCTCGTTAGCCGGAGCATACGCCAGCTACCCCCCGCAGTTCCTGCCGCCGGGCGTGGCGCTCAACCCCAGCAAAGCCGGCGGTGGGAGCGGCAGCAAAGCGGCGAAGTCCAGCCCTCTAGCCGGCGCCTCGCCAGCTATCCGCCGCTTTTTTCTTCTCCGCCTCGCCTACGCTACTCCCGCCGCCGCCTTTGCTCTCCCCGCCGGGCAAGAGGCAAAGGCAGCGGCGGGAGTAGTGGAAGCGAGGCGGAGAAGAAAGAAGCAGCGGATAGCTGGCGAGGCGCTGGCTAGAGGGCTGGACCGTGCCGCTTTGCTGCTGCTCCCACCGCCGGCTTTGCTGGGGTTGAGCGCCACGCCCGGCGGCAGGAACTGCGGGGGGTAGCCGGCATAACGAGCCCTTGCTGCAGCTATCCGCCGCTTCTTTCTTCTCCGCCTCGCCTCCGCTACTCCCGCCGCCGCCTTTGCCTCTTGCCCGGCGGGGAGAGAGCTGAAGGAACACGTACCAAAACTGGGGACAATCTTACGTCTCCCCTGCGCGCTCCTCCCCGCGTGCCTTCACCTCCCAGCCCAGCCCAGCCCGCCTGAAACCCAATAACCGCGACCATCCAGCCATGCCTCCTCTTCCCGCTGGCGCCGACCAAGACGCGCACGGGAGCTTCGGAAGGTGCAGCCGGCCGCCAGAGCCCCGGGGGAGCCTTCCCGCACACCGCCCGGGCCGAGGGAGAGGGCCAAGCGGCGGCCAGTATGCCGGCTGCGGGTGGTCGGCCGGGCGGCCTTTTGCCTGGCTGGCTGGTCCTGGCGCTCTCTGGCACTCTGGTTTGGGCGCCGCCGCCGCGGGTGACGCTCCTCTGCCCACCGCTCTTCCACTGCGAGGAGGACGGCGTGGCGCTCTCTGCCGACTGCTCCGAAGGGGCGCTGGGCTCCGTGCCCGCCGGCCTCAGGCCCTTCACCGCCTACCTGTAAGCCCCGCGCTATCCCGCGCTTCGCCTGCGGCTTCTCCCGGGGAAGGGGAGGGGGAAAGGGCAGAGCTGCCTGCCGGAAATCCAAGGACGACTTTAGCCGGATCCCCAAAGGAACGGAGGAGCATCTCTTTCTCTCCCTCCCTCTCTCCCACTCTTCCTCTCACTCTCTCTTCCTCCGCCTGTCTCTGAACCGCTTGAAGTTTCGCCCCCACTGGTCCTCGTCGCCTCTCAACCTGCGCTTTGGAAAGGTGTTCGCCCGTCTATGTGTAGCGTAGCTGAAGGAACGCGTACCAAAACCGGGGACAATCTTAGTCTCCCCTGCACGCTTCGTGGTCGTTTTCACCGAGCGGCGCTTTTGCATTGAAACCAGACAGCCGCCCGCTCATGAATAGAATATAATAGAATAGTTTATTGGCCAAGTGTGATTAGACACACAAGGAATTTGCATTGGTGCATATGCTCTCAGCGTACATAAAAGAAAAAGATACATTTGTCAAGAATCATGTGTACAACACTTAATGATTGTCATAGGGATCAAATAAGCAATGAAGGCGGAGAACAAGAGAGAGGGAGAGAGGTGATTCTTGAAGCATATGGTAAAAAGCACCCAAATAATAAGAAACACCCCCCCCCAGCACACACCTGTGTTTGAAAAGAATAAAAGAGAAAAAAACCCCAGCCCTCAACTGGTTTTGGAAATGATTCGAGTGTGTATACACACACACACACACACACACACACACACACACACACACACACACACACACACGTGTAAGGGGGGAAGAGAGACAGGGATGGAAAAAGAGGAGAAGTGAGAGGGAGAAGGAATGAGGGAAAAAGGGAGGAAGAGAGAGAAATGAGAAACATAAGAGAGAAAAGGGGGAAAGACAGGAGAAGAACCCAGAAATGAGACAGTGGTATAAATTTGAGGAGGGATGATTGATGATTGACTGTATTTATAAGGGGATGTTACATGGGATTGTATATATGAGGGGGTTATTTATGTGTGTGTGTGTGTGTGTGTGTGTGTGTGTGTGTGTGTGTGTGTGTATGTATGTATTTATTTATTAGATTTGTGTAATTTTGGTTGGTGGTGTGCCCCAGGATTTTGTAAATGTAAAAAATGTGCTGCGGCTCAAAAAAGGTTGAAAATCACTGCTCTAGCAGGTGGTAAATCAGCACTCCTTTTAACTGACAAGGGACCCATTTCCCAGACTTTGATCATTTCTCCAGGTATTTTTGTACCTACTTGACCAACATTATTAGTGGTTGCAAAATTGAATGTTAAACTGGATGCATTTATTTCTGCCTGTTTGTATTTGTTCTTATGTTTAACCATTGAAAATGTACTTTTCCTCCAAAAAGAATCATCTTTCCATATTTCTTAGGCAACATTTTAAAATAACTTTAAAAGCTGAGGTCATATTATTCATCCTGCTCTGTATCATAGCACACTGCACAGTACTGAAAATTGGCAGGGTCACTAATTAAACCCGACAAGTTAAAATCTGTTTAAGTGACATTGCAAGAGGATAAAGACAGAAAGTGCGGAAAGAGGAAAAAATGGATGGGCTGTTTGGATTGCCATATCATGATATCACATACAGATTCTCATTCCATAATAGATTCTCACATAGGTGTCAGCATGCTGCATGTTAGACTGAAAGATACCTGCAGAATAGATGATAGGAGAAAGAAAAATAGCCAGGTTCACCTTTTTGTGTTGACAAATTATGATGAGTTATAATAATAAACTTAATTGTGGTGAGGAGAAATATGAGAGGCAGACAAGACAGATAGACAGAGACATATGGAGAGAGAGACAGAAGAGTGCTCCCACTTGGCTCTCTCTCTCTAAATAATTCATTCATAATTTTAACAATAAGATCTTCATCATTAGTAATTAAAATATTGTGTTATCATGTTCAGAAATGATTTTTTTCTCAATGCAAGTACATCATAGACCTAGACTCAGTTTTTGACAGTCAGAAGAGGGGTAGTCTTATACGGCGAGTATATCTCAAATTCTATATTTTAACTGGAAAAGTTAGGGGGTCGTCTTATACGCCCAGTCGTCTTATACGCCGGAAAATACGGTAGTCATTGACAGGTAGAACATTGCAGCATATGATCTTGTGGGCAATACTTAGATCGTGTTTTAGGCGACGTAGTTCTAAGCTTTCTAGATCTAGGATTGATAGTCTGCTTTCGTAGGGTATTCTGTATTATATGTTTTGTAAAGATACTGATAAATGTTAATGATATAACATTTCTTTAGGAGTTAAAGTAATATTATACTTTTTTGCCCTTTCCGGATGTGTAGAAATATAGAGGCATAGTGTTTGTCACCAGCCATAAGTGGTGTGAAACAGAAGAAACCTGTCATAGAATAAAAAGTTCATGCGGGAAAAAAAATGAAATACAATTGTAACATACACAGAATGAGGCATGGATCCTCACTTAGATAGGAATGGGATAATGTTATCAGGGTTAAAGTCACAAGTGGAAGCTTAAGGGATAAATGCTGCAAAAAAATGGAGTAACTTAACCTCTTTTGTTCGATTGTTGGGAGCGATCTTCTTTTCTTTTTCTCTAATATTTTATTCGTATGCTTTATATATTTTAACATGTCCATTCATAGTCATCAGAATAATCTGTCATTTAAAAATATACTTAAAATATAAATACAATATAAAAATGAGGATCAATGACAGAAGCAATAAAATAGCATTATAACACATAGTTACACTATGCAACTATATTCAATTCAATTCAATTCATTAGATTTGCATGCTGCCCCTCTCCGAAGACTCGGGGCGTCTCACAACAACGATAAAAACAGTATTATAATGGCACAAATCTAATATTAAAAATAACTAAAAACCCTATCATAATTAAAAACCAAACAGCACGTACATACCAAACATAAATTATAAGGAGCCTGGGGAAAAGATGTCTCAAATCCCCCATGCCTGGCGGTATAGGTGGGTCTTAAGTAGTTTACGAAAGGCAAGGAGGGTGGGGGCAGTTCTAATCTCCGGGGGGAGTTGATTCCAGAGGGCCGGGGCCGCCACAGAGAAGGCTCTTCCCCTGGGGCCCGCCAGACGACATTGTTTAGTCGACGGGACCCGAGAAGGCCAACTCTGTGGGACCTATCTTTATCTTTTAGGGCATTATATACTATACTATGCTACTATACAAAGCATTTGAGAATTATAGCATCTTTATCTGGCATTAAAAAGGTGCTGAAATTTAGTATCAATAAATTATAGACAATTGCTTGGATGCCATAATATGAGTCAACTGAGGAACCTATAAGGCCACACCTCCCATACAATAGGTCTAAATAAAAATGACGAGCAGTTTCGGTACTAGCGTTTAGGGTACCACAGAGCAGGTGCCAGAATAGAAAATGCTTGTCTCCCGAGTCCCATCAAATATAATGCCCTAAAAGATAAGGACTCACAATATGCTTCTCCTAGATCTGATGGGCTTGGCAGATGTGATCAGGAAGAGTGGTCCCTCAAATAACCTAATCTAACAACATGAAAAGCTTTAAAAGTAGCACCTTGCATTGGACCCAGAAGCAAACTGGATACTAGCGCAGCTAACAGAGCAGAGGTATAACAGTGCAGTGGTGGGTTTTATTTTTATTTTTAGTGCTAGTTCTGTGGGCATGGCTTGGTGGGCATGGCAGGGGAAGGATACTGTAAAATCTCCATCCCCACCCACTCCAGGGGAAGGTTATTGCAAAATCCTCATTTCTTCCGGATCAGCTGGGACTCAGGAGGTAGAGAATAGATGGGGGCAGATTGTAGTTCTCTGAACTACTCAAAATTTTTGCTACCTGTTCTCCAGAACTGGTCAGAACCTACTGAAACCCACTTCTGAACAAGTGCCAATCCAGGGCCACCTGTAACTGCCTGCATCATAGCAATCTGTACCAGCTGAAGCTTCCAGGTACACTTCAAAGGCAGCCCATACAATAGTTTACCCAGAAGTTGACCAGTGAATAAGTAATCATAATCAAAGCCTCACAATCCAGACATGGGTGCAATTGGGGCACAAGATGAAGTTGAACACGACTTGAGTATTGCCCACAAGATCATATGCTGCAACGTCCTACCGGTCAATGACTACTTCAGCTTCAACAACCACAACACAAGAGCACGCAATAGATTCAAACTGAATACGAACCGCTCCAAACTTGACTGTAAAAAATATGATTTCAACAATCGAGTTATCGAAGCGTGGAACTCATTACCGGACTCAATCGTCTCAACCCCTAACCCCCAACATTTCTCCCTTAGACTATCCACGATTGACCTCTCCAGGTTCCTAAGAGGCCAATAAGGGGCGTACATAAGTGCCCCTTGTCCAATTGTCCCTTGTCCAATTGTCTTTCCTTTATCTCACTTTTCATATATATTTTCTTCCTTTCATATATCCTCTCCTATAAGTCCACTTTTATCCTTATATATATTACTACATGTCTATATTTCTTCCTATGTATTTATGTAGTGGACAAATGAATAAATAAATGAATAAATAAAAATAAAGGCCCTCCTAGTCATGACTGTCACCTGTTCTTCAAACAGGAGTCATGAGTTCAGGATGACCTACAAGTAGACCCCCAAATTGTGCAATGGGTCTGTTTTGGGCAGTGCAACTCTACTCAGGAGGAAATATGACATAGGCAAGCCCCAAACCCACAGCCACTGAATCTTGCCAGGGTTTTTTGTGAAGTCTTTTGTGCCTTATCCAGACTTATCCTGTCACCCTCAGACATCAGGGTATGACAGCAACAGAATTTCTCAGTTTGCCAGGGGCTGAGTCGCATCAGGGAAATGATGATACTTCACCCCACGATGATGGATGAGCTTATCCAGTGGCTTCCTGTAAATATAAATAGGAATGGGGAGAGCAGTGAACCCTACAGTACCTCACGCAGTAGGAGTCAAGAGCAGGCTCTCTCCCCAGTTACCACCGATTGGCATTGACCCTGGAGAAAGGAGGAAAACCAGCACAATATTACAGTAAATTTAACCCACTATATTCTTTGAACACATTTTCTCGGGTTAAATTACATTTTTAATGGTTGACCTCAGAGGGACTATAATAACTGTTTAGAAGGTCATATATTATTAATTTGTTAGAATTCTATCCATTTTCCACCCAGAACTTAAGGCAGTTTATCTGGGAATTTCCCTTCATTTTATTCCAATAACAGCATTTGAGATACTGTAGGTTAAGCTATGAGAGGAGGACTGGCTGAAAAATCATCCTGTGAATTTCCATAGCCAAGGAGGGCCTCCTTGGTTAATTCACACTTTAACCACTGAACATAAGAACATAAGAACAGCCATGCTGAACTGGGCCAAAGCCCACCAAGTCCAGCGTTCTGTGTCACACAGTGGCCGACCAATTGTACATGGGGATCTAGAGCAGAAAGAGAAGGAAAAACCCTCCCTTTCCCCTGATCCCCAATAAATTTGTATGCCGCCCCGAGTCTTTGGAGAGGGGCGGCATACAAATCTAATAAATTATTATTATTATTATTATTATTATTATTATTATTATTATTATTATAAATGGTATCCAAGGGAATCCTGCCTGCCTCAACCACATAGAGGCGACACATGGACATCCGTTTCAATAACCACTTGGCATCCATGAATCTGTCTAATCCTGCCTTGAACCTATCAAGGCTGACAGCTGTCACAACCTCTTCTGGAAGTGAATTCCATAAACCAACAACCCACTGGGTGAAGAAATATTTCCCTTTATTTGTCCTCACTTTCCTATGAGCTTTAGGGAGGGCCCCCTTTCCTAGTATTGTGTGATGAAGAGTTTTTCTCTATCCACGTTTTCTATCTCACACATTTTATACACTTCGATCAAGTCACCCCTTAAATGCCGTCTTTCAAGGCTGAAGAGACCAAGGCGTTGCAACCTGGTTTCATAAGGGAGGTGCTCCATTTCCTTGATCCTTCTCATTGCCCTTTTTTGCACCTTTTCCAGTTCCATTATATCCTTCTCAAGGTGTGGTGACCAGAACTGTACACAGTACTCCAGAGTGGTCTCACCATTGATTTGTACAGAGGCAACACAACACTGTACTATAGTGGCTATATCACTGTTGTAAAGCAAATTCCCCTTAAGAGAATTTCACTACATTCATTGAAAGTGATACGATGATGACTCAGAATGTACAGATACTTACATAGCTGTATTCCTTTTGAAGTTTTATAGTAAATTCTACATTTGGCATCCCAGCTTCTTTTAAGCTAGTGATTAGTTTTTGATATGATCCCATTGGTATTTTTTTCATATGATTACTTTTTAAGAAGGTGAACAGAGGATTCGTGTTATCTGAGAGTTTAAAGTCTATGCCATGAAGCAAACGATCCTATAATAGGATATAGTAGCATGTATCAGAAAAGGATAATGCTTCCCTTCCACAGACTAAATAAATATAAGGGTAATGTATCAAAACTGAAAATGATCCAAAGGTCTAATCACCAGAGCTAACATTTGGGGAGCATTATAGGAGACTAAATGAAGGATTAAAGATGGGAAACATTCGCATGAAAGAATAGGCCAAAGTAAGAAGCTTCTGCTCTTCAGGTTTGTTATTCAGGTTACTGCTAAGGAATGGGGTGGGAATATGTTTTCAGGATTAGCAAGGAATCTGTCCAAGCCCAAGGGGTGGACAGAGGAAGACATGTGGTAGACTTCTGTTCAAGACAGCAAAGGGATCATTTAGGTCTTGTAGCCATTTCCAAAAATTAAAAATGTAGTAGCAAAAAAAAAATAAAAAATGGCTCGACAAAGTCATGCCTGGTACTCTTTAAGATGTTCCTACATAAGTTATTAAGTGATTTACAGGAACTCTAACCATGGAAAATGAAACTGGCAGATTCTTTTGCATTATTTTCTATCTAGAAAATGCCGACCAGAATGAAGCTATATTTGCTTCTGGGCTGATTTATTATTTATTACCCATTTAGAGGTTATTTTTTTCTGGGCAATTTGATCATAAAGCTGTGTGGTCATCAACTGTTGCAAATGCAGCTAAGTTTTCTAGGTGTGTGCTTATAAAAGGGTAACAAATGATGTATATATTCTGTGTAGGTATCATCTGTCTCTTTCTAGTTAATACCATGATAGAAACAAACCGGTTTAATATGTGCATTAGATCTTAACAAGGACAAAAATGTGTGGAAGTGTGAAAGAGAGTGTGATTAACTTTTAAAGTTATTATTTCAAGTGAAATTATTATCTGAAGTAGTTGCCAAGAGAGTAGACAATGAACTAATGGAAGCCAGGACAGCAAAAATAAATGAAACATATTGTAAGTGGTTTCCTATACCACTTATTCTTTGGAAATGCATGATCAGTTGCTGCATTCTCAGTGCTTTTGCTCAAATTAGTTACTATGTTCTCTTCTAATTTTTGTTTTAAATCTTTTTTACACCTGCTCCAATCTACATGTGCAGATTCCTAACTGCCTTTTAGTTTTCTCAGTTTAGAATTACATTTTAAAACTAAGACCTGCATCAGCATGGACACAAATACAGTTTTGTGCCTCCTTAATTGTACAGCACTACAAATGGCAGGAAGAAATGAGTAAATAAACAAAAAGTCACATTGCAATTGTTTAATCTTTATGCCTGAGCTGAGAATGTGGCAGGATTCAACTATACTATGAATTTTATTAACTATCTGGCAGTTATGCAGCAGGGCATAACAGTATGTTTCCAAGTATCAATTCCTTGATTCCATAAAATGTTAGAATGTATTATTCTTGGGGTGCCCACTGCCCAGATATGAAATTTTTTCATGATGTCACTGTATGCTCAGTAAGTGGATTTGACACTGTTAAACTTCTAAATGCTACTGGAGAAAGAGGATACATAAACATCTGTGCTTTTTTCCTTTCTCATCTTTTTACTGTACAATTTCCTATAATTCATTTTGATTGAGAGGAATGATTATTTCTTTTTAAGGGAGTTTTGGGCTGTAACCAAGTTGGACTTCTTCTTTTTTGGCAGCACTGAGATTATGCATGTTTGTCTTCTCTGATTTATTCCATGTTTATTATGACTGACACTTAGGGAATGATTGGGGTAGCTAAAAGATGCCGTGATATGTTAATTCCTTGTGGCGATTGTCATTTTTTTGCAGGCAATCCATCTGGTCATGCTAAAAAAGCCCTGAAGCAGCGGTTCCTCAAGCTGCTCCCCTGCTGCCGCCAACCTAAATCCATCCCCTCAATCAGCCAAAGCAAGTGACACTTTGTGCCTCTTTATGTTCTCTGTGCTGTGACATTATAACATCCAGGAAGGGGGAGAAAGGATTCCCTCTGCATAGAATTTATATAAAATCCTTAGATGTTTTTTAAAAAAACAAACAAACTTTAGATCAAATATATATTGCAATCAGAGGTGGGCTGCTAAGGTGGAACGGTGACATGTGGCACACCTGTGTGTCCGTGCGTGATTTCGCTACCTGCCCAGGTGCAGTACCATTATTGCACTGGACTCCACTAGCACTCAGAGCCATGGGGGGTAGCACACATCACCGATCCCCCTTAGCAGCCCACCTCTGGTTGCAAATAATGATGATATGCTAGTAATACCTAAGATACAAAATGGATAGCCAAGGCAGACTTTCTGACTTGAGCCACTGATATTGTACCACTGCTTTGAGGTGGAATTGGGTCTTTGTTACCTGCTGCAAATGCTTGCTACAGTGTACAGGACTACTGTGGGCATCAAGGTTGAGTATTTATGGTAATCCTAAACTACTGGCTAACTAACTCTTGCTGTGAGATGGATTCTTTCCTTTGTCTGTTTGTAAACCAAGCTTTATGGACAGGTTTGTTGTGTCATTTATTAACATCGTGCCAGCTACAAGTTAAGAATGTGCTCAACGTCCACATTCAGCAGGTTGATTAACTCATAGCCAGTAATAATAGTTGTATGCTATTGTCAAAGACTGGCCTTTCCTTTCAGGGTGTTTTGGTGATTTGTGCAGTTTAAATAGTCTAAATAAAAAGAAATAAACTGTGGGGTTTTTTTACTTTTCTGATTTTTAACACTTTATCCTAGCCCAGGAAAAATATTGACTCATTAGGAAAGCTTTGCAATATATCTACTATATATGTATTTATCTGCACGTACACATTTCCTTTTCATATACTGTATACTGCAAGTAACGTACTGGAGATTGTCTTAAACTGAGAATAGAACGGTTCTTTTGCAATTTTTAATAGCTTCAGTTCATTGCTGTGATTGACTAAATACCTTTGAGAATCTCTGTGATTTGATATCAATATGCATAGCGACTAAAGGATAAGCATTAGTTCCACAGCTTCAGATTTCTATTTACATATTTGTATTTGAGCCTAGAGAACTGGTGGAGAGAGACATATGTAGCAATGCTTGCGTGTTGCGCCTCTAACATTTATTCTCTTGGCTGTTGTGAATTAGTTTATGGTATTACTTACCTTGCAACTAATAAATTATCTATCAGCAATTTAATAAAAAGACTGAATGTTTTTAATACCTGAACCTTTCTACCCTTTGTCTTAGAAGGTGAGACATTTCATTTTTTTTGTTTGCATTAAATCACTAAGAGACTGTTTGGCCTTAGTACACAGTTGAATAATGCAGGAGTACCTTTCAGGTGCAACAGCATATTTGTTGTAGTATCAATATCAGCATCCAAAGCATATTTGAAGGTTTGCTGCCTACTATAAATATTTCTCCCACTTGTTTGTAGATATGTGCCTTAGAGATAGTCTAAAAGTATTTCCAATTTTTTAGGCATATATTATTTACATATCTTATTTTCATTAATGAGAGGGTCAGCTATAGCTTCCAGTTGTCATATAAACCGGTCCTGAAGATATTTTTCTCATTCTGATTTCTTTTAAGTATAATAAACAGGAGAACATGGCTGATAAAGCTCTATTAGGAATAGACTAAAAGTCTACTCTTCCTCTAGCCTACGGTGTGATCACTGGGGCTCCGAATTTTTGATTGTGCCTCTATTTTAAGACTGCATCTACTGAGGTTCAGTAGCATGCATACACACTTGAAATATGCTCTTCTGTTAGAAAATTAAAAAGAGGCATTTATTCTTACGTTCAATCAAATGTAATGGGCCCTTTTGTGTCAGTGTGAGGATTGAAAAAAATCCAGTATCTTCAAGAGGAAAGAAGATGGAGTGAAGGAAGGGATGAAAGGACTGTGGCTGTGTCTTACTATACTTCTGAGATTCTTCTTTTTCCTACAGACAGCATAGAGGATGAGTTTGAGCTCTCCACGGTTTGTCATCGGCCTGAGGGTCTGGAACAACTACAGGAGCAAACTAAGTTCAGCCGCAAAGAGCTACAAGTCTTATACCGAGGCTTCAAGAATGTGAGTTGAAAAGACTTTCCCCTTTCTAGCTGGCATTTCCTTCTGGTGTGAGTGCGTTCTTTCTTTCCTTTCTTGACTAGCTTCTTTATGAGCAACTTACTTACTATGTACCCACGTTATTACAACATTGGTAGTTATTAACTTAATAACATATTCTCCATATTACCTTCTGTCTATATCAGGACTCCCAACAAATATATCTTCCCCTCTTTCTGAAGGTCAAACTGCATTCAGCTACTCTTCATTTTACTTTACCACCACCCACACCCCATTATCATCATAATTTAGTGATATAAAGGTGATCGTAGTATGCAGGTGCAGAAGGATTGTTTTTCTGTTTGTAATAGCTCCTTTTCCCTCTTCGGCTTAAAGTAATATGAAAAACCAACGTCCATTGTGTTGTGAGCACTCCTTGTCCACCTCTGGTAATATTAGATTCTGAGGAGGATGAGTCAGGCCCCTCTGGATACCCTAGGCCAGCGGGAGTGATGGAGAAATAGACCTGGATGAACCCGAGGAACCACCAGAGAGGGCAGATATATCAATGGGGGAATTGGTCCGAGTCAGAGGACAAAGGGGACATTAGAGTGGATGAGCCACTCTTAGATGCTAGATTCAGGAGGTTTGTTTGTTTGTTTGTTTGTTTGTTTACTTACTTACTTACTTACTTACTTACTTACTTACTTACTTACTTACTTACTTACTTACTAGATTTGTATGCCGCCCCTCTCTGTAGACTCAGGGCAGTTACAAAGCAGACAACACTTGTATGGTAAAACAAAGTAATTTATAGTTTTAACTCTAGGGGTTTTGCTGACCACTGCCAGCAGGTATAAAAGGGAAGAATCTTGGGAAATTCTGGGTGGAGTTTCAACATTCATCTCATGGATGCTGTGTTAGATTTGGGGTTCTAGAAAATGCTACCCTAAATACCCAATATCTGTTCTGCAAAAGTCCTCTGATAGAAGCTGCCTGCCTGCCAGAATGTGGTGAGCTGAATTTTATACCCCTTGACAATGTTCCCTCTAATTTTTTTTCGGTGTGGGTGGAAAAGTATAGTGTCTGAGCGACAGTCCCTTTGGGACTGGGCGGCATAGAAAAATAAACAAACAAACAAACAAACAAACAAACAAACAAACAAATAAGAAAAAAATTCCCTTCTTTTTTTATTAAAAGAAATTAATAATAAAACAAAACCAAAATCTATTACTATTATTATCTTCTCCTTTTCCATCCCTGTCTCCTCCCCCTTTGTGTGTGTGTGTGTGTGTGAACTCTTGAACCATTTCCAATTAGAGGTGAGCTATTGGAAATGGTTCAAGAGTTCACACACACACACGCGCACGCACACACACACACACAAACGGCTGGGTTTTTTTTTCTCTGTTATTATTTGGGTGCTTTTTACCATATGCTTTAAATCAAGAGTCATTTCTCTCTCTTTCTCTCTCCCCCTCTTGCTCTCTCTCTTGCTTTCTCTCTCTCTCACTCTTTCTTTCTATCTCTCTTGCTTTCTTTCTCTTCTCTTTCTTGCTATCTCTCTCTCCCCCCTTTCATCTCTCTCTCTCTCTCTTGTTTTCTTTCTCTCTATTGCTTTCTTTCTCTTCTCTCTCTTGCTATCTCTCTCTCCCCCCCTTTCTCTCTTTCCCTCAGCAGCGGGATTGGGCAGTAGCCGTGGGGTGGCGGCACGGCACCGACGGCGAGGGGGCTGCGAGAGCGCTTTCTCCCAGCGCTTCGGGAACACCTGCCCTGCCTCTACTGCAGCCCCCTTGCTGGAAGTCTGGGATGAAAGCGCTCCCAGCGAAGGGGCTGCGAGAGGGGCGGGGCGGGCATTCCCGAAGCCCGTGGAGAAAGCCCTCTCTCGCAGCCCCCTGGCTGGCAGCGCTTTCGTCTCGCAGCTGCCACCGCCGCGGGAGAAGTCGCGCGCCAAGACAGGAGGCGGCGGAGGAGGAGAGGGGGTGGATCGGGCGGGCGGGGGGCAGGGCCGAGAAGCCAGGCACGTTTAGCCGGAGGTACCGTGGGGAGGCAGGGGCGGCCGCGGCTCCCTTTCCTCCTACTGCCGCACCTCCCCGCCCCCCCCGCGGGCTGGCAGGGGGATGGGGAGCGCACGCCCATGGAAAAGGGTGCGGGGGGGTATTTGGGGGTGCCCACGCACACGCACGCAGCTTACAAAGAACGGTGCTCCTTGACTCATTGCCTGTCTTATCTTGCTGGAATTTATTAATTTATTAGATTTGTATGCCGCCCCTCTCTGTAGACTCGGAGCGGCTCACAGCAGTGATAAAACAATAACAAATCTAATATTGATGTCTAAAATAACAATTTACATTAAAAAGCTAAAAAAACCACCCCATTATATAAAAAGCATACAGACAAACATACCATACATAAAACTACACAGGCAAGGGGAGATGTCTCAGCTTCCCCATGCCTGACGGCAGAGGTGGGTTTTAAGAAGTTTATGAAAGGCAAGGAGGGTAGGGGCAGTCCTAATCTCTGGGGGGAGCTGGTTCCAGAGGGTCGGGGCTGCCACAGAGAAGGCTCTTCCCCTGGGTCCCGCCAGCCGACATTGTTTAGTCGATGGGCCCTGGAGAAGGCCAACTCTGTGAGACCTAACCATCTGCTGGGATTCGTGCGGCAGAAGGCGGGCTCGCAGATATTCTGGTCCGGTGCCATGAAGGGCTTTATAGGTCATAACCAACACTTTGAATTGTGACCGGAAACTGATCGGCAACCGGAATGCCATTGGCCCTGAAACTGGCACCTTTCCTGGAAGCTTATCTGATAATTTTGCAGCAGAGAAATCTATTCCATGAACTTTTAAAGACTGAATTCTGCTCATAACTGTTGCTTTTTTAAATAAAGTGTAATTCAAAGCTTAAATCATGGGTTTTAGCCATTCATTTCAATCTGAAAATCCTGGGATAGAACACATTGTTGCCAATTTTTTTTAGATGGGATATTGGTCTTACTCTATGGAACCAACTCCCCCCAGATGTTCGCACTGCTCCCACTCTACTGGCTTTTTGAAAAGCTGTTAAGATCTGGTTTGCCGACAGCCCTGGGGGCCGTGAACGCTAACATCAGATGTGCCCAAATAATGTTTGACTGGTGTGTATGTTTGTTAGATTGATTTGTGGGGGTTTTATAATGGGTTCTTTAGGGTTATTAATGGGGTTTTAATCTATTGTTGATGTCTGACTTCTTTTTATTCTTGTACTATTGTATTATTTTTTCTTGTTGTAAGCCGCTCTGATTCCTACGGGATTGGGCGGCATAGAAGTCGAATAAATTAAATTATATTAATTACTTGACACATCTTTTCTCATGCAGATTGACAGGAGAGTCCAGGATAAGTTGCTCTAGTCCTCTAGTTCAGTGTTCAGTGTTTCCCAACCTTGGTAACTTGAAGATATTTGGACTTCAACTCACAGAATTCCCCAGCCAGCATTCGCTGGCTGGGGAATTCTGGGAGTTGAAGTCCAAATATCTTCAAGTTGCCAAGGTTGGGAAACACTGCTCTAGTTCTATGACTGGGTTGAATGTCTGAAAACACACCTCCCTGGTAACAGTCTCCAGTTGACAATGAAGGCAAAGTGAATCAAGTAGAACTGTACTTGGTCTAAAGAGAACTCATGGACCAGAAAAAAAGAAAACAAAATCAACTGCCCTCACCACCGGGCAAAGACCCCAGTCCGAACAGTGGGCAGGGCTGGACTCTCCTGTCGATCTGTATGAGAAAGGACATGCCAGGTAAGACCAACATCCCTTTTGCATGCTCTGATCAAGGGGAGAATCCAGGATGGGACATATCAAAGCAGTTTGGCAGTCCTAAGGGCAGGAAGCGGTCTAGTCCAGAACTTTTGCCTCGACCAGAACCTGTTGGAGGATCCTCTCACCAAAGGCAGCCTCAGCTGAGACACAGACATCTAGACAATAATGCCTGATAAACAGAGAAGGGGATGACCAGGTCACTGCCCAGCAAATCTCCTTCACAGACGCCTGAAAAGCCCAAGTAGTGGTAGTGACTGCACTCCTAGTGGAATGGGCTGTGATGCCCCTGGGCTACAGGAGCGACTGAAGCTCCATGGGGTGACTAGGATCTGCAGAACCAAACCTAAAACTGCCACCTGGCACCTCAAAGTGTTGGGGAAGAGACCCTGAACCAGACTATGTTGAAGGAAATCCAAGACATCAGCCACCAACACTGATGCCAGATCCCTATGATGCCTAGTGCAACAGTCCAAGAAGGATCACCAGGTCATCTCATAAATACAGATTGTGGAAGGCTGTCTTGCTACTTTAATGGTCTGGATCACCCCCCAAGAAAGGTTCTCACCCCTTAGCATTTGCCACTCAGCCTTTACATGGTGGATTGGAACCACTGCAGCTCAGGATGGAAGACAGGTCCCTGGGACAGAGAGAGCTTCTCTGGCGGAATGTGCCATGGTCGCACAACCGACAGACACATAAGGTTGGTGAACCACAGCCTCCAGGGCCAGTAGGGAGCCACCAAGATGACCTCTGCCCTCTCCAACAGAACCTTCCCGATCACAGCTGGGATGAGGGACAGGGAGGAAACACATACAACAGCTCCTTGGGCCAGGGGCATCAAAGGGCATCCAACCTCCTCTGTCCCCTGAGCTGGAAACTGGGAGAAGAACCATGGAAGTTGTGAGTTCATTAGGGAGGCAAATAGGTCCAGGGCTGAGTGAGAGAACTGTGTTGACAGTACTGAGAATAGACTGGGCAACAGACACCACTCCGACTGGTCTATTGTGGCCCTGCTCAGCCACTCTGCCTGGACATTTGATACCCCTACAATGTGGTCCGCTTTCAGGACCACATTGGACTTCTTCAAAGTCCAATTTTTGGTTTTATAGAGCATCACAGGGAAAGCCTGTTTCCACACAATTCTGATTTTTGTAGGTATAGATATGTAACAGAATCTAAACATTTATTCCAAGCCTTCATTGCAATCCTACTAAGTTTGAAAGCCAATTTATGGGAGTGATTGAGATATTAGGATAAAAACCGGCAGACTTTGAGTTTTAATCCCACTTTGGGGCATGAAGCTAGCTGGGTGACTGAGAGAGTTATCCTCTCAACCCTAAGAAGAAGGCAACATTCTGAATCTGCCAAGAGAACTGCAAGGATTTGTCCACGTAGTCATCAGGAATCAAAAGTGACTCAAAAGTACAAAAAAACAAAAATCAAATCTTCATGGTTATTCTACCAAATGTTAATCTGCAGCATATTTCTTGACTTCTGGGTCCTTTGCTGTTTACAGATTATCCTGAAAGATAACAGCTATCTACCACTTCAATAACTTCACTGTCAATGCTAAGGCTGGTTGCTATACTTGTTACCCTTAATTTGACCTTCCCATTTGTTTACTGCCAACAGGCCTAGGACAGTGATTTTCAACCTTTTTTGAGCCATGGCACATTTTTTACATTTACAAAATCCTGGGGCACACCACCAACCAAAATGACCCAAAATGACACTCTAATGCAGTACATATTATACATATAGTTAATAATATAGTTTCTAAATGTATTTATACTCACTTAGTGTGAAACCTGGGCCTGTTTCAATGAATACAAAAGGGATATCCTGGCAGGAATGGTAGTTTGAGGACCTATGTTTAATTTCCCCACGGCACACCTGACTATGTCTCATGGCACACTAGTTGAAAAACACTGGCCTAGGAGATAACTAACATCCAAGTTCTTCAAAAGGAGGGAATTCCTCTTTCTGCTATTGTTTCTCACAGATTACACTGCATGCCACACCTGGGATATTGTAGGTTAGTAATTCCAACTGGTGATCAATGAACACTTTTCTACTTGATAGGAATGCCCTAGTGGGATTGTTAACGAAGAGAGCTTCAAGCAGATCTACTCACAATTTTTCCCACAGGGAGGTAAGTCCTTCATCAAAAGAGCTAATATTTTGAAAAAGTTGCAAAACTGGGAAGGAGAGTAAACTGGCACTTGTTGGAAATAAAAGAGGATGAGAGACTTCACATCCGCCCCGAGTCCTCGGAGTGCGGCGGCATATAAATCTAATAAATAATAATCCTCAGTTATAGCTTCCTTATCTTCATTGCCCTATATCTGTAGAATCATCATCTGCCTCCCTCACAGGATAAACATAAAGTAAAAAATGTGAACACTGTTAATTGGATCATATATCAAAGGAATAGTGGCACTTTTAAATATAGTCACTTCCTTTGCATGATTTTAAATGGGCATTTTCCTTATTTAAAAGATATACATATAATATAATCATGATTTTGGGTAGTGTATATCACATATAAACCAATCAAACAACAATTACAGGCAAGAAACCATACAAAATTGTATGTTATCTATAAACAATAGATCAGATAACATCAAGTTAATGGCAATCAAATACACTCCACCTCCAGAAGACAGGTACATTAATCATCCTAACTGAATAATTGGGACAGAAAGGAGGTTTTTAAAGGTTTCTGGGAGGGTGGTAGTGTTTGGGCCATTTTAATCTTAGAGGGAGGAGATCATTTCAAGGGGCAGAGAGTGCCACAGAACCGGCACAACTTCTAGCTCCCAATAGATAACACTGCCTCAGGGAGAGGATCTGGAGCTTGCCCAACATGTAAAAGTGGGTGGGATAAGCACAAATGCTCAAAGTCTGGTCATCCTGAAAATAATCTGGCCCTAGGCTTTGTTTTGAAATCAACTTCATGTTTTGCATCACAGAAAAGTTATGTAAAAGTGATACTTGTTCTACCATCCCCAAATCCTAATGTTTTGCCATAGCTAGATGTTTTATTCCCATCTTCTAACTTTCCTTTAAGTAAAAGAAATTTATTGCGCCAGTTCTAACCTGGCATAACTACTGATCCATATTTGAAAATTGAGGGGTTTAAGGTATAAACAGAATAGTGATGAAATGTTCAGCTACTGCTTTGGGAGCCTTCTAGTTCAGTGATGGTGAACCTTTTTGCCCTCGGGTGCCAAAAGACCATGCACGCACACAATCGCACATGCATGAGTGTGCCCACATCCATAATTCAATGCCCGGGAAGGGCAAAAACAGCTTTCCTCACCCCCCCCCCCCCGAGGCCCTCTGGTGGGCCCAGTAGGCTCATGTTTCGCCCTCCCCAGGTTCCAAAGGCTTCCCTGGAGCTGGGGAAGGGTAGAAAATGCCCTCCTTCATCACCCTGGAGGCTCTCTGGAAGCCAAAAATCAGCTGGCCAGCACACACATGTACGCTGGAGCTGAGCTAGGGCAACGGCTCATGTGCCAACAGATATGTGGCTCCACGTGCCACCCATAGCACAGGTTCGCCAACACTGTTCTAGTCCATACTTTTAATATAGATGTCATTTCTGGCATGCAAAAAATAGTACACTATATTGCATGGTTCTCTCAATTAGTTCGCAGAAAGTGAAATAACAGGATATTACATTGGTTGTTGATACAGTTTTAACAGTACTGTTTCACTGTTGCTCACTTGTTGCTAAAACTATTCTTAACTTGATATGTATTTGTATTAATACATTCCCTTGTGAATACAAAAGAGGATAAATGTTGAAACAACTATATCTTTTGTAATTAAGAGTAACAGATCATTATGTTATGACATTCAAGAAAGATGTAGCTTAGCTATTTTCTCTAATAGTTTCCTGATAACCAAGTGATTCAATAAAATGAGCTAAAATATGCATACATTGTAGTTTTTACTATGTTTGATATATGTTTTTAGATTCTAGTACATATGCAACTTTTCTTTTCAACGCATTTGATACTGACCACGATGGCTCTGTCAGTTTTGAGGTAAGATTCCCTGTACTTATTTATTTATATGTGAGCCCCTATAAAATTCTCTGAGCAAACTACAGACTAAAAGCAACAGTATCTACTCTTATTTATTGTGTATTTATTTATATATTTTTCTATGGCTGTCCATCTCATCATGGCAACTTTGGGCAGCCAACAGCAATTTAAAAACAAAAATAATATAAATGAAATGAAATACATAACTATCAGGACAAAAAAAATTAAAAATTCCAGTAAAATAACTATCTCACAAGCTCTGAAATATGACTCCGTGGCTGGGAACACAACCACTTCTTCAAAGCTTTTACAAAATCCAGCAGGGTTGGGGCCAATTTATTCTTCTAGTGGAATGATGTTCCAAGGGGGATGTGTTATAATAGAAAAGGTTCATTTCCTGGGTTTTGCAAGATGATACTCCTTAATTGATAGACCATAGCATGTTTCTTTGGCAGATTTAAATTATGCCTAAGGACAGTAATTTTCAACCTTTTTTGAGCCGCGGCACATTTTTTACATTTACAGAACCATGGGGCACATTGGGGGGGGGGCAGCTAAAAAAAAGTTTGGACAAAAAAATTATCTCTCTTCCTCCCTTTCGCTCTATTTCTCTCTCCCTCTTTCTCTCCTCCTTTTTTCTCTCTCCATCCCTCTTTCTTTCTTCCTTCTCTCCTCTTTTTTGCTCTCTTTCTCCCTCCCTCCCTCTATGTCTTTCTCTCTCCCACCTTCCCTCCCTCTCTTTCTTTCTTTCTTTCTCCCTCTTGCTGTCTCTCTTGCTTTCTCTCTCTCTTGTTCTTTCTCTCTCTCTTTCTCTCTCTCTTGTTTTCTTTCTCTGAGCTTCGCGGCACACCTGACCATGTCACGCGGCACACTAGTGTGCCACGGCACACTGGTTGAAAAACACTGCCTAAGGATAAGTGTCTTCTGCAGAGTAATTGCCGGTAGTATTTTTGAAGCAATTTTATTTATCTTACCAGTTATATTCTTACCAGTTATATTCTTACCAGCCAAATTAAAGCATAACACAAAATAACACAGCCAAATTAAAGCATAACACCCACCCCCACAAACACACACACAAGCAGTAACCTTTCTTAACTTCACTCCAAAAACATTGGCTAGAATAGAACTTTAAACCCTATTGCTGATGGAAGTACTTTGCCTTCCAAGAATGTTGAGTTCAAATAAATACCATGTCTACAGTTAGAATTCTTTTTGCTTCCGTATTCTAATTTTGAACCTTGCCATTCAACTAATCATTGAATAATAGGCCATCTGCTGGTACTACTGTAATAGAATCTGTATTTCTGTGCTTCAGGGTTCAATGGATGACAGAATGCATATATAATAAGAGGTGTTTATCACTGACAGCACAAAAACAGCACAAAAACCATGCTAAAGATTTCCAGCAATTCTAATTAAAGGAAATGTTGGAAATAATCGCCCATAGCTGTTATATGTATTAAACTACTGAATCTTGAGCAGTATCCAAGTATTCTTCTCTAATAAAACTATGAATGGATACAATTTATCAGATTTTTACTGGAGTCAGAGAAGAAAACTATGAATGGATACAATTTATATTTTTTTACTGTAGTCAATGGATCTACGTTATATTCCTGTAGCATATATCACAGCTGCAGTGGTGCTTAGGATTTCATCTTTTTCATCACCTTCTCTCTTGCAGGATTTTGTAAATGGTTTGTCCATTATTCTCCGTGGCACTATAGATGATCGGCTCAGTTGGGCCTTCAATCTCTATGATCTGAACAAAGATGGCTGTATTACCAAAGAGGTACAGACAGTAGCAGAAATCAGCAGGGCCAGATGATGAATATGCTTAAGTAAGAATCCACCGGCCACATTGGCTAATCATTCTTTCCATGTTTTGACTTTCAGGAAATGTTGGATATAATGAAGTCCATTTATGACATGATGGGCAAGTACACTTATCCAGCCATGAGAGACGAGGCACCCCAGGAACATGTGGAAAATTTTTTCCAGGTAAACTTCGTTTCAGTTCATATACTGTACTTTACCTGCAAAAACCTTTTCACAGTCAAGAATATGTCTTCAGAGTCTTTGGAGAGGGGCGGCATACCAATCTAATAAACAATAATAATAACAATAATAACAACAATAATAACAACAACAACAACAATATTATTATTATTATTATTATTATTATTATTATTATTATTATTATTATTATTATTTTGGTCTACTTTTGGGGAAGACAAAACCTTCCTCTTCAAACTTTCCCCTTTGCTTTGGGTTCATTCCATTTTAGTGCTGCTTATGGTATAATTCTATAATTATGTTCACAAACTTGTTTAGCAACTCAATTATTTCTGTCTCCTTAAATCAATTGTGTCCAATTTTGGTAGCATTTAAGACTTATGGATCAACGACCATGCTGTTTGGGAATTCTGATGGTTCAAGTTCACAAATCTCAAAATTCCCAAGGCTTTTCTGCCTTAAATACTTTCTAAATAGTTAATGAGATATAAAGCCACTTTCTACGAGTGGTGCTTTTCACATCATGGACATGTTGCCAGATCAGTTGTGTCAAGGTTGGATTTGTATTGAGTTCAGATATTATAGGGTGTTTTCCCTGCAGCTGAACTCCTCCTAGGAAACTACTTCGTTTCTTCTTCAATTTTCATTTACATTTCAGAAAATGGATCGGAACAGAGACGGTGTGGTGACTATTGATGAATTCATTGAATCCTGTCAGAAGGTAACACCATTGTCCTCCTGACATTTTAATTCTCTATAGCTGTGAATAAGGAAACAATGCACAGCCATCCTATTCTTTGCTCCATAGATGTGAACTTTTTATTACCACCATCAGGGAGATCAAGATGTGATATTTCACTACTGGCTCTAGATTATATTAATATTATTGTGACACAATTGGAAGAGTAATCCAGGGCAGGTTGCGAGGCAAGAGAGCTGAAACAATATTTTGGTAACAGTAAACTATACATTATTAATTTCCCACTGTTTCTAAGGCCTTGATTTCATCTTTTCTCTGGCAGGATGAGAACATCATGAGTTCCATGAAACTTTTTGACAATGTGATCTAGCTGACCACGCCTGGAGCCAAGATCTTCATATACAGACCAGGGCTTCTATCCTTGGTGTATCCTGAGGCACTCTTCCCTTGGCTGCATGGACAAAGCAGGCCCATTTTGTGGAGACAATCCTCACGTACTCAAGATCCAACTGGGGTGGGATGGGGAATCCCTACAAGGGGAATGGAATGGGAGTCTTTGTCTGGATTCAATAAGGCTAGGCAAGGAATTTGTCCTAGAATTTACAAGATCTTATCCTGGGAAATTAACTACAAAATGAATTGTTGCCTCCCCACAAAAACTGCACTGACCTATCCCTATATAATGTACTTTTCCTTAAGACTTCTCAAAATCACGGCAACCCCATAATCCTGCATTAGGGCTTTTACACTCTCAAATGGCAATGTAAGCATCAATTTAAAAAAGAACTCTTGTAAATGCACTCTTACCTTCAAAGAAGGGAGTCTATCTGATCTGCACCAAGGTTCTCACAGCACACAGAGTATTATTCTAATGCTTCCAACAAGTGGAGGCAATATTTTTCAGTGTTAAGCTACCTTGCAGTTCTGCTGTTACATTCCACAGAGAAAACTGCAGCAGAAGGCATTTTGCTTTGAAAACTATTTTGTTTGCATCTACACAAAAAATGTGTGGGTACTTTGTATCGCTCCAGACCAAAGGGCAAAAGAACCATTCACTTTAAAAAAAAAAAAAAGAAATCAAGTAATGGCATTAGCATTGTAGGATGCTAAGAGGTTTAACTGCCTTTGCAGGGTTTTTTGCTTTTTACACAGCTTTCCAAGCAGCAAAAGGTAGAAAAGAGCAACAGCAATTTCACTGGTGAATTCTCCCTGTAAAACCATAGGAACATCCTGTTGATACAACCTAGATGAGATTACGTACCAGCCAGGGATAATGTCCTAAATCACCCTATGTGAATTGGGTGAGATCATATAGTCATGAGGGGCCCATTTGAGGTAGGAAGTTTGCTGCACACAACCTCCACATGGCCTCCATCTCTACATCTCTCTCTTTTTATTTTGTTTGACAATACATTGTCATAAGAGGGGTTAATAATCAGGTGAAGAATATCCCTGCAATTGCTTATACAAGGCATAAACCTGATCCTGAAGCAACATGGGAGGGGGTTTGGGACGAAAAGCTGCGATATATATATATGTTGAAAAAGGAAGGAAGACACTGAACAAAGCAGCACCCGCCAATCAAAATAACACAAATAATGACTAAAAGTCATAGGACATTTCTCAATAAGCCTGTGAGTAACCAAGTCCAAAGGCTTTCCCACCAACATCCTAAAATATCAATTTTCAAATCAGAGGTCAAATTGTTTAAAATATTGAGCTGGTGCTGGATAGTACATGACTCATCTGAAAAGTTGAAGCAACTTTTACAATCTAAATGTTGACCCAAAAGCAAATAATAGCATGATTTTGTAAAATAGCCTTTCTCAAAGCTCATGGTTAATTGCTGAAATAGCTGAAGAAGTAGTAATAATTATTTTTACTAAATTACAAGCAACAGCATTAATGTTAAGGTGAGCTCAAGCAGCAAGTGCCGGCACACCCACTATGGACACAGCCAGCGCTACATATTCCACTTTATAAACTAATGCTGCTTTAAAGTCACAAGTTCTATCTAGGGTAACCCCATGCCGAGAATGGCTTGAGTGAATTTGTTGTTTGGAAAGCAAAACAGTAATCAGCCAGCTGAGGCAACACTGTGCTTCACTAATATTAGCAGGAATATAATTAAACGTTTCTTGACCACATATAAAAAAACATTCTTGTGGTAGCCAAACGTGGGCAAAACTAAAGGAAAACATGGTGCAGTTTAAATTAGGTGAGTTAATGCGAAGACAATGAGGTTTTTTACTTGAAGATGTACAATTAACTACTTTTGCACAGGTTACATTTGCGGGGATTGCTACCACCGGGGTATAGAAAGCAATTGCATCAGGAGGTAAATAATAAGCAGTGAACCCTCAATTAGATATATTGTAGTCCCATAATTAAAATTCCCATTTAATAAAAATCCACCCAAGCCAGTAAAGTTTTGAATACTGCAGTAGGGGTGCAAACAGGGACTATTATAGGGGAAAATATGAGTAAGAACAATATTCCAGGTTGTACAAAAGTGCAAAAGGGCCGATCAAAAATAGGCTGGCCTGTTATCAGTTTTTAAAGAAGACGGTTAGCCCAAGGCTGTAATGGCTGAAAAAAGATGATAAATTATATGATTAGCTGTTTTCCCTTGTTGGGATGTGGTCCAAAGTGCTCCTGAATAAGTATCAATAGATAAATGAATGTACTTCTAGGGAGCCAAAGAAGGAACATAAGTAATGCCCATTTCATATAATTGACTAGAGATAAAACCATGGGGATTAACTCCTGTGTCCCTCGAGGGGGATGCCCCAGAACATTGGGGACAGGATGAAACAATTTTCCCAGCTATCTCATTTGGTAGAACATGAGACTCTTAATCTCAGGGTCATGGGTTCGAGTCTCACATTGGGCGCCAGATGATACAGTTAGAGAGACAAGTCATTGCAGGATGCTATGAAGTCTAAATGCCTTTACAGTGTTTATTTATTTATTTTATTTATTTATTTATTCAATTTTATGCCGCCCTTCTCCTTAGACTCAGGGTGGCTTACAACATGTTAGCAATAGCACTTTTTTTAACAGAGCTAGGCTATTGCCCCCGCAATCCGGGTCCTCATTTTATCCACCTTGGAAGGATGGAAGGCTGAGTCAACCTTGAGCCGGTGATGAGATTTGAACCGTTGACCTTCAGATCTACAAGTCAGCTTCAGTGGCCTGCAGTACAGCACTCTACCTGCTGTGCCACCCTGGCTCATTATTGCTTTTTATACAGTTTTCCAAGCAGCAAAAGGTAGAAAAGAGCAAGAGCATTTTCATTGGTGAATTCTCCCCGGAAATCCTTAAGAACATCCTGTTGATACAACCTAGATGACATCAAGTACCAGCCAGGGATACTAAATCATCCTGGCTATGTGAACTGGGTGAGATCATGTAGACATGAGAGGCTGGTTTGAGTTAGGCAGTTTGCTGCACACAACTGCTACATGGCCTTCATCTCTACAATCAGGAGATAACATTACAAATAACAAATTACTGTATGTTCAAATTGCAATTTAGAGAAAAAGTATTTAAGCAAATAATTGGGTCAAAGATTTTCACTGCTCCCTAGTAAATAACATGCAAATGGAAGTAGAAACAGAGAAATCTACTTAATGGAAATATTTAGATCAGAGTGCAATCTAAATCTGTTTCTATGTGGTCTCACTGGATGTATCTCCTGATGATGATGTCATATTAATTACTTTCTGCAGCTAGTAATCAACAGAAGTACCAAGAGCTCCAGCATCCTTAAATGAAAAACAAAGAGATCAGCTAAAAGTTTTGGATAGCAATATGCTTAATGCCATGGTAATATCTATGTGTGAGGGCTCTGGACTCTTGTGGCATTAGGGCAGAATTCAACATTGTGCCTTGTCTTTGAATTATATGTATAGGCAGATTACAAGCAAAAGTATTGTTGGATGGAAGAGGCACCATATGAGAGAAATATGAAAAACATATACGGGAAAACAGAGGGAGATATGCCTGGCTGTTCCTTTCCTGTGCCAACAATCTCCTTTTTCTGCAAAGGAACTTTCCCTTAGTACAGTGATACCTCGTCTTACAAACGCCTCGTCATACAAACTTTTCGAGATACAAACCCGGGGTTTAAGATTTTTTTGCCTCCTCTTACAAACTATTTTCACCTTACAAACCCACCGCTGCTGCTTGGATGCCCCACCTCCGGACTTCCGTTGCCAGCGAAGCACCCATTTTTGCACTGCTGGGATTCCCCTGAGGCTACCCTCCATGGGAAACTCCACCTCTGGACTTCCATGTTTTTGTAATGCTGCAGGGGAATCCCAGCAGGTGAATCCCAGCAGCACAAAACGGGCGCTTCGCTGGCAACGGAAGTCTGGAGGTGGGGTTTCCCATGGAGGGTAGCCTCAGGATAATCCCAGCAGCACAGAAATGGGCACTTTGGCTGGCAAAAGAGATGAATTTTGGGCTTGCACGCATTAATCGCTTTTCCATTGATTCCTATGGGAAACACTGTTTCATCTTACAAACTTTTCACCTTAAGAACCTCATCCCGGAACCAATTAAGTTTGTAAGATGAGGTATCACTGTACTTGCAAAATGCCATTTCTGTTATTTTGTTTGCTGGTTTTGTTACTATAGCGTTACCATGATAGCCTATGGGCCCTTCAGTTGTCAAAGCATTACAAACAAATAACACCTTCAGAGCATGCTTACTCCCAAGGATATGCCAGGTTCTATACAGAATATAACAATAACACAGGCATGAATAGACACAATGGAGATGCAGTAAAAAGACAGCATTGGGGATGTGCTAGGGAAATCGTTAAAAGAGGAACAAGGGAGAAAATTTAGTTCATTTATAAAACACTTTGAAAAAAGTGAAGCCTTTTTTAAGGGTTTAAGTAAAAATAAAAATAAATACAAGGGTGCTGATAATAGAGCAGCTGTGTAAACTCAGGAGCATAAAATGGAAACTACATGAAAAAGAAAGAGAAGCAGTATGGAGTAAAAATAATAATAAGAAACTTAATACTGAATACATTGATAACAGTCAATTTAAGGGAAAATGTAATTCAGCAAGAGATGAGAAGGCTTGGGGCATTCTGAATAGATCGGAGGAAAGATACCCAGCAGGAGGAAATGAAGTATTGAAGATATTATACCAAATCAAGAAAAGAGGTACAGTAATAGGAAAATAGATAGGCTTTGATATTTAAATTCAAAAGAAAACTAGCAGCCAACATGATAATTCTAACAGAGGTAAACCTGAATTGTAACAAAGAAGATACAAAAGTATACTTATCAGTATATACTATCTTTCTCCAAAATGATGCCCATAAATTGACTGGCTATTATAGATATCGGTATTTGAAAAGGTGTTTTGGACAATACTGTTGTATCTCAAGAAACACTGCAAAAATATTACAACAGTAGCTTTTAAGAACTCCCCATCAAGCACAGCCCTATTGTAGAAGTTGCAGTCTTAATAACTGAAAAGCATTAGATTGGGAAGATGCAAAGCTAATATTTAATAAACAGATGGCTATATTTCACCTTAACTCCCCTGAAATAAATGATTTGTTCTAACATACAAATATTAAATTTAATCCACATTTCTTTTTAAATGGCAGACTGCCTCAGTATTTCCTCTTAATAACTAGCCCCAATAACTTTTGATGCTTCTTTTTCAGTTTCAGATTTCCCCCCCACCTATTAAGGGTACCTAGTCACATAAAGCAAACGCCAAGGATTTCTACTGTAGGAACTGCAAAAGAATAAATATTTCAGGACTCCAAAAGTAGTGCAGAAAGTATTAGACAGAGTCTAGAAGTGGAATAGGCTGGCTCAGGATTTATTAGCTATGCAAAACGACTGCCATGCGCATTATAGCCACATATGGCTCTTCCCCTTCTTGAGATTATATTTTGCTAGTCCATTACACCAACATATGTAAATTATTATGGAATCTAGTTCCGTAGATCAAGTTCAGTATCACCCATTAAGATGTTTTATTTTAATTTTCTTCGAAGAAACATTTTCTTAATATTTTGTAATTTTCTCTTTTGTTTGATATAAAAAAACTATTCTACTTACCATTTTTTCTTAGTTTCCATACTTCATTTCTGCAATCTCCTTCAATACTTATGTTGAGTTAACCTCAGATGAAAACCAATTCAATGTTCTTTAATTCTCAAAGGGCCAAAATAGTAGTGAGGGAGGGAGAGAGAAAAAATCATTTCAGTTCCCTGACCATATCCAGTGGCCATTCAGGTCAGCCAAAAGAATTGATATTGCCCTAGTAATAGCTGCTTATTATTCTCTAATTTTCCTTACAGGTTGCCTAAAGAGATATGTGCTATAATTGGTATATGATGTCATTGGAATTAGCTGGTTCTGTGTAGTGGCCATTCAATTTAACATGCACACCATATTACTATTATGTAATTTTCCATACTGATATGGACAGAAATGTCTTCTGATATGGAAGCTCAACACAGCATAGTATGAGGGAAAGCTACACTTTATGTTTAATGATTAATATGAAGAAATGTCATATGGTGGCAAGATATTTAAATTGGTGCTGATAAATATAATTGGAACAAAGTCAGAGGAGTAGCCTTTGGCATTTGCATTAGAGGAATTCCTCAGCCAAGATGGGTAGAAATATGACTGCTGTGTACCATTCTCTTATACTGTTTTCAAAATAATTTATTTCTATTTTGCCTAACTAGAATATATTTCTTATTCAAAAGCATGTAGGATTGTCAAAACTTATATAGCCCAATTTGCCATCCAAACCATTGCAATCTTGCCTTTTTAATTAGCAGAATATATTTTCCAACTCCCAAGTAATTGTAATTTTGATTTCTTGGAACCAAAGATAGGTTCTAATTCACCTTACTGTTAGTTTGCTTCCTCCCATGCTGTTTGGGTATGCCTCATGGGCACGTGCACAATTTGTGCATGCAGTGCCAAAAAATACAAAAAAAGCAAAATGAAATAAAAGCTGAAAACAAGATGTTGACTGCATGCACGGTGCGGGAAGCTCAGCTTCTGCACATGCTCAGAATAATTTTTAAAAATATATATATAAAAAAAAAAAGATGGTGAGGCCCACAGACAGGCACCAACCAAACTGGGTTGGTGACATCATCATGATGTCACCAATGGGTCGCTACAAGTTTGGGTGAACTGGTCCGAACTGGGAGGAACCCACCCCTGCTTGGAACCAAGACAACGCAAAGATGTACTGAGTCTCAGAGTATTGCTGGCCTATAGACAGGAATCTTGGCAGACTAAAGCACAATCTGCATAATGATTATATATGCCCTATGAAAGGTTATGGAGGTTCCACTCTGTCTGTCTTCCTACATAGTAAGGATTCCAGACTGATTTGCTTCTTGGGAAAGACCCCCTGCACCACATTCTACACAACATCTCATTTATAGGAGAGGGGAAATGAAGAAACATACATTGTGATGTCATACTATAATTGTCACACTTGTGTCAGATATTGGACCTTAAGCACTGTACGTAATTGCCACCTAAAGCAGTGTTTCCCAACCTTTTTTGAGCCGCGGCACATTATTCACACTTACAAAATCCTGGGGAACACTGAGCGGGGGGGGGGGCAGCGGGGGGGGGGGAGGGCTAAAACTGTTTGGACAAAAAAAACCTCTCTTCCTCCCTTTTGCCCTATTTCTCCCCTATCTCTTTCTTTCCCTCTCTCTCCATCCCTCTTTCTTTCTTCCTTCCTTCCTCTCTTTTTTGCTTTCTCTCGCCCTCCTTCCCTCCTTTCTCGCTTTCTCTCTTGCATTCTTTCTCTCTCTCTTTCTGTCTCTCTTGCTATCTCTTTTATTCTTTCTTTCTCTCTCCCTTGCTTTCTCTCTCTCTTTCTCTCTCTCGCTTTCCTTCTCTCTTCCTCTTTCTCTCTTGCTTTCTCTCTAACCCTCCTTTTTTTCTCTCTCTCTTTCTCTCTCGTGCACCACACCGGCAACATAGAGAGAAAGAGAGAGCGGAGAGAGAGTGGAGGGCGGCTTGCCGGTCCGCGGCCCCCTGGATCAGTGGCCCCGCATGGCCCCAGCGCAAACTCCGCTGTTGACTTCGCCTCCGCCTAAGAGGCAGCAACCACATCCAACCTTTTGCCCTCCCAGGTGTCTATGGCGCTCAGCGCCCAGCCACGCACCACCTCCGCCTCCTGGTACCCCGCCCGACTTCTACCTGCAGGAACGGGTGGTGGGGCGCCACGAAGGGCAGCACTTGGAGGTCACCACGGCACCGTTGTCATCACGGCGCAAAGCCATGCAGTCCCGGATCACTCGCTTCTCCGGCCAGCAAGCCGGCTGCCTGGGAAAATGGTGCGCTTTTTAAACGCACACTTTTCAAAGGCGGCGCTTTCCCGGGCACCCGACTTTGCTGGCCGGAGAAGGGAGCGATTCAGGACTGCGTGGCTTTGCGCCACTTCAAAAATTTCTGCGGGGGGGGTGTCCTAATGACTGTGTGGGCGCACGCCCACGCAGCTTAGAAACAACAGTGGCCGGCGCCCTCCCACCGAGCCCCAAAATTTCACTTCCCGTCACCGCCAGGGAAGCTCCAGCCAGGCTGGGCTCGCGGCACACCTGACCATGTCCCGCGGCACACTGGTTGGGAAACACTGACCTAGAGATTCCATGTGTGAGGCAGGTGGCTATATAAACTTGTTAAATAAATACATAAAATATTTCCAACATTTATATGATGACACCATGATGCACCTATTATCATTTTGGCATCATCACAATTCGTTGCAGGTAGAGGTGAACTGATTCCTCTATTTTCTCTTAATTTAGATGCAATTTTAGATCTATGGGAAATTATCCTCTACAGTTCCTTTGCCATCAGGTTAAAATAAGGGCTTCTATCCCCATTTGAGGAAGCAATTTTCCATCCAAGGGTATTTCACATTTGAAAATAGTGTCTTAGGCTACATATAAAATTTCAATAAACGCAGATTGTCTTCCTAATGTCCAATAAAGTACGTTTTCACAATTATGGATGGTACAATTTATGAATTTACTCACAATCACTTCTGCAATGCATGTTTATGGGTAAGGTGAGTTTCAATTTGCTTTAGATTATGACCACATGAATCAATTATTTTATAAAACATGATGTCATGTGCCCTTCTCATTTGGCAATACATTTGCTATTTTTCCCATCATATTGACTTGATTTGGTTCATAAATTGACTCTGCAAACCTACACAATTTCTTCTAAATATGGTTCCCTCCACATGTGTTCAAGACTTCTCATTGCCAATCAGCAGTCCATTAAACTAGATAGGGTTGATAGGATTGATAGCTCAATACATCTGGAAGGGTTAGTTTGCAAAAGTCTGTTCTAATCTATCTTTCAACCTGATATATTGGTTCAATATGTCTCCATATTATTTACTGATAATTGCAATTACAGTATACATTTGAGTAGATGTTAAATAAATGTGTGGGGCTATTTTCAGTTCTGGAAGTTGGAAACTGATGATTCTGTTGACTGTTCCTTACTCACTTACTAGCTGCTTCCTTCTATCTCTCTGTCATTACAATCAGTAGTGGGACCAAGCAGCCTAATTCCACTGCACAAGTTTTGCTATCAGCTTTGCATTTTCATCTGTATATATTTTGTATAACAACAATCAAATATAACAATAAAATGCACACCTAATGGCTATACACAAACACCATAGCCTCCACTATTGTTTGCTTTGCTATATTCTTTTCACAATGGGTTTTGGAACAATATAGAAACATAGAAGTCTGACGGCAGAAAAAGACCTCATGGTCCATCTAGTCTGCCCTTATACTATTTTCTGTATTTTATCTTAGGATGGATATATGTTTATCCCAGACATGTTTAAATTCAGTTACTGTGGATTTATCTACCACGTCTGCTGGAAGTTTGTTCCAATGATCTACTACTCTTTCAGTAAAATAATATTTTCTCATGTTGCTTTTGATCTTTCCCCCAACTAATATGTCCTTCAAAAGGAATATATACTGTACTCTTCCCTATTTTCTGTTTAGTATATATTCTGCCTTGGTTAATCTCCATGTTTCACTATAAGGTCATGAGATTTTCTAATAAAAATTCCACCTACAGCCTTTCAAATGTGTACCACAATGCATAATAATCAATTTTACAAAAGGTTTTAAAAACCTTTTGATTTTATTTATAATTCTCTTTGCCCTTTGGCAGGGAATATGTAGCTGTTTTAATACTAGATTTTGATTCTTTTGACAATTATTTCCCCAAATTAGAAGCTAATATGTTCTAACTATATTTTGTATTGTAATACTGCCATCACAACCATAATTAGAACATATCTAACACATGAAGAAACTGATTCATTTTGTACTTTGAGATATTATCAGTTCAGATATTTGTTTGTTTGTTTGATTGATTTCTATGCCACCTTTCTCCTTAGACTCAGGGTGACTCACAATAAAAGTTAATATAATCACGCTCACAATTTTTCTGCAAAAACAGTAAATATTTAGTTTCAAAACAACTCAGTTGTTTTTAGATGAACATTTTTAGATGAACATGCTATTAAAGTTATGCAAATATACATATGATCTCTATAATAAACATGTAGAAACTATGCAACCATAACTTCTATTTTCCTTTTTGCCAGGGCTCATTAAGGGATGTGAAATTTTATTTCATAATACAATTCAATATTCCATTATTTTACTTCCTATGCATTAAATCCCAAGTCATGCAGATGCTCAAGATTTCATGATTCTTTTCATTTAAAACACTATGATCCATTTTATATCCTTTAAAGGTACATTTACAGTACATCCCATTTTTGTGAAATATGTTGATAGTGTTGAGTTTTATCTAATCAAACTGCTAAAATTTACCATGTTCTGTTGCCTTTTGAAGTACCTCTAAACAATTTCTGAATGATAATGTTTTTTTCTTTCATTTATACTCTGACAATCCTCTAGAGACTCAAAACAGAATACATGATATGATTAAATTCATCATGCTGTAAATACATTTTATTTTTACAGCACTATGAAGTAGGCTAGACTGATTCAATGTAAGGTATCCAAGTAGCTTCATGGCAGTCTGAAGAATTCTCTAAAAAGTATCTAAAAACAAATAAGATGCAAGCTTTTGTTTGTATAATATCAAAACCAAAGAATGCAAAAACAAAATAGCTATGCTGTCACAAGCTGGTGAAACTTACGTTTATATAAGAATTGAGAAGCCATTTCTATTTTCAAAACTAAAATGCTTAAATCTATACTCTGGAACTATTCGATTTTTCAGAACTGAAAAATAGGTGCCAGTGTGAAAGAAAAAAACCCAACTTTTCCAGCTAAAATTTATATAAATTATATAGGATGCACTCTGCAGCTGCTGAAGTGAAAGGTTATGAACGTTTGTGCATTTTAATAAAATGTATTAGTTGGAAAAGATGCTTACCAGACTCCAGGTTTAAAATCTGTTCTGAATTCTCAAAAAGTCAAAGAGTTGCACAAGTCACAAAGGAGTTTAGGTGGGGAAGATTTCTGATCCCTGGTCTAGTCTGAGTCTCAGTTGGACCTAGCCTAGCTAGCCTAGCCTAGCCTTACTCTCTACCTGGGGCTACCTTTGAAGAGTGTCCGAAAACTGCAAATTGTGCAGAATGCAGCCGCGCAAGCAGCCATGGGTTTACCCAGACATGTACATATCTCTCCAACATTCGGTGGACTCCTGGATCTACACCCTCACTCTAAGTAATTTGCGAGCAAACAGTAAACAATCTTGGAGGATTTATTTCTAAATTAAAACAATGGCATATTACCTCCAGATTACCAATCTTGCAAGCCGTTTTTCAAGGACTGATTTTTTTCTTTCTTGACAATTGTAATCTATTATCATCAGTACTTGATATTGGGTAATATTTATTTTATTAAAAAGCATTTGTATCCCCTACTCCAATGAACCTTGGTAACTGTAAAATTACGTATCGACATACTGTAAACAGTACCAAGGCTACTAAGTATTTTACCATTCTCAATATTTATTTGTATCCCACCTTTATTATTTTTATTATGATTATTTTCATAAATAACTCAAATTGCCGAACATATCCAACCTACATTCCAATACACATATCCAAGAATTATCAAATTATCAGAATTAAATTGGGTAGACTGATATGGTTTTTACTAATTAAATTCTTGATTCTCTCCTCCTTCCTCCTAATCCACCTAAACCACTATACTGTATACACTGCTTAAAAAAATAAAGGGAACACTAAGAGAATACATCCTAGATCTGAACGAATGAAATATACATGTGACATATATATGTATGTATGTATGTATGTATGTATGCATGCATGCATGCATGCATGGTCGGTGGAAAAAAACATGACAAAAGCCAATTGCGAAGATGCCAAAAACATCCTGAGTTATCAACGGTCGAGCTGGAGTCGAAAGGAATAAAAAGATAATATATTCCGGCAACGCATTTATACTGGAGAGGCAAACCTCTTCGCTGAAAATTTGAAACAGGGAAATTATTGAATAAACGAAAACAAATTAATGCCCCTTTCCAGGCGTTGGTATAGGATTTTTTTACAGCTTAAAACACGGTAAAAAAGCTTTCTGGTTTACCGGTAGTACGCAGCATTTCTAATACGTATTGCTGAGTTTTTATCTTGTGGGATATAAAGGTTTAAGGAATGCAATGTTTTCCTCAGGCGCCATCAACGTTGCTCAGCAACCAGACACAAAATATGCACTCGTAAGGAATGGCTCCTCCTCCTCAACCGCAAGGAAGCCAAAGTAACGCGGAAGGACGGCGCTGGACATTTCTGCCCGCGCAAGGCTCCGCCCCTTTGCAAAACATTAAGCCTAAACAAAATTATCACTCCCTTTCGCGCGTTAAATTCTGCGCTTGCGCTTTAACGCCGGCTACTTTGTTTATTTTCTTTCTCACTTGCGCCGTACCGCCCCCGGAGTCTGTTCGGTAACTGCGCATGCGCTACAGTGCCTGGCTGTGAAGCCAACGCCAGGCATATGCGCAGTAGAGCGAGGCTTCCTTTCTTGCGCGTGCGTACGGGCGCCTCCCTGCGCCTCTGACCCTGTTAAGCATGCGCAGTGAGCAGCCTGCGAGCCCCTCGCGCCTGCGCCGTAAGCTTTTTCCTTCAGTTCTGCTCCCTCCCTCCCACCCTTACATTAGACCACTCGTTCTCTTGAAAGCCACAGTGTTGTGTTTGGAGTGGTTCGTTCGGGATTCCGTGTCTCTCCGGCTGGCGCGCGCCGAAGGGAAGAGAGGCGGAGACGCACGTGATCGGCACCCGCGGTCCCGGTTGGAAATCGAGGTTGCGGAGCGGTTGGTTCCGGCTTGGACCAGTTGGGGCTGGTTTTTCTCCGCGCAAGCGCAGCCTGCCCCTGGTTTAGAGCGCAGGGAAGGGCGATGGCGGCGGACGGGAGCCCTGGAGTGGATCTGGCTGGGATGGTGGCTGAGACGCGCGGGGAACCTCCGGGCGCCTCCGTTGCTAGTCCGACCGCCGTTGCTTCGCCCCGAAGTGAGTCGCCGCCTACAAGACCAGATCCCTCGGGCCCAGAAGCGGTCCCCGAGAGCGGCTCCGGAACGGTGGGCAATGCGGGAGCGCGACGATTCCTCTGCGGCGTTGTGGAAGGTAATGGGGAGAGAGGTCGGGAGCGGGAGGGAGCCCCGGGGCTGGTGGCCAGAAAGAGCGCCGGAAAAAGAGGAGCCGCCATTCGAACAAAGCATTGCTCCCCCCCCCCTTTCCTCCGCCTGCCTTACTCTTCACCTCTTTGTGTAGCGCCTGACTCCGCCCTAGCAGGGAAAAATCTGGCGGCGGCGGCGGCTTTAACTTAAATTCATTTTATTTGTCAAACATGCATAGGATAGTAGTTTGTATAAACATAACATAAGTAAAAGTAATGATAAAAGAGGACAATAGGACAGGGGGTTTGTGGAAGAAACCACAGTCAGGTTGTGCATTCCAGGCATTGATCACTCTATTGCTGAAGTCTTATGTTCTGCAGTCGAGTTTGAATCTATTACGTGCTCGTGTGTTGCTGCGGTTGGAGGTGAAGTGGTCATTAAGAGGAAGGAGGTTTTGGTATATGATTTTATGAACCACAGTTCGATCGGATCGGAGGCCACGTAGCTGTACATTGGCTAATTGGCTATTTCAGGTCTGGTGGAATAAAGCTACCACCAGGGGTTGCCACAAAGGAGGAGTCAACCTATTCTCCAAAGCATCTGAGGGTAGAACAAGAAGCAATGGGTGGAAACTAAATAAGGAGAGAAGTAACTTAGAACTAAGGAGAAATTTCCTGAGAGTCAGAACAGTTGATCAGTGGAACAGCTTGTCTCCAGAAATTGTGAATGCCCCAACACTGGAAGTTTTTAAGCAGATGTTGGATAACCATCTGTCTGAAGTAGTGTAGGGCTTTCTGCCTAAGCAGGGGGTTGGACTAGAAGACCTCCAAGGTCCCTTCTAACTCTGTTGTTGTTTTTATTGTTGATCTGCTTTCTGTGAACTTGGCCAAAGTCCGATGCTTTAACATGCTATCAGGCATAAAAACAAAACCTTTAAAAGAAGAGTCACAGATTGAATTGTTTTGAGAAGAGCTTTTTGTGTATAAGCTGTTTTTTTTTAAATGGTTACAGCTATATAGATCAGTGATCATATTAAACCTCTAGGTTAGGTTGTGGATGAAAAGACAAAATAATATAGAGGTAAGGTGCATCCTCTGATTAAATTATCTGAGTTGCAAACTTTCTGGGAATATTTAAAGCAGATTGTTCGGACTAGGCTAATAGTGTTTAACTGCATCTGATAAACATGATTGATGCAAGTAGATTTGTGTTCACACCCAAGATGGCCCGTGAGACCTGATATAAAATCTTAAGATTGATAATATCTGCTCACTCTCTCAGACTTTTTCCTAAGCAAAAATTGATGAATAATCTTCTAGATGTTTGTTTTATCCAATTGCTAAAAATAACTGGGATTTTCTTATTTGAATTGTAATATATGTGTGTTGTATTGATTAGATTAGATTAGATTTATTGGATTTATATGCCGCCCCTCTCCGAAAACTTGGGGTGGCTCACAACAAGATAAAAACAATACATAATAACAAATCCAATACCCACCAATCCAATTACAATTTTAAGCTAAAAATTCATAAAAACAACCCCAGAATATTAAAACACACATACAATCAATCTAACACCAAAACAACATGGGCAAGGGGGAGATGTTTCAGTTCCCCCATGCCTGACGGCAGAGGTGGGTTTTAAGGAGTTTGCGAAAGGCAAGGAGGGTGGGGGCAATCCTAATCTCAGGGGGGAGCTGGTTCCAGAGGGTCGGAGCCGCCACAGAGATTGATATTTTGTTATCCTTGGTTTTTGTCTTTTCTATACATGGAAAGCAATCACTTTATTTTTAAAATGACAATCTCAAGTTACTTTCAATGGATATGTGAAATACACAATTGGTTATTTTAACATTAAAAGTCTACATGGTATAATTACTAGAATTACTGTTGCCTACAAAACTAGATTACTGCAGGTTTGGGAAATATTTTTACTGGTACTGGTACTATACCATTTTCTATTCTAGAGTGAGCCTAAAACATATAGCTAAGGATATCATTTAAATCTTGGATTGGTTTTCTTTCTACTCACATAGTAACCATATTGGCTGCAGTTATAGTTTGTTTTATTGGCTTGCGCTATAGAAGAATACAGTGATCCCTCTATTATCGCGAGGGTTCCGTTCCAAGACCCCTCGCGATAATCGATTTTTCGCGATGTAGGGTTGCGGAAGTAAAAACACCATCTGCGCATGCGCGCCCTTTTTTTCTATGGCCGCGCATGCGTAGATGGTGGAGTTTACGTTCCCCACCGCCCACGCAAAGGGGAAACCCCATTCGGCTCCTCGCTGCTGCTGCGCTACCAAGCAGATCAGCTGCTGGGCGGCCGAAGGAACCTTCCCTGGGTCTTCCCCCTCTTGCTGGCGGGCGGGCGAGCGGCGGGCATCAGCGAGGAGCCAGGGTTTCCCCTTTGCGTGGGCGGCCGGGAAGACCCAGGTTGGGGGCTCGGGGGGGTGCTGGGAAGCCCCCCAGGCCGGCTGCAGCCTTTTAAAACAGCCGCGCCGCTTCCCAGCTGAGTCCTGAAGCCAAACGCAGAAGTGGGGTTTTTTTTAATTAATATTTTTTTTAAAACTCGCGATATAGCGTTTCGCGAAGATCGAGATCGTGAAACTCGAGGGATCACTGTATTTATATCCAAACAGAAAAAAGCAGTGATATATAAAGATGAAAACTATGCTTGTGTTCAATTATTGTAATATGGTTAATATGGATGAAGATGCATCTAGGTTAATAATTGGTTTGTGCAATATTCAGGAATAATAGAATTTGGATGATTAGCAGATACTTTCAGATTTGCAGTTAATATTACACAAATCCCAGTATATTTCAAACTATTTTGGAAACACTGTTAACAATTGAAACTGTAATGTATGTGTTTATTCAGTTACATAAGTGCTAAATCATAGGTAAACTGGAATGCAATACATAGATTTAATCCCTCCTTCCTTTTTTTTAGAATAAGAAACCTTTGATAAAAATGACAAAATGATGGTTTCTACAGCCTGAAAGGAGCATAACAGCTTCCTTTGTTGACAGTTGTTGAAATGGTTGTGCTTATAACTATAGAAACTTAAAAGATTTCAATCCAGTTTAATAAAATATTCTGTATTATAAATAGCATTTATTCTGAATTATGCTGCAATTTTATAAACAGAATGATGAAAAAAATATGAAATAGATTTACAATGGCCATTAAAAAAGATAATAAAAACACTTTTTTGTTGTCGGTGAACTGATTTATATAAAATAGATGTTCCTCTCAGTTTTGGGAGATGGAGTTGTCTCTTTAGCTATTTGGATTGAGCACCTTATGGTTGGGTGATTGCCATCCTATTTTTTGACTATTCACCTATTTTTTAGTTAAAAAGAGACTTGTTGAAGTAAACTGTCTCATGGATCTAGTCAGGACAATATACATTACCCGAAGAAGCATAATCTGTGGTTTTGGAATCACAGAGAAGATACTCTTCCATTTTCACCTCAGAGGACCCTGACAATGTTAGAGGCTTTCATTTGTAATGGATGTGTGTGTAAGACTTAGTATCAAAACAAGATCAATAAAAATAATATCTGAAAGTTACATCAGGACTTGTAACAATGTTATGTTAACATTTTGATTCATTCTTTCTAGTGTAGTAACCACTTAGAGATCTGTGGGAAAAGATGTGGCTGTTGTAACTAATACCTATACCATTAATACGATTAGTACATTCGTACATTAGAACATATTTCCAGGTAGACATTATTTCAGAAGCTTATTTTTATTCAAATACACTGGGACAAGCCCTAGTGTATAATTATTATACAGGAAAAGCTGGAGGGTCTTATGTAATCATACCAATTTATAAAGATTAATTCTCCAGTGCCTCTTAAACCATTAAACCTTACTATTTGTGTTTTCCTGTATGTACAATTTTGCAACAATCTTGGATCTGAGGCTACTGTGTACTCCTTCATATACCTTGTTTATTTTTATTATATAGGGCTGCCCTGAAGTGTTTAGAAAGTACTGTAACAGGTAATTCAAAATATGGCAGTTATATTGTTGACTGATATGTGTTTTACAGGGCGTGTAATAACAATTTTGAATTAGCCTTTGAGCTCAATTGCCTTTGAGCTCAATTCATTCATAAAGCTCTAAACTGCTTAGGGCAATACTTAATTGAATGACTTCTTGAGTGCTATTGTTGATTTAATTTTAGAAATGCTGAACATCTTCAAACTGCCTTTATCTTTCTAAGTTAAAATTAATTATAAAAAAGCTGGGTGACTATGGGCTTGTCACATACACTCAGCCCCAACTCACCTCAGAGAAGAGGAGTTGTGTGGAAAATAGGAGAAAGGAGTATTATACAGTACTGTATATGCTGCCTTGAGGTACTTATATGGTAATAAAGGGAGGATAAAAATATAATAAATAAAAAGAACTAAAAAGCAACAATATAGCAATCTAATACACCCAAAGACAAATGAATCATTTAATTTAAAAAAATTGAAATGATGGAATCTTTTAGATTCTAGTTAATACATTTTTATAACGGGTGCTATTGCTACAGAAAACATTTATCTTACTCATCTTAAGTACTTCATAGTATGGATTTGTTAGAAGGAATATTCCTGAATTTTAGACTATTGGTAAGTCAAATGGATGAAGCAGTGTTTCAAATAACAATTCAAAAAAACTTTCGGTAATAATTCTTATACTTTTGACAGACAATTCACATGACATGGTAAAAAACCATGGCCCTGAACAAATTAAGGGAAGCTTTTTGGTCATACAGCATATTAAAATGTTCTTGCCAGATGTTCTTGGTTAACTGAGGTTAATATCAAACATCAACATAATTTTATTACTTAAATTTATACCTTCAATATTTCTTACAGGTTTTTATGGAAGACCTTGGGTTATGGAACAGAGAAAGGAGCTTTTTAGAAGGTATATGACATCATGCTTCTGCAATTTTATGTTATGTAATTACTGTATTTGGTTGTCCAAAAATGCTTAAAGCATAGATTTAAAGATTCAAATAATAAACCATAGATATTCCAAAATTCTGTAATTCTTGCCTTTGTTAATTTGCAAAAGACTTATAAATGGATGTCACATTATGATTAATAAATCCATTACTTGTAGTTTAAAAGCACACAATTCTGTTTACTTTTTTTCCTTTAATTTTTTTTAAAAGCAGGGTCCAGCAAATAAAGTTAAAGCAATATTGTACTTTTTGCTTCAGAATTGTATTTTACATTTCAATGGCTTATATTGGCTTCAAGTGGTTTAGAGAAATTGGGACAATTCTGTTGATATTAGGGACATGATTCTGAATGAAGATTCATCCACAAATAAATGACCTAATCATTAACATTATTAGCAGTAAAAACATGAATTTCACTATGCAGGAGCAGGGATATCTGAGAAATAAATGGATTGCATATCCCATCCTTCACTGATGTGGTACACATTTTTCATTGCCTCAATCCACAATAAATATCCTTTTTGGGAATATTCTGCTGAAATAGAATTTAATTCAGCTATGATTCTTCTTTTTAGCAACTCCAGACATAAACTTATACCATAATAAGCTTAATCAAGATAAGGTGATCATAATGTAAGCATCAGTATGCTAAATTGGTTACAGAAATATCTGTCAGGAACAGAGTTCTCTTTTTGCAATATTAAGTATGTGGGATGGCAATGCTGCCAGATTGGAATGACTCAATAATCTGAAATATGGATAATATCAGTAATCTGAAGTGACATCTATTGTCCAGAATGCATTTATTCAGCTTCATGTGTAATTTGTCTACATATTCTTGACTGCTATTAATCACGTTGTTCTAGCTTTTAAATGAGTCACTAATATTCAGCGAGAGTTCCTTTTAAAACAGTAATTTTCATCCTATTTTAAAGAGCTGGTTGTTGGTTTTTAAAGTTATGCATAGTCTGGAGCAATCTAACTGGAGTTTTCTCATTTTTTCTTAGTATTTGCTATATTTTGTTGATATAGGCAATATTTTTTTCCTGTTGCACCTAAGATATTATGACATCTGCTTCCACAATGTTTATTTAGCTCCTGGCTTCAAACGATTTGGGAAACATTTTTTCCCTTTGAAATTTAGTAATGGTTTGACCCCTCTGTGGCAGGACCTGAAGAGGGTTGTTTGTGCACAAAAGATGTGTTCACAATCTGACAGATTTGGAGAGCTTGTGCAAGGAAGAATAGGCAAGGATTCACAAGACAAGACAGGCTCCTACCCCAAAAGACTGAATGCTGTCATAAAATCAAAAGGTGCTTCAACAAAATATTAGTTTAAAGATGCCACCACTTTATTTTTTCCTCTAAAAGATTTCAGTTTGTTTTTCAACTGAATTATTTGGCTTATATATTCTATTACAGGTGGAAAAAAATTCGTGATTTACCTTGATGTAATTTCTTTTACATCTCAAAAATCTGGTATTAATAAGGGTGTGTAGACCCCACTGCATCGTATTGTATAAATTGTATTGCATAAATATTATTACAACTGGTAGTGTACAATTTAGCATAGTTGAATAGCAGTTACATTCCGTTCTTTATACATTTTTAAAAATCTTTTAACCTTATAGACTTCAGAAATGGGGACTAAATACTTACCTATATGCTCCGAAAGATGACTACAAGCACCGTATGTTTTGGCGAGAAATGTATTCTGTAGAGGAAGCTGGTAATTAACTTCTTTTATTTTCAAAAGTTATTCAGTAAGAAGTGGTAATGAAAGAACAGTGTTGTCTTAGTGTCAATGAACGTTATTTATAGGTAGCCCTCAGCTTTCAATGGCAATTTTCACTGGGATTTTACCATTACTAAACAATGGGATCGCAAAGGATGTAATCGTGCAAATGTGTGGCTTAAGGGTGGCAATTCTGGCAGTCCCAGTTGCCACTGTTAAATGAAAAGTATGCATATTTTCAAATGACCTCATGTAACCGCAATTTCCAGTTTCCTGCGTGCTGTTCTAAGCTGACCCTGCTGGCGAGAGAGCAGCAGGGAGCGTTGAAAATGCAGTTACATGATTGCTGGGAGGCTAGCTACAATGGCTGGAACATCAAGAATCAGTTGTTAAGTACCACTTGTTCAGTATCATCATAACTTTGGTCACTGAAGAATTGATTGTAAGCTGAGAACTACTTGTGTTTCATTATTCATTCTCCCATCCCGTTGTTCAATTCTCCTTCTGGCACTTGTCAGGCTTACAGAGGCTTTTGTGCTATCATACCAACAGACTGGTTGCTATAATACCAGGAAAGAAAAACCATATGTAGCCATGTCAACTTTGTAATGTCTTTCAAAAGGGGAAGAGCACAATGCTCCAGCTGACATCTTTTCTGCCTCTGGAGGCTTAAAGCAGATGTAACATAAATATAACACCTCTTCTTAATGTGTTTCCAAAATACACATGCTGCAAGTGTTTCTACAATCGACCTAAACTACACAAATTTATTCCCACATATTCTTTCATACAAACATAAAGCCAGGCATCTTGATGTACAACTTACTAAAATAACTGATCAGGAAAAATAAAGATTTACAGACAATATTTGTTTGGTAGCCACAGTTGGGACCCACAGCTCTGTCTTTAAGTGAAAGAGTTAAGTAGGGAATCATGTGATCATTTCCTACAGTATTTCCCTTTTCCCCTGTAGGATGCTTCCCCCAGGGTTTGGATAGCCAGCTCACGCCTGCTATCTGTAACTGGCAAGGCTATAGGAATCAGGCTTTATGCTTTTGTTTGCCTCCTAACAATTTTATTCAACTTCTTATTTCTCTACTTTATTATTTATTTATTTATTTATTTATTTATTTATTTATTTATTTATTTGGATTTGTATGCCGCCCCTCTCCGAAGACTCGGGGCGGCTCACAACAAGTGTAAAACAAATCATAAATAATTCAATTAATTAAAATATTTAAAGACACACACACAGGCATACCATGTATAAATTAAATGTGCCCAGGGGGAGATGTTTAGTTCCCCCGTGCCTGACGGCAAAGGTGGGTTTTGAGGAGTTTACGGAAGGCAGGAAGAGTAGGGGCAGTTCTGATCTCCGGGGGGAGTTGGTTCCAGAGAGTCGGTGCCGCCACAGAGAAGGCTCTCCCCCTGGGGCCCGCCAACCGACATTGTTTAGTTGACGGGACCCGGAGGAGGCCCACTCTGTGGGACCTAATCGGTCGCTGGGATTCGTGCGGCAGAAGGCGGTCTCGGAGATATACTTCCCTGCCCTTTGCAGTGCTCACCCTTGAAATGATATGTAGGCAATCTTTACTGTACCTGAGTCCTTAACCTCCATACACACACACACACACACCGCCTTCAGCAGAGAGATTGGAGAGGAAGAAATTACAAATAGAATAAGCAGGCACACAAAGAGAAGTACAGTGGTACCTCATCATACAAACTTAATTGGTTCCAGGAGGAGGTTCGTAAGGTGAAAAGTTCGTAAGACGAAACAATGTTTCCCACAGGAATCAATGTAAAAGCAAATAATGCATGCAAATCCTTCAGGAAAATCCCAAACTTTAGAAGGGAGGCGAACAGAGGGCAGGGAGGAGCAGCTAAAGGAGGCAGGTGGAAGAAGCAAGGCTAGGCTAAAGGGTGAGTGGGAAGGAAGAAAGGCAAGGGGGGCGCCCCTCCCTTTTCTTTCTTCAAAAGACACCCTTTCAGTTCCTTTGCAAGCAGGTTGTTCTCTGCAAAAAATTTCCTCCCCCAAGCTGCCCCTCCCTCCTCCCTTTTCTTTCTTCAAAAGACACCCTTTCAGTTCCTTTGCAAGCACGTTGTTCTCTGCAAAAAAATTTCCTCCCCCAAGCTGCCCCTCCCTCCTCCCTTTTCTTTCTTCAAAAGACACCCTTTCAGTTCCTTTGCAAGCACCTTGTTCTCTGCAAAAAAATTTCCTCCCCCAAGCTGCCCCTCCCTCCTCCCTTTTCTTTCTTCAAAAGACACCCTTTCAGTTCCTTTGCAAGCACGTTGTTCTCTGCAAAATGTTTCCTACTCCAAGCAGCCCCTCCCTTTTCTTTCTTCAAAAAAGGGGGGGAAAAGAAACCCCTTCATCCCAGCAGCAGCTGCTTGGGTTCGTAAGGTGAAAATAGTTCGGAAGAAGAGGCAAAAAAATCTTAAACACCGGGTTCGTATCTTGAAAAGTTCGTTAGAAGAGGCGTTGGTAAGATGAGGTACCACTGTACTTTGGACTGTATATATAGTGAATGTGCTCATGGCCATTGGGACCATTGTGTTCATTTTGATGTGTATTCCCTAATGTGCACCTGCTTACTGTTGTAATCCCTTCCTCTCCAATTTATCTGCTGTTTAAATGGAATTCAGGTTCTACAGGACAGTGTGTACTGACAAATAATGACAGTCATACGAGTAAAAGTACTGCAAAGATTATAAATGCAGGCATTGGTCATAAAGTTATTTTTTTTTTAGCCCCAGAAGAACTTTGAAAGATTGCTGAACAAGGCAGTCTGTAAGTACACTCTAGTTGTGTTAAATGGCTGGAAGCACTCCCATCATTTCATTAACACAGTGATGGCAAACCTTTTGGGCTTGCATGTCAATTCCTTTTGGCCAACTCAAGGCAGCTTCAGGTTGCATGGGGCCTTCGTTCCTAAAGTGGCTGTGGAGAATGGTCTTCTGCAGCCTTTGCAGCCTCCAAAAATAGTGGAGAAGAACATCCTGTTCTCCCTGTTTGATTTTTCAGAGGCAACAGATTTTGCACAAAAGTACATCCATCCATTCTTGCACAACCCCTGCAGCCTCCAAAAATATGAGAATGAAACGTGCTTTCAAAAAATAATTGTTGTCAGGTGTTGTTGAACACTGGTGTATCACCCGTAATATTGTGATGTGTTTCCTTGACATGCATGTCACTGATTGACTATCACTGCACTAATACAATATATTGAGAAAGTAAAAAAAGACTTGACAAGTAGCAAAGGACAAAACAATGCTATTTTTCAGCGTTGCTGTTTTCTTTACATAAGTTGACTTCAAATTAGCTAATGATGCAATCACAGTGCTATTCCAGACCCAGTCTAATGGAATATAAAAAAATTAAAATGCTGAAACATTGACATACCAGTTGAATTATTAAATTTACTAACAGATCAATGGGACTTGAATGAGACGCTTCCTTTCAAGATATATAGCAGAAGTAGTAATGCAACAATTAAAAACTAATCCTTCTGTTAATACAGCCAACCTATATTATAATCAAAAAGAGCTGAGAGAAAACCAAATAACCTAAACAGGGGCTCACCAATCTTTTGGGCTTCAGGGACCACTACATTCATCATTTTAAATCCCATAATTTTAAATCTTCTAATATGAATTCTTTTTTTAAAAAAATAGAATTTAGTGCAATATAAAAAAATGCAAATAATTTTTCTGCAGACCACCAAAATTTTCTCATGGACCACCAGTGTTGTCTGTGTTGTGGTTGGGGACCACTGACCTAAACAACTACACATTTGATCGAATCATTTTAGTACAAGAAGCAAATACCAAACTTGATGTCCTTGCCAGCAAAAAAAAAAAAAAAAGTGATACTTGAGACCAAGTCCAAAGAAAAGTACCCATATAAACCAAATTTAATAGTTAAATTCATCTGCACATTAGAGAACTTGATTCAAATTCAATATTATGAGCCACAGTGGTGCAATGATTAGAGTGTAGTACTGCAGGCTAACTTCTGCTGCCTGCAATTTGGCAGTTCAAATCTCACCAGGCTCATGGTTGTCTCAGCCTTCCATCCTTCTGAGGTCGGTAAAATGAGGGCCCTAATTGTTGGGCCCTGTAAACTGCTTAGAGAGGGCTGTAAAGTACTGTCAAACGGTATATAAGTTGAAATGCTACTGCTAAGTGGGTTATAATATATTGCAATATAAAATAGCTACAAAATTGAATTAATTACTTGCAAAACTTCAACACAACAGATACTCATACAATTTAATCAGAAAGTTGTTCAGCTAATTGAATTTAACCTAGAAATCATAATTCATCAAAAGGATTGTCGTCCCCCCCCTACATCAAAGGTGTTTCAATATCTACCAAAAGGCTTCTCCAGCCATTTGTAACAACTAGCTTAACATTCTTTATAAACCCCAATTAATATGTTTCGTAATCACTTTTAAAATATATCAAAATAAAATATATTCAACATGATAAATGAATTATTTATTATATATAGTGCATATTATCATAATATATTTAATATTGTGTATATTATCATAATATATTTAATTTGAAATAAATTAACATGGTCAATTCTTGTTAAAAAATTGGTTTCTATTTCTAGAACAGCTCATGACTCTGATTGCAGCAGCTCAAGAATATGAGATAGAATTTATTTATGCCATTTCCCCTGGACTTGATATTACTTTCTCAAACCCTAAAGAAGTATCTACATTGAAACGCAAGCTAGATCAGGTATTGATCATTTGGGCATGTTATGCTGTTTAAAATGTTAATGAAATCATAATTATAGTATAACCATTCACGGGAAGCATTGATTGAAATACTGGGCACTATTTTGTTAACTTGCAATGTTGGATTATTAGTTGTAGCCTAGACCTATTATTGCAGCAATGGCAATATGACATGAATCAAATAATTAGAACAATTGTAGTTATTTTATAGCTAACAGGCTTAAAATGTATTGTATATGCTTATTAAATACTATCAAGTAATATTCTGTTTTCTTCCTTTATTCTTCCTGTGTAAACCTATGTGCAATTGAAATTTGGGGGTGGGGGATCATGGCTAGGAGGTGAGGTTTTTTTTTTAACCTGAACTTTAGAGGTAAAATAAATATAGAGGTAAGGAATAAAATAAGTTTACCATTGGAATAGGTTTGCTAATTCTTAATTTCAGGGGCTCAGAATGTTGTCTTTCTTTTAGGTTTCTCAGTTTGGTTGCAAATGTTTTGCCTTATTGTTTGATGACATTGATCACAATATGTGTGCAGCAGATAAAGAAGTCTTCAGCTCCTTTGCCCATGCTCAGATTTCAATCACCAATGAAATCTATCAGTATCTAGGAGAACCAGAAACATTCCTCTTCTGCCCCACAGGTAAGCTGCTAAGTCAAATTCTGAATCATAGGAAAGGCAGCTCCCTTTTAGGAGGGGGTGGCAACTAGAGCTCCACCTGAACTCTGTGGCCAGTTTGCAAGATTCCTTGCCGATAGTTAGTCAGGTGGGCAGTCTTGATTCTTCATGGACAGATTCTGTGATGTTGAAGAAAAGCACGTTGACGTGTTACTTGGGAGCCATGTTAGCCTATGGACTATGGAAGATGGTGTTCTCTCTGATACATACTCAAGCACTTGTTGCTTGGATTCCCTTCCTGATTCCTTCAGGGGTCATGTACATAGATTATTAATATCTCATTTCAAGAGCAATGTTATCTGCAAACATGTTTGGTTACTTGTTATTGTAAGTCTGAGAGTTTTTATGCATGGTATGTTTGTATGTATGTTTGGTTTTAATAAGGGTTTTTAGTCATTTTTAATATTAGATTTGTTTCATGTTGTTTTATTGTTGTTGTTAGCCGCCCCGAGTCTGCGGAGAGGGGCGGCATGCAAATCTAATAAATAAATAAATAAATAAATTTATAGTACTGATTATTACCTTTAAAGTTCAGCATTGCACAGGGCTATGTTAATTTCTAGCACTGCCTCTTCATGAGAACACTTGCCTGCCAATCAGGTTGGCAGGCAAGAATTAGATAGGTTGGCAGACAACTATAGATAGGATGGATGCCTTCAAGAGCCCTTCCCTTAAATCTGCTGGGATCTAGAAAGCAAGCCTTTTCCAAAACAGCCTTTGACTTGGGGAACCTCTCCCCTCTGAGATCCAGCAGTTCCATCATCTTTTGGCATTCTGAAAAGCAGTTTTAAAAAAAATTCCCACAGGCATTGCATAAGATGAGGATTGTGTTTTTTGTTGGATTGCAGATTGTTGGTTAAATGCCAGATTTTTTTGGGGGGGTGAGCGGGGTGGTTCTACTTTTTAAAAAAAAAAATATTGTGAGCCACCCAGAGTTGAGTTATGTTTCATAGGATGGATGTCCATATACTTTGTCTAATAAATGAATGATGTTTTTCACTGCATAATTTATCGCATTTTTAAACAAATTTATTTTTAAAAAAAACCTACAGAAGATAAAGCCACTGGGCATATATTTTTAATTTTGAAATTCCCTTTTAGCCTGCTGAGGTGAAACCTCTTTGACTATGCTATACATATTACTGTTACAAAATTAGTACAGCTATTAATTATAAAATTGGATATGCGCTTTTTTGTTGCAGGAGTAGTTTTTCACATCTTCATGTTTCTTAAAATTCAGAAAAAGCTATTGCAAGTTTGAAAGTTTAAAAAAAAAATTTCTTGAAATATTTTCATGTTTTCTGGAACAGAATTGACTGAACTGTCAAACTTTATTTTACATATTTGCAAATTACCTAAATTTATATCTACTTCGAAAAGTTCCAAAAATGTGGAGTAAGTGAACATATTTCTTGTGTGCAAGGACCATTCAAGGCTGTTTTGTGCATGAAGTATTTTGCTTATCCTTATTTTTAACTCTAAAAGCTAATGTTTTGACTTGAAAAATTCTGAGAATAAACTTTTGGATTATCTTTAGAATTCTAAAATAAAAGGTCAGTTCTTGCAGTGGGTTCTCAATCCATTCAACATAGAATATTGATGCTTCCCCCTCCCCATATATTATTATTTGTTTATTTGTTTATTATATTTATATGCCACACATCTTGTAATTTCATTATATTAAATATTTTAGGCTATATTAAGATATATAAAAACATAGTTCATATTTCTGGTTTTGAATACCTACAGTAATTCTCTTGGCAGAATATCTATCAGTATCTGAAAGTTCTCTGCCTGTTTTAGGTTTTCAACTTAAAACTGGTTTGTTTGGGTTTGTTTTTTCTCTTCCAGAATATTGTGGCACTTTCTGTTATCCAAATGTTGCTCAGTCTCCTTACTTGCGAACTGTAGGAGAAAAACTGCTACTAGCAATTGATGTATTATGGACAGGTGAGCATCAGTATTCTGCTCTAATTTGAGCAAGGATCACCAATTTATCCTTTTAAAATGTAACTTTTAGTGCAATTTTTAAAAGTTATTACTTTTGAATAAACTGTGACCACATTTTTTTTAATCCACTTGTTTCCATTTTAGGTCCCAAAGTGGTATCCAAAGACATTTCAGTGGAGTCTATTGAGGAGGTTTCAAAAATAATTCGCAGAGCTCCTGTTATCTGGGACAACATTCATGCTAACGACTATGATCAGAAAAGACTGTTTCTTGGGCCGTATAAAGGCCGATCAACAGAACTCATACCACGCTTAAAAGGGGTCCTGACTAATCCAAACTGTGAATTTGAAGCTAATTTTGTTGCCATTCACACTCTTGCAACTTGGTACAAATCCAACATGAATGGAGTGAGGAAAGATGTTGTGATGAGTGAGTTGATTGAATGGATAATTGAATGTGTTATGTAATATTTATTTATGTATCTAATTTATATAGCTGCCCATCTCACCGAAAGCAGTTCTGGACGGCAAACCATGATTTATAGGAAGGTTCACATTCAAATCAAATGGCTTTCTTTAGGAAATATGATCCATTGTTTAACATGAAAACATATTGTTGATAGTTGGCAAGGAAAATTTTGCAATCTAGTTAATATTTAAAAAGACTGTTAAGTCTTTACCAGTTATGGTAAACAATGAAATGCAATGACCAGAAACCATCCAGATAATGTTGAATTAAATATGTAACGTGACCAGGGCTTACTGACTTAAAATTGTAGCTGACATCTGAAATACGGTGGCTCCCTAGAGTTGATATTAATGAAGCTTTCAAGAATGTTGACAAAAAAGAATAATGTAAGGGAAAAATAGACAAAAGAAAATAATAAATGTTATTAGTGAACATGATTACAGTTTAGATACCTGCTTCTTATTAACTTATGGTAATCATTTGACAAAGATGCAGATTAAGAAATTCTTAGGCTTTTAATGTCCAGTTGGGATTAGTTATGGTTAATTTTTATGCAAAACATACAATTTCTTGTCTGGAATTATTAATTTGGAGCAAATTTTATGTGGCTGCAGAAGGTCTGCCTTGCACAGACAGTTTTAATAACTTTAAAGGTCAAACTTTAGAACAATTGCAAATTATGTTCCTTTAATGCAGAATTATATTAATCTTCTTAAAATGGCAGGTGGTATTAACGATTAAAGGAGTTCTATTTAAATGCAAGCACAGCAATTTTGATGGTAGCTTTCACCATTTAATATGCTATCTCCTGTGTTTTCTGCAGCTGACAGTGAAGACAGCACAGTGTCAATCCAGATTAAACTAGAAAATGAAGGAAGTGATGAAGATATTGAAACAGATGTTCTTTATAGCCCACAGATGGCTTTGAAGTTATCATTAACAGAATGGCTGCAGGAATTCGCAGTACCCCATCAATATAGCAGTAAGAAAGATTTATAGCTTTGTTTCAGCTTTAAGCTTAAATGGAATGAAGAATGTTCTTCAAATGAATGGTGACTTTCATGCTCTAAGGGAAACAAAACACTAAAGGAAATTCCTGTGGTATTATTTTAGTTTAAAACGATATATTACTTATTTTGCATTATATTTATATCCTATTTCCCCACTGGGAATCTTATGGGAGCATGCATGACAATCTTTCATTTTATCTCACAAGTATACTTCCAGAAAGGTTTGATCAGGATATGTAGTGGATGACCTAAAGTCATACAGCAAGTTACATGCTCATTTCACTCTTTGTCTCAAAATTGTACCTATTTCTCCACAGGGAAAATAATAAATAGGTACAGTAAATATCAAAAACAGTCTTATACCAAGTCATAATATTAAGATGGAGAGAAATCCAAGGATTGTTATCTAGACTCAAATTGCAAATCATTTCATTGTGTATTATTGTAATTGGTATTGTAATGCACTTGGGGAAAAGGAATCCTCAATCTGAGTATTGTATTGGCAGTTCTGTATTAGCAAAAACTTCAGAAGAAAAGGATTTAGGGGTAGTGATTTCTGACAGTCTCAAAATGGGTGAACAGTGCAGTCAGGCGGTAGGGAAAGCAAGTAGGATGCTTGGCTGCATAACCCATCGCAGATCGCAAAATGGCGCTTCGCTGGGCGCCGCTGCCCAACTGTCACCTTTTAAAACAGCCGGGGGGCTTCTCGGCGTTCTCCTGAACGCCGAACCCGGAAGTTCAGGTTTGGGTTCGGCGTCCAGAGGCCGCCGACAAGCACATGACATCAAAGCTCTGCCTATGGAATTCCCTATTGGGATTCCCCACCTTCTTTCTAGCCTCCAGATCGGCCGAAAACGCCACCGCCGATTGCAAAAACGGCTCTCCACCGAGCGGCAGCGCCCGGCTGTAACCTTCTGAAACAGCCGGGCGCTTCTCGGCAGCCTCCCGAACCCGAACTTCCGGTTTCGGCGTTCGGGAGAACGCCGAGAAGCCCCCCGGCTGTTTCAGAAGGTGACAGCCGGGTGGCGCTGCTTCTCGGCGGCCTCCCGAACCCGAACCTGAAAAGATCGGGTTCGGGAGAATGCCGAGAACCCCCCCGGCTGTTTTAAAAGGTGACAGCCGGGTGGCGGCGCCCAGCGGAGCGCCATTTTGCGATTTTTTTTCTTTTTGCACTGATTAATCGCTTTTACATTGTTTCCTATGGGAAACTATGTTTTGTCTTACGAACGTTTCGCCTTACGAACCTACTTCTGGAACCAATTAGGTTCGTAAGACGAGGTATTACTGTACATTCTCTTCCATTATTTGAGGTAGAAGGGAAATGTTTTTAGGGCCAGGAAGAGGTTGAAAAAAAGAAGTACATTGTTTCTTCACCACTTTGGTATCTCTGACAAAGTTACATGGCTTGATATCAAAAGGGCTCAGAGTTTAAGTCATAATATTCTAAAAAGATTGTACAGTGATCCCCCGAGTTTCGCGATCCCGATCATTGCGAATCGCTATATCGTGATTTTTCCACCCGATGACGTCACTCCCTTCCTTTCTCATCTTTCTTTCTCTCTCTCTTTCTCTATCTTGCTTCTTCCTCTCTCACACTCTCTTCCTCCCTCTCTCATCTCTTTCTTTCCTTCTCTCTCTTTCTCTATCTCTCCCCCTCTTGCTCTCGAGCGGCAAGTGAGCAGCCGGGCGGGCGGGCGAACGGGCAAGCGGCAAGCGAGCAGGCGGGCGAACGGGCAAGCGGCAAGCGAGCAGCCGGGCGGGCGGGCGAACGGGCAAGCGGCAAGCGAGCAGCCGGGCGGGCGAACGGGCAAGCGGCAAGCGAGCAGCCGGGCGGGTGGGCAAACGGGCAAGCGGCAAGCGAGCAGCCGGGCGGGCGGGCGAACAGGCAAGCGGCAAGCGAGCGGGCGGGCGGGCGAACGGGCAAGCGGCAAGCGAGCGGCCGGGCGAGCGGGTAAGCGGCAAGCGATCTTGGGGTTTCCCCTTTGCCTGGGCGGCTGGAAGACCCAGGGAAGGTTCCTTCGGCCGCCCAACAGCTGATCTGCTCCGCAGCGCGGCAGCAGCGAGGAGCCGAAGATGGGGTCTTCGGCTCCTCGCTGCCGCCGCGCTGTGGAACAGATCAGCTGTTGGGCGGCCGAAGAGTCTTCCCCGCCGCCCACACGCAAACTCCACCATCTGCGCATGTGCGGCCATGGAAAAAGGGGCGCGCATGCGCAGATGGTGTTTTTACTTCCGCACCACTACATCCCGAAATATCGATTATCGCGAGGGGTCTTGGAACGGAACCCTCGCGATAATCGGGGGATCACTGTATTGCATTGTTTATATACAAAGAATTAAGGAAATTAAAGTTGTGAAAATCAAATGATTGGGATTTTTCAAGAATTTCAATAACAAAACTAACACTTCATATTCATATTTTTGTACAGGTGAAATATATGAAGGAAAATATTTATGTGAAACAGTTGAATAGGTAAAAATAAAGCTTCCCGGTCTGCTCTGTTTTCGCAGGTAGGCAAGTGGCCCACAGTGGAGCTAAAACAAGTGTGGTTGATGTACCTCTAATTGCACCATCCGTTTTAAATTCTACCACGGTGGTTACTACTGTATATCAGGAGCCCATAATGAGTCAAGGAGCTGACCTAAACAGTGAGTCACAGCCTCTGGGGAAAGAGGAGGAAGAGAAGAAACAGTTAGATGACGAACCAATGGAAATGGTGGTGGAAAAGCAGGAGGATGCTGACAAGAATATCACCCAAATATTGACCGACATCTCGGAAGCAAAAATGTCAGAAGAGTTAAAACCAATGGATACCGATAAAGAGAGCATAGCGGAATCAAAATCTCCAGAGATGTCAATGCAGGAGGACTTTGGCAGTGATATCGCGCCAATGCAGACAGATGAGCAGATTAACAAGGAACAGTTTGTGCCTGGGCCCCATGAGAAGCCATTATATGCTATTGAGCCGGTGACTCTAGAAGACCTTCAGCTACTTGCAGATCTGTTCTACTTGCCGTACGAACATGGACCTAAAGGGGCTCAAATGTTACGGGAATTCCAATGGCTCCGAGCAAATAGCAGTGTTGTCAGTGTGAATTGCAAAGGAAAAGATTCTGAAAAAGTGAGTGACTCTACAAAGCTTCTGAGATAAACTTAATGTAAGGAGAAAATGTCCATGCAGATAGATGGGTGTTCACTTCCTTCTCCTTTAATTCTCAACCTTTTGCTCTCTAGTTATGCTGAGCCTACAACTCCCAGAATTCCCTGCTATTAATGTCCAGTTCCAAGCAAATATGTCCAGTTAGGAAAGTCTGTAGTATAGAGTTTGTCACACATGGCATTAATTGCCAACTCTTTGATTAGCTCTATCTCAGTGATTCTCAACCTGGGGGTCGGAACCCCTTTGGGGGCCAAACGACCGTTTCACAAGGGTCGCCTAAGACCATGGAAAAAGACATGGTGTTAGGAACTAAAGCTTCTACTCTGGTGCCTTGGAACATATTTTTACAATCCGACCAATCAGGCATTTACAGAAGGTTTCTCTGACCTTCCTGCCAATCAGCTTAAAACTCTGTTGGGAGAATTCGTGCTAGACCTATGGTTGGGGGTCACCACAACATAAACTACATTAAGGGGTCGCAGTATTACAAAGGTTGAGAATCACTGCTGAGTCAATCTGATGATAGGTATGGAAGACATAAATGAACTTTTTAGTGAATGTTTCTTGGTGGCAGGGAAGCAAAGTAATAATAATAATAATAATAATAATAATAATAATAATAATAATAATAATAATAATAGAAACATAGAAACATAGAAGTCTGACGGCAGAAAAAGACCTCATGGTCCATCTAGTCTGCCCTTATACTATTTTCTGTATTTTATCTTAGGATGGACATATGTTTATCCCAGGCATGTTTAAATTCAGTTACTGTGGATTTATCTACCACATCTGCTGGAAGTTTGTTCCAAGGGTCTACTACTCTTTCAGTAAAATAATATTTTCTCATGTTGCTTTTGATCTTTCCCCCAACTAACTTCAGATTGTGTCCCCTTGTTCTTGTGTTCACTTTCCTATTAAAAACACTTCCCTCCTGGACCTTATTTAACCCTTTAATATATTTAAATGTTTCGATCATGTCCCCCCTTTTCCTTCTGTCCTCCAGACTATACAGATTGAGTTCATTAAGTCTTTCCTGATACGTTTTATGCTTAAGACCTTCCACCATTCTTGTAGCCCGTCTTTGGACCCATTCAATTTTGTCAATATCTTTTTGTAGGTGAGGTCTCCAGAACTGAACACAGTATTCCAAATGTGGTCTCACCATCATTCTATATAGTGGGATCATAATCTCCCTCTTCCTGCTTGTTATACCTCTAGCTATGCAACCAAGCATCCTACTTGCTTTCCCTACCGCCTGACTGCACTGTTCACCCATTTTGAGACTGTCAGAAATCACTACCCCTAAATCCTTTTCTTTTGAAGTATTTGCCAACACTGAACTGCCAATACAATACTCAGATTGAGGATTCCTTTTCCCCAAGTGCATTATTTTACATTTGGAAACATTAAACTGCAGTTTCCATTGCTTAGACCATTTATCTAGTAAAGCTAAATCATTTACCATATTACAGACGCCTCCAGGAATATCAACCCTATTGCACACTTTAGAGTCATCGGCAAATAGGCAAACCTTCCCTACCAAACCTTCCCCTATGTCACTCACAAATATATTAAAAAGAATAGGACCCAGAACAGATCCTTGTGGCACACCGCTTGTAACCTGACTCTGCTCAGAATACTCGCCATTAACAATAACTCTCTGATGTCTACGCTTCAGCCAGCTGCAAATCCATTGAACTATCCAGGGATTAAGTCCAATCTTCACTAATTTATCTATCAGCTCTTTATGTGGAACCGTATCAAAGGCTTTGCTGAAGTCCAGGTAGGCAATATCCACGGCACCACCTTCATCCAACACCTTTGTGACATAGTCAAAGAAATCAATGAGATTAGTCTGACATGATTTACCTTCAGTAAAGCCATGCTGATTTGGGTCTAATAAGTTATTGTTTTTTAGGTGCTGATTTATCCTCTTTTTGAGTAGAGTCTCCATCATTTTAACTACAACTGATGTCAAGCTAACTGGCCTGTAGTTACCAGCTTCTTCTCTACTGCCCTTCTTGTGAATAGGCACAACACTGGCCATTCTCCAATCCTCAGGAACTTCTCCTGTTAACAAGGATTGGTTAAACAAATCAGTCAGGGGGGTAGCAAGGACAGATCTGAGTTCTTTAAGAACTCTGGGGTGGATGCCATCTGGACCCATTGCCTTATTTATCTTTAATCGTTCAAGTTCTTCTAAGACATCGGCTTCTAAGATCACTGGAGCTGAATCCGTACAGCTGGAAGCAATGCTATATCCCTCTATAGTATTATTTTGTAAGGTGTCTTTTGAGAAAACTGAACAGAAGTAGCTATTGAAATGGTCAGCGATCTCCTTATTCCCATTAATGCATGTATTATTCCCGGTACTAAGCTTCGTGATGCCGCAGTTTTTCTTCTTCTTATCATTAATATATCTGAAGAAGGTTTTATCCCCCTTCTTTACAGATTTGGCAATTTCTTCCTCTTTTGAGGCTTTAGCAGCATATATTATCTGTTTCGCCTCCTTCTGTCTCATTTTATATACCTCCCTATCAGCTATACTTCCAGACTCTTTATACCTCCTATAGGCAGCCTTTTTTTCATTGACTATAGCCCTTACATCATTGCTAAACCATAGCGGTTTCTTCTTCCTTTTACCTTTAGTTATTTGTCTTACATACAGTCCAGTGGCTTTTAAGATGGCCTTTTTTAATACAGTCCACTGGATGCTCGCTCCTGCCATTTTATCCCTCCCCTTTAATTCATTATCTAAATATTCTCCCATTGCATTAAAATTTGTTTTTCTGAAATCCAATACTTTGGTTGCATTATAGGATTGCTCACAATGAGTTTTTACATCAAACCACAAACATAGATGGTCACTGCAACCTAAATTTTCTCCCACCTTGACATCTGAAACCCAATTCCCATTCGTAAAAACTAAATCTAGAATATTCTCCCCTCTAGTTGGTGTCTTAACCAGCTGTGCCAGAGCTGCTCCTGTAAAGGCCTCTACTATATTCTTACTTTTGCATGTAAGGGCACTGGGGATATTCCAGTCAACATCAGGCATGTTGAAATCACCCATAACCACAATATCTCCCTTTACTGCCATTTGGGTAATTTCATCCACCATCTTGTTGTCATATTCCTCGGATTGCCCTGGAGGCCTATAGATCACCCCAATTCTAATGACAGAACCTTCTTTATTTTGCATGCAAATCCAGAGAGTCTCTAGATCTTGACACGTATTTTGAATTAGTGTTGTTTTTAGACTTTCTTTAATATAAATGGCTACTCCACCTCCCCTTCTCTCTATTCTATCCTTCCTATACAGTGTATATCCTGGTATGGATATTTCCCATTCATTAGAATCCTTAAACCATGTCTCAGTTATGGCAACCAGGTCCAAATTATCTCTAGATATTATGGCCATTAATTCACAGAGCTTGTTGCTCAAGCTTCGAGCATTTGTGCACATTACCCGAAGAACATTATTTTCGTTATTAGTTTGCCCCTTATCATCAACAACTACATCTATATTATTTGCAGCTCCCTTTTCATAAGCTTCCAAAAACTGCTTTATCCTCATTGGTCGGGGACAGAAATCACCCACATCAGTTACATCTCTGTCCCCTTTACCTAGTTTAAATGCCTGTCCAAAAAAGTTCTGAATTCCTCACCGAGCACCTGGGTACCTCTGTATGATGGATGCAAACCATCCCTCTTAAACAACTCCCTATTAGACCACCTACTGACATCATGACTTACATAGCCAAAACCTTCAGCTTTACACACATAATAATAATAATAACTTCCAGCAGACGTGGTAGATAAATCCACAGTAACTAAACACATATCCATCCTAAGATAAAATACAGAAAATAGTATAAGGGCAGACTAGATGGACCAGGAGGTCTTTTTCTGCCGTCAGACTTCTATGTTTCAATAATAATAATAATAATAATAATAATAATAATAATAATAATAATTTATTAGATTTGTATGCCGTCCCTCTCCGAAGAGATAGAATTGCAACAAGTATGATCAAGGAAATGGAGCACCTCCCTTATGAAACCAGGTTGCAACGCCTTGGTCTGTTCAGCCTTGAAAGATGGCATTTAAAGGGTGACTTGATCAAAGTGTATAAAATCATGCATGGGATAGAAAAGGTGGATAGAGAAAAACTCTTTTCTCTATCACACAAAAGGTGGATAGAGAAAAACTCTTTTCTCTATCACACAATACTAGGATGAGGGGGCCCTCCCTAAAGCTCATAGGCAAGAAAGCAAGGACAAATAAAGGGAAATATTTCTTCACCCAGGGGGTCGTTGGTTTATGGAATTCACTTCCAGAAGAGGCCGTGACAGCTGTCAGCCTTGATAGCTTCAAGGCAGATTAGACAGATTAATGGATGCCAAGTATATTGGTGGTTATTGAAACGTATGTCCAAGTGCTGCCTCTATGTTGGTTGAGGCAGGCAGGATTCTCTTGAGTACCATTTGTTGGGGGTCAAGGGAAAGGGAGGGTCTTGCCTTCTCTTTCTGCTTAAGATCCCCATGGACAATTGGTGGGCCACTGTGTGACACAGAATGATGGACTCGATGGGCTTTGGCCTGATTCAACATGGCTCTTCTTATGTTCTTATAGAATTAAGTACAGATAGTTCTCAATGTACAACCAAAATTGAGCCCAAAATTTACGACGGTTAAGTGAATCACTATAGGTGTTAAGTGAATTGGATTGTTAAGCAAATCTGGCTTGCTTTCTTGACTTTCTCAGAAGCCAGCTGGGAAGGTTACAAATGGTGGTCACATGACAACCCCCCCCCCCCCCCCCCACATACACACACAGTCCAGCTGTCATGTCAGTTGCCAAGCGCTTGAACCTTGATCCCATTGCTAGGGAGATGTTGCAATAGTCACCAGTATGAAAATAAGTCACTTTTTGACGTGGTAGATAAATCCACAGTAACTGAATTTAAACATGCCTGGGATAAACATATATCCATTGTAAGATAAAATACAGAAAATAGTATAAGGGCAGACTAGATTGATCATGAGATCTTTTTCTGCTGTCAGTCTTCTATGTTTCTATGTTTTCCCCCGTACCATTGTAATTTCCAACAGTCACTAAATGAATGGTTGTAAATGGATGACCCGTATAGCTGCTTGATTAAAAATGGAACTAAATAACTTGAATGAATTTTATTAGATTGAAGAATGGCAGTCTCGAGCCGCCAAATTTGAAGAGATGTGTAGCTTGGTGATGGGAATGTTCACTCGTCTTTCCAACTGCGCCAACCGGACAATCCTTTACGATATGTACTCATACGTCTGGGACATCAAGAGCATCATGTCAATGGTGAAATCTTTTGTGCAGTGGCTAGGTATGTTCTTTAGGAACCAATTATAGTGTCAGCTAGCATATATGTTTGTCTTCAATTAGCCCACGGGAAAAAGAAAACGTCAAATGTTTTCATATTGGGATCCTGCTGTACATAAACTACTACTGTATTTTTTAATTAAATTGGTAAGAAAAGCCCAAGTGAACTTAAAACCCTGAATAGCTCTTGATTTATATATAGATATTTTTTCCCTTGGGCTAATTAATCTAAAAGTTTATCTCTGAAATATGAGTGTTGACTCAGACTGAATGCACACTGGATCGTATTATTTAGTATTTTCAAGCTTATGGAAAAATTGGAAATGACACCATGAAATGGGACCATACCTCAGCTATCTGCTGCTTGCTCTGTTTCAATAATGTTATTGCTGTCTTCAACAGAACACTTGCAGATGTGACCTTTCACTGGGCTTGGCCAAGAGGGAGCCGAGCTTTCTAGCCTTTCTCTGCGCATGCGAGCTTTAGCATAAGGCTATTCTGGTGCAAAAGTGATTTGCTTTGACACTTGCAAGGAGCCTAATTTTGGGCAAGGGCAAGAAATTACAAAGCTCTGGAGTCTGCTTTTATGCTAGACTGATGGTTTCTGAAGCCAAAACCAAGAGCTTTTTTTTTTTGGCATGTTTGTCTGCAGCTTTTTACAAATTAACTATTTTTGGGAATAGCACCAGCATGGCCTGGGTTCCTCTAGTGACCTTGTTTCACTTTCAGGTTTCAATGCAGCTGTAAGGAAATACGCTGTGGACTTGTTTGATGTACACAGCAGGCAGCAAAACTGATGGTTTCTTGTCGCCATTTCTGTAGTAGTCACAAATGTCTGCATAAATTTAGTGCTCTGTATTGGATCAGCCTACAGTTCTTGGATCACATAAGTCATTAAGACTATAGTCATAAACCTAATCCTATGTAGCTTCTGCTCTGGCAATCTCACACTACTTACCAGAGCTTACAAAACCTTTGCCAGACCCATCCTCAAATACAGCTCATCTGTTTAGAACCCATATCGCATCTCAGACATTAACACCCTTGAAAATGTCCAAAGATACTTCACCAGAAGAGCCCTTCACTCCTCCACTCGAAATAGAATACCCTATGAGACTAGACTTTCATTCCTGGGCCTAGAAAGTTTAGAACTAAGACGCCTTAAACAAGATCTAAGTATTGCCCACAAGATCATATGCTGCAAGGTCCTGCCTGTCGGTGACTACTTCAGCTTCAACCACAACAACACAAGAGCACACAACAGATTTAAACTTAATATTAACCGCTCCAAACTTGACAGTAAAAAATATGGCTTCAGTAACCGAGTTGTCGAAGCATGGAACACATTACCGGACTCCATAGTTACACAGTTGGAAAAATAAAGTTATTCTTTGACAACTCATTAAAATTGTCGGCTAATTTGCTAAGGCAAAAATAGCACTACATTGATATGTAGTGAAAATACATGATTTCAGTTCAAGCTAAAATGTCTCTACACTCTCTTTACTGAATTCAGTGATAAACTCACCAGCTCAAAAGATTAGGCTAGTTAAACAAGATAAATGCTAAATTTGTTCTATAAAGATAACAATGGCCAATATAAAGGACTAAAAGTATAAAATTTCCATATTATGGAAATTGTAATTCAGCCCCCTGCTGTGTGTAGGAAAATCACATAAACCATATGGTTATCCAGCCTCATAACAACCGCTAGGCATGGTGAACCCACAGCCTCATCAGATAAACTTTCAGCTTCTACATTTTTAGAATACAAAGTAAACAATCTAAACAGACAAATCTATGCTGTCCATAGCATACTGTGTAATTTTATAAGTATAAATACAGGCACACAGTCATGGAATTCCTATGCAACATAGAAATAGTGGCCTTGTTTCTGTAGGGCAAAAATTGAAGTAGAAATCAATGGATTGAGCATAGGATTCCAAAATAAAAGGCAGTATTATTTGAAGTAACTAAATAATACGTATTACCTTCTGAATGGAAGATGCTGGGAGCCTATGTGGTCTTTAAAATCAAGACTCTAAAGTTGTCTAGCAGTAATTTTCTTAAATGAACTAAGTATGAGATTCTATTTTTCTGTGGAGCTAATCCAGGCATAATATTAATAGTGAATAAAATAGGTTCTCAAGCTATTAATCGATTCTTGCAGGGGCGGTATTAAATCTAAAGGCCTAACAAAATTTAAAATAAATAAAATCCACCAGAATATACATAGTTTTATATTTTAGTCATATAGGTTTCTCCAATTAGTGTTCCCTTGACAGTAATCAATCACCAATTTTGCACATTTCAAGTTCTACTCTACACTTTAGCCCTATAAGGGGTTAATGGTGAATTCTGACTGATACCAATGGTTAATGATTTTTAGTTGATATTATTTATATAATAAAACAGATTTTTAGTTTTAACAACACATAAAATATTAAAAACTTAAGTCAGAACAGTATCAGTGAACATTTAAATGCTTAGTGATCCACTGAAGGCTGATTTTCTTACTTTTTCTTGCAATCCAGCTAGCATTCAGTTTATATAACTAGCGTAGATAATTCTACTATGGATTACTAATGCCTTCTACTGTCTTCTTCCCCAATGTGTGCAGATGGGAGAATCTTCAGCACAAGTGTCTACTGCTATTGGATGGACCACGCCAGATGCTTTCAGCGTGTCGTGATTAATAAATTTTAAGATGGGAAAGTTCTGATTGTGAGGCAGTTCAGATTAAGGTTGTAGGCATGGGCTGAAGTCACATTTGCGCAGCGACTTAGGCATTAACTCTTGATTTTCATTCATACAGCTCTTCATTCATGCAGCTCTATAAAATGTGCAATAGTTGATGTGCTAGTTACAGTGTAATCTCAAAGGAGAAGTATTTCAAGTTACCTGTGGAAGGGGTTCTGTATAAAGTCTCCGTCTATGAGAGACTAGCAAATAGAAGCAGTTGAAGCTCAAACTGGGCTCTCTGGGTTATGTCAAGCTTTACTGTGTTAAAGGCTTGCTTTTATAATTTGAAACCAAGGAACAATATTTAGCTTGATTCGCTTTGAGACTGCCTGGCTAGCATGATGTGTGTGATTACTGATCTGAGATTGTTACTTGAACAGGAAGTAGATCGCTGTCCACAAGAAGAAAGAAACTTGCGCAGCTTATCTTATCAGAAAACTAGATGGGTGATATACTCTTCGCATCATTTATTTACTTCCTCCTTAAGAACATAATTATACTGATTGATTTTCCAGTGTCTTAAACAGAATTTCCCTCGCAGTTGAGTCATAGTTTAAAATTTATAGCTTCATCCTCGATTGTGCCAAAAATGTAAAAGCATACGGTAAGCCTGGCTATCCAGAAATTATAACATTTCTAATGTAATTGTGGAATAACCGTAATTTAAGCCATTGGTGCCTTTCTCAGTCATGAAGTACCTGCTGTGTTATATGGCTGAGAAGTAGATAATATTTGTCTCTAACTTCTGAAAAAGAAACTTGTTCTACATAGCTGTTTGGGCTATATTATCCCATATCCCAAACCTAGTTTTCTGGCAAGATTCAAACCGTATGAAAATGTGACTTCAGACAGGTCCAGGTTTTTTTTTTTAAGGGCTGTGGTAATGGCTAGTAACTCTACATCCCTTACTGGGTGAAACTAGACATTTGTTTCCTTATATGTTGTAATATTTCATGTACCTGTATCAAATGGAGCAGCTTAGCAGCTTTTAGCAGTAGTAGACTGTCTGCACTCTAAGGCTGTCATTGTAACATTCTTTTGATTTTATTAATGAAGAAAAACAAGCACCTTATGATTAGGTAGCTATGTACTGTGCAACATTATTACAGCCCAGCAAGCTCTTGGATAATACCTCAGTTAGAGAGCTTTTCCCACAAAGTATGTGTTAGCTTGTTGGACATTTTAGTATCTCAGGATAATCCCCCTTCTCGTAACGTTCTCCGCTTGGATCTGATCTCCACAGGGTGTCGTAGTCAATCTTCAGCACAGTTCTTAAGTGGAGACCAAGAACCCTGGGCCTTTAGAGGTGGTCTAGCAGGAGAGTTCCAGGTATCAATATGAATTCACAACTGAATGACATTGTCTTTGTTTGAGAAATCTTTTTTTTATTTTTTATTTGGCACATCGGAGGGCTGGAAGGCTTGGTCTGCCGAAGGCTTTCTGGTCCCAAACCCAAAATAGCCTGATAGCTTTGTTTTAAAATAATTTTCCTCCCATTTCTACAGTAATATCCCAAGGAGATGCTGCCATTCCCAAGCGCATGCGAAGCGCCGCGGCTTTAGTTGTACATTTCACATTGTTTCTTTGCAGGTCGCACAGCGTTTTTTATCTGCGCCCGCAATTGCACAATGCGCGCCCGCTTGTCTTCCAGTGAGAACTCCATGAGCAAAGAGATGGCGATGCAGTGTAGTTGAGAACTCTTTCAAAGCAAACGTTGGTTGCATACTTGACCAATCAATTGGAAAACAAAAGTTTTTTAAAAAAGTTGGCTTCTTCTGTGTTTTGAGTTTGCTCATGGACTTTTCAGGGGCTTACTTTCTTCCCCCTCACAGGTGCTCTCTGCGCACAGCCAATTGAGTCAGCACGTTGTGTTGGGTTAGTGTCTCTGGCCAGTTAACCCTCTTCAGACCAAACCTTTCCTCCTGACACACGGCTATCTTATTGCTGAGAACATAGATGAGATTTGGCAAGATAATGCTAAAGCCAAAAACGAGTTTAATGTTAAGTGCTGTAACAGTTGCGTATCTTAGACTTCTATTCGGATAAAATGGTCCTTACGTTTGTAAAGCCTGCAAAATCCTATCCTTCCTCTGGGGTGCCTGCAATACCAAAAGTTATCTTGGGAGTCTGCAGTGCGCACCCAAGAATGTATTGTCTCTTGCTTCTCATTGACATTAACTTTTTATTTCCACAGCGTTTGCTGCCTATTGAAGGAGCAAATGACCTCTTCTTTCAGCCCCCTCCTCTGACTCCTACTTCCAAAATCTACACCATCAGGCCTTATTTTCCCAAAGATGAGGTAACCTAAATTCTTTTGTGGTCTTGTGCAAATTTGATTTTTGAGAGAAAACATCTTGATCTAGTACAGTGTTTTTCAACCAGTGTGCCAGAGCAGTCGACTGCTCTGCCGCCCACCCTTGGCTACTGCCCGATGCCGCTGTTGCCGGCGTGGTGTACGAGAGAGAAAGAAAGAGGGAGCAAGAGAGACAGAGAGAGAGAGAAAGAAATAAATAAATTGAGAAAGAGAAAAGCAAGAGAGAGAGAGAAAGAAAGAAATAGAGAAAGAGATAAGCAAGAGAGAGAGAGAGAAAGAAAGAAATAGAGAAAGAGATAAGCAAGAGAGAGAGAGAAAGAAAGAAAGAGATAAGCAAGAGAGAGAGAGAGAGAGAAAGAAATAGAGAAAGAGATAAGCAAGAGAGAGAGAAAGAAAGAAATAGAGAAAGATAAGCAAGAGAGAGAAAGAAAGAGATAAGCAAGAGAGAGAGAGAGAAAGAAATAGAGAAAGAGATAAGCAAGAGAGAGAAAGAAAGAAATAGAGAAAGAAATTAGCAAGAGAGAGACAAAGAAAGAAATAGAGAAAGAGATAAGCAAGAGAGAGAGAAAGAGAAAGAAAAAAATAGAGAAAGAGATAAGCAAGAAAGACAAAGAAAGAGGGGGCGAAGGAGGGAGAGAGGGAAAGACATGGAGAGGGAAGGAGGGAGAAAGAGAGCAAAAAAGAGGAAGGAAGAGCGAAAGAGGGATGGAGAGAGTGGGAAAGAAAGAGGAAGGAAGGAAGAGAGAGAAAGAGGGAGGGAGAGAGAACTAGAGCGAAAGGGAGGAAGAAACCCCCCCCCCGCTCAATATTCCCTAGGATTTTGTAAATGTGAATAATGTGCCTCGGCTCAAAAAAGGTTGGGAAACACTGATCTAGGCAACTGTTGCCTTTTTTTTAAGTCTTGAATGCCTGAGAAATGTATGGCTTGAATAGGAAAGCTTATTTTTGAAGTTAATTTAAATAATTCACTCCATGTTTGTTGTAAATAATATGCAGTCCTGGCATTATTTACACCAACATTTCCCCAAGTTGTAGAATCTAGTTAGCTTGATGCTATTGTTTCTTTTAAAAAGTGTAAATATTCTTGATACTTTGGCTGATTTCCTTGATAAGATGCCTGAATCAGAGCTTCCCTGTACAGTGGTACCTCTCCCTAAGAACGCCTCTACTTACGAACTTTTCTAGATAAGAACCAGGTGTCAAGATTTTTTTGCCTCTTCTCAAGAACTATTTTCCACTTACAAACCCGAGCCTCCAAAACTGTAACTGGAAAAGGCAGGAAGGGAGGAAACGGGGCCGGAAAAGGTGGGGAGAAGCCTCTGTGAGGCCTCTCTAGGAATCTCCTGGGAGGAAACAGGGCCAGAAAAGGTGGGGAGAAGCCTCTGCAGGGCCTCTCTAGAAATCTCCTGGGAGGAAACGGGGCAGGGAAAGGTGAGGAGAAGCCTCCATGGGGCCTCCCTAGGAATCTCCTGGGAGGAAACAGGGCCTCCATCCTCCCTGTTGTTTTCCCAACCGCACACATTATTTGCTTTTACATTGATTCCTATGGGAAAAAATGCTTTTTACAAACTTTTCTACTTAAGAACCTGGTCATGGAATGAATTAAGTTCATAAGTAGAGGTCCCACTGTACTTTGAAAACTAAGTCTGAACTAATTTTGCATTTTGTAATCTCATATTAAACCAAAGAAGATGGGAGTCTACTGTTGTAATATCCTTCCAATTCTGTCTAGTATGTTTCATTACTGAGTGGAATTTTGAAGAGGTTTTTTTTATATAAATCCAACTTAACATTATCAATACTTGCAATATCTGTGAAATATGAACCTACAGAACCATGGTTCTAGTAAATGAGCATGTTTGTTTCATATTGAAATAGTATGACTTCCAAAGAAAAATAACGTCACAAAGTTTTAACATATTTTTTATGTATTGTGTGTCTTTAGGCATCAGTGTACAAGATTTGCAGAGAAATATACGATGATGGAACTACTCAGCCTTTTCTCAGTCAGCCCGATCTAATCGGAGACAAGTATGCATTACTTTGACAGAAATTTGATTGTGATGGCCAGTGTTCCCTCTAATTTTTTTTTGGGGTGGGCGGAAAAGTATAGTGTCTGAGCGGCACAGAAATAATAAATAAACAAACAAACAAACAAACAAACAAACAAATAAATAAAAAACCCACCCTGTTTTGCCTCAGAGAATTTCAAAATAAAATACTGTATTGTGTGTCTATAACAGTGAGCTCATAATAGGGAAACTCTATCAATATCAAAATGCCACTTAAATAGTTGAGCTAGTTTCAAACTAGATTTTGATTTTCTTTCTCTCTTCCTTACTCCCATTCTTTTTCTTTCTCTTTTCCTTCCTCTCTTTTTTCTATCTGTTTCTCTCTCTTCCCCTCTCTCTCCTTCCCTCTCATTCTTTCCCTCTCGGCTTCTGGGCAGGTTTGGAAAACTCTGAGTTGATGATGATTTTTAAGTGAGCAATTGCTCACTGCTCAGCTTAGAGGGAACTATGGTGATGGCTATATATTCTATTTGTACAGCATTAGATACTTCTTTCTATAAAAAATACAATTCATTGTATATAACATTTGTGCATTGTGAGATTTTTATAGTTTTCACAACTATGGTGACGTAGGATTAAGTAATTATTGGCCATACATTACAAATGTTTAAGATTCCAGTTTCTGAATGCAAGGAGAAATCCCAGAGAAAAAGCCTTAAATGTCTTAAATCATGTATCTGATTGCTTGAGAAAGTTATGGAGTTAGAAGAAAACAAATGTATATAACATGGACTATGGATACAATGTAAACCTTTCTCCTTTGGACGACTTGCAAAGCCTAATACCATGTTTCCCTGAAAATATGATATGTCCTAAAAATAAAGCCAAGTCTGATTTTGGGGTGGACATGGCCAGTACAGGAGGCAGCCCTTCCTTTTCCTGGTCACTTTGGTGTGGATTTTCATGAGCTGATATATGGCCTTATCTTCTCTTTTTGCCAGTAGCTCTACAGGTTTTATTTTTCACAATTTCCTATAAGATATCACCAAATCCTTTTAGAATAGAATAGAATTTTATTGGCCAAGTGTGATTGGACACACAAGGAATTTGTCTTGGTTCATATGCTCTCAGCGTACATAAAATAAAATATACATTTGTCAAGAATCATGTGGTACAACACTTAATGATTGTCATAGGGGTCAAATAAGCAATGAAGAAGCAATATTAATAAAAATCTTAGGATATAAGCAACAAGTTACCGTCATACAGTCAACGTGGGAGGAAATGGGTGATAGGAATGATGAGAAAAACTAGTAGAATAGAAGTGCAGATTTAGTAGAAAGTCTGACAGTGTTGAGGGAATTATTTGTTTAGTAGAGTGATGGCGTTCGGAAGAAAACTGTTCTTGTGTCTAGTTGTCTTGGTGTGCAGTGCTCTGTAATTAACTTCTGAATATGCAGTTTCATTAGAAAGCATAACAATAGCCTACTAGCCTAATGTTTTTACTTTGAAGGTATTGTATAATGTGCACAGTTTTTATTGATTTCATTAATTAATTCATATCTTTCAGGTTTTATTCCCATGCATTATATCAGTAGGGTTTTTTTTGCTGTATTTGTAGATATGTTTTGTGGCTGTTGTATGTTATTTAATGCAGTTTTTATGATTTGAGTCTTCATTGCTTTTGGTCTCATTCACTGCTCTTTTCCTTTCAGGCTGGTGGGTGGATTGCTTTCCCTGAGTCCAGATTACTGCTTTGTTCTGGAAGATGAAGGTGGCATCTGTGGTTATGCACTGGGTACTGTTGATGTAACTCCTTTCATTAAGAAATGCAAAATTTCCTGGATTCCTTTCATGCAGGAGAAATATAGCAAACCAAGCGGCGATAAGGAACTATCAGAGGCTGAGGTTAGTCATGCCAGCTTATGATATGAACAAGTAACATGATAAATGTTCCATTTCTTCTTTAGAGGGAACAATTTAAGCGGGTCTTGTCCAGTGTTAAATTTTAGACTTATAGTGGTACCTCTACTTACCCACTTAATTCGTTCCGTGACCAGATTCTTAAGTAGAAAAGTTTGTAAGAAGAAGAAATTTTTCCCATAGGAATCAGTGTAAAAGCAAATAATGCGTGTGATTGGGGAAACCACACCACAGGGAGGGTGGAGGCCCTGTTTCGTCCCAGGAGATTCCTAGAGAGGCCCCATGGAGGCTTCTCCCCACCTTTTCCGGCTCTGATTCCTCCCAGGAGATTCCTAGAGAGGCTCCAAGGAGGCTTCTTCCTGTCTTTTCCGGTTACAGTTTCGGAGGCTCGGGCTTGTAACTACTGTAAGTCAAGGACTACATTTATCACCCAAGAATCTACTACTAGGATCAAAGAGATACTAAAATGTCTAGATTCTAAGAAGCTGAAACGGTTCTTGGATTTTTTTTTAAAATTTTTAAATTATATTGATGGTCTTTGACTGTAATAAAGGTCTATTTATTTATAAGTGGAAAATGGTTCTTGAAAGGGGGCCAGGAAGGGACGAGCGAAGTCGTATGTGAGAAACAAAGTATAAATGTTTCTGATCTTGTAGCAGTTGCTGTAAAGTTAAAAACAGCCGTTAAATTGGAGTCAATCCTTATCTAGAAAAGTTTGTAAGTAGAGGCGTTCTTAGGTAGAGGTACCATAAATGCATATGATAAAAAGTTACTATACATAATTTTTCTCTTTGACTCAAGAAATCTCTATTAATATATAACTTTAGTGAAGAAACTGGATTTCATTCTTAAAAATTCCCTTGAATTATTGTCTGTCATAGCAACCATTTTTTATAGGGATATGTACCATTTTCCACAAATGCAGCAGCTGATTTAGAGTGGGCTGATGGCTGCAGGGATATAGGAAGGCACAGGGAAAATGGGAACTCTAGTGGAGCACAGCTGTTCGAGATTACAGGGGCACCGTATTACCAGATCACCATATCACATCTCCAGCCATTGCAGCATTTCCTGGTCATGTAAGAAAAATGTGGGCCCTTGGCAACTGGCATGTGTTTATAATAGTTGCATGGTCTTGGGATCATGCAATTCACTATTTGTAACCTTCCCAGTCAGCCTCCGGCAAGCAAAGTCAAGGGGAAAGCAAGGTTTGCCTAACATGTGACTTAATGCAGTAACTCAACAACTAGGACAAAACAAATTGTACAATAGGACAAACACTTAACTGTCTTGTTTAACAACATAAATTTGGGTCTCAGTTTTGGTTGTAAGTTGAGGGTTACTTATATGCTATGTTGGAGTACAAAGAGAAGTGAGTACTTATTTATTTATTTATTTATTTATTTATTTATTGGATTTGTATGCCGTCCCTCTCCGTAGACTCGGGGCGACTAACAACAATAATAAAAACAGCATGTAAATCCAATACTAAAACAACTTAAAAACCCTTATTTTAAAACCAATCATATCTACAAACAAACATACCATGCATAAATTGTAAAGGTCTAGGGGGAAAGAGTATCTCAGTTCCCCCATGCCTGATGGCAGAGGTGGGTTTTAAGGAACTTACGAAAGGCAAGGGGGCAATTCTAATCTCCGGGGGGAGTTGGTTCCAGAGGGCCGGGGCCGCCACAGAGAAGGCTCTTCGCCTGGGCCCCGCCAAATGACATTGCTTAGTTGACGGAACCCGGAGAAGGCCCACTCTGTGGGACCTAACTGGTCGCTGGGATTCGTGCAGCAGAAGGGGGTCCCTGAGATAATCTGGTCCGGTGCCATGGAGGGCTTTATAGGTCATAACCAACACTTTGAATTGTGACCGAAAACTGATCGGCAACCAATGCAGACTGCGGAGTGTTGGTGTTATATGGGCATTTTGGGGAAAGCCCATGATTGCTCTTGCAGCTGCATTCTGCACGATCTGAGTATATGCACCAGCATTGCCTTATTTTTTCCTGAATTTTAAGATTCTGAAATTTTCTCCAGAATCAGAACAATGAAGGCATTCTGAGTTTTGCTGATCTATGGTAGGCCAAAAACAGTTTGACAAACCTGTTGTTGGTGCAGTTGTATTTCATTATTTAATAGTCAAATAGTACATTCCCTCCCTCCATGCATGCGCTGCCCCTGTGCATGCCCCCCCTCGCACATGCACACAGGCCTTACTGAAGCCTGGGACGGTGAAAAAATGTTTTCGAAACTTCCAGTTTGCCCTTTGTGCTGTTTTTCGCATACCAGGACTTCAGGACACTTGAAGCATCCGGGCTGCAAAAAAAAGCACAACGGGCAAACTGGAAGTCCATTTTGCCTATTGGTTTGCCTATTGGGTGGATTTTTGAAGTCTGAGTCTTTGGGGAAGCTTCCGGAGGGCAAAACAGCCTTACCCAAGGCTGAAAATCAGCTGGCTAGCGTGCGCATGTGTACTGGAGCTGACAAAAGGGCAACGCCTCACGTGCCCTCTGATATGGTTCTGTGTGCCACCTGAGGTTCACTATCACAGGTATAGGTTTTCTTGCTTGAGTAGAGGGCTGGAATAAAAGACCCCCAAGCTCAATCTATAGTCTAGTCTAGTCTTTTACAATTAGAGTAATGAGGAAACAGAATTGAAATCCTCTGGAAAGGAAGTTATGAATTAAAGTGCATAACAAGAATATGGATAAATAGGCAAAAATAAGCTTCTTAAGACTTTTAACAGAAACGATTAAGCAAATCTTGCAAGCAGCAACTGGTGTTAAGGGCATCAATATTCCATAACAATGCTGTCTGCAAACATTTATGTCTTATGCTGCCTGCTTTGTTTTCAACAGGGTTTTTTTCCATTTTTATAAAGGGAATATAAGATTCCTCCTTCTATCCATTCATAAGTAATTATTCAGGGAAAAAACCCATTCTAAGAATAAATATTTTTCATGGGGAAGCTCCTGCAGTTTTTCTAGTTTTGAGCATTTAATTTAAAACATATTAGATCAAATGAAGACAGGGATAGATTCATAGCATTTAGGCAGTATAGCATCTTTTCTATGTGGTTTGTTCAATGTTTTGGACTAACAAGATGCTATAACAGCCCATGTTTAGCCGGTGTAATAATTCTAATGCATACTGTTAATAGTAAATATAGATGTTTGTATATTACAGAAAATCATGCTGAGCTTTCATGAGGAGCAAGACGTTCTGCCAGAAACATTCCTTGCCAACTTCCCATCACTGATAAAGATGGATATTCATAAAAAAGTGACAGATCCGAGTGTTGCTAAAAGCATGATGGCCTGCCTACTGTCCTCTCTCAAGGCAAATGGTAAACTGCTGTTGTTGCTTTTCAGGTTACTGGGGTATCAGGAGCAGTAACTACATTTTGCATTTCCAGAAATGATGTGATTTCGCCGAAACGTCGCATAGACATGCAAAACATTACACAGGGCAAAACCCCCGCCCCTCTCCGCAGACTCGGGGCGGCTCACAGCAACAGCAATACAAGACAAATCCAATATTAAATTAATTTTAAGAACACCACAAGTTAAAAACCAATCATACACACTAGCATACCATACAAAAATTTTATAAGCCTAGGGGGAAGGAACATGTCAATTCCCCCATGCCTGACAACAGAGGTGGGTTTTAAGGAGCTTACGAAAGGCTAGGAGGGTGGGGGCAACTCTGATATCTGGGGGGAGTTGATTCCAAAGGGTCGGGGCCGCCACAGAGAAGGCTCTTCCCCTGGGTCCCGCCAAACGACATTGTTTAGTTGACGGGACCCGGAGAAGGCCAACTCTGTGGGACCTAACTGGTCGCTGGGATTCGTGCGGCAGAAGGCGGTCCCGGAGATATTCTGGTCCGGTGCCATGAAGGGCTTTATAGGTCATAAACAACACTTTGAATTGTGACCGGAAACTGATCGGCAACCAATGCAGACTGCGGAGTGTTGGTGTGACATGGGCAAATTTAGGAAAGCCCATGATAGCTCTCGCAGCTGCATTCTGCACGATCTGAAGTTTCCGAACACTTTTCAAAGGTAGCCCCATGTAGAGAGCATTACAGTAGTCGAGCCTCGAGGTGATGAGGGCATGAGTGACTGTGAGCAGTGACTCCCGGTCCAAATAGGGCCGCAACTGGTGCACCAGACGAACCTGGGCAAACGCCCCCCTCGCCACAGCTGAAAGATGTTTCTCTAATGTGAGCTGTGGATCGAGGAGGACGCCCAAGTTGCGGACCCTCTCTGAGGGGGTTAGTGACTCCCCCCCCAGGGTGATGGATGGACAGATGGAATTGTCCTTGGGAGGCAAAACCCACAGCCACTCCGTCTTATCCGGGTTGAGTTTGAGTCTGTTGACACCCATCCAGACCCCAACAGCCTCCAAGCACCGGCACATCACTTCCACTGCTTCGCCGACTGGACAAGGGGTGGAGATGTAAAGCTGGGTATCATCTGCATACTGATGATACCTCACCCCATGCCCTTGGATGATCTCACCCAGCGGTTTCATGTAGATATTAAATAGTAGAGGGGAGAGGACCGACCCCTGAGGCACCCCACAAGGGAGTAACCTAGAGGTCGACCTCTGACCCCCCACTAACACCGACTGCGACCGGCCAGAGAGGTAGGAAGAGAACCACTGAAGGACAGTGCCTCCCACTCCCAACCCCTCCAGCCGGTGCAGAAGGATACCATGGTCGATGGTATCGAAAGCCGCTGAGAGGTCAAGAAGCACCAGGACAGAGGATAAACCCCTGTCCCGGGCCCGCCAGAGATCATCCATCAGCGCGACCAAAGCAGTTTCCGTGCTGTAGCCGGGCCTGAATCCTGACTGCTGAGGACCTAGATAATCGGCTTCTTCCAAGGACCGCTGGAGCTGGAGCGCCACCACCTTCTCAACAACCTTCCCCATAAAGGGAAGGTTGGAGACTGGTCGATAGTTGTTGAGAATGGCTGGGTCCAGGGAAGGCTTCTTGAGGAGGGGGCGCACAAGTGCCTCCTTGTAGGGATCCGGGAAGGACCCCCTCCCCAAAGAAGCGTTGACAATCTCCTGGACCCAGCTCCGTGTCACCTCCCTGCTGGCCGAAACCAGCCAGGAGGGACACGGATCCAGTAAACAGGTGGCGGAACTCACAGCTCCAATGGCCTTGTCCACTTCATCAGGTTTCACCAGATCAAACTCTTCCCAGACAGGTGGACAAGTACGTGCCCCAGTCACCTCAACTGACTCGTTGTCAGTCGACTCTGTATTCCAATTGGAGTCGAGGTCCGCTCGGATCCGAGCGATTTTATCAGCGAAAAACGTGTTAAAATCCTCGGCGCTACTCTGCAAGGGCTCCCCAACTCCCCCCTGATTAAGAAGGGAGCGGGTCACCCTAAACAGAGCGGCCGGGCGGGATTCCGCTGATGCAATCAAGGCGGAATGATACGCGCATCTTGCCGCCTTGAGCGCCACTTTGTAAGTCTTAACATGTGCTCTTACAAGTGTTCGATCGCATTCGGACTTACTCTTCCTCCATCGCTTCTCTAGACGTCTCTTCTGGCGTTTCAACTCCCGGAGCTCCTCGTTGAACCATGGAGCTCTACGGGGTCTAGTGCCGCGGAGAGGTCGCAACGGCGCAATTCGGTCAAGAGCCTCCGCTGCAGCCTTGTTCCAGGCCTCAGCCAGAGACTCTGCCGAACTGTGTACGAGTGTATCTGGAATAACCCCAAGCGCCTTCTGAAAGCCCTCTGGATCCATCAGGCGTCTGGGGCGGAACAGCTTAATCGGTTCCGCCTCCCTGCGGGGAAGGATTGGAGCCAGGAAGTCAAGCCGCAGTAGAAAATGGTCTGACCATGACACAGGCAACACTTCTAAGCCCCTTAGTCTCAGACCATTACTCAGTTGCTCAGAGAGGAATACCATGTCGGGTGCATGCCCCCCCTCATGAGTCGGACCCTGTACTACTTGGGTCAGGTCCATGGCTGTCATGGTGGCCATGAACTCCTGTGCCAGTCCAGAGGTTTCACCGAGCGATGGCAGGTTAAAGTCCCCCAAGACAATAAGTCTGGGGAACCCCACCGCCAACCCGGCTACCTCCTCGAGTAGCACAGGCAGGGCTTGTGACACGCAGCTGGGAGGCAGGTACGTGAGAAACAAGCCCACCTGGACCCCTAAGTCCAACTTCACCAGGAGGGACTCGCAGCCCGCAATCTCTGGAGCAACGAGTCTACGCAAGCCAAGGCTCTCCCTGGCTATAATAGCCACTCCTCCCCCCCTTCCCTGGGGTCGAGGCTGATGCCATATCTGAAACCCGGCTGGGCAAATTTCAGAGAGAGGGACTCCTCCCTCTGGGCCCAGCCAGGTTTCAGTAACACATGCCAGGTCGGCCTCCTCATCCAGGATCAGATCCCGGATGAGGAGAGCTTTATTTACCACCGACCTGGCATTGAGTAGCAGCAGCTTGAGCCCAGGGCCAGAATTACACTCATCACCAGCACCCAGGATTGGGTTCACAGAGCCGGAACAAGGGATCGTTATTACGCAACGATCTCTTGTTCCCCTGGAACGGCTAGCTCTGTGGCCCCCGCCATATCTGCCTCTCCCCAGCAGGACTGGAATATTCCGACCCTCTACCACCTCAGACATCGGTGCCCCCTCCCCTCCTGCCTCTCCTGTGTCAGGTAGGCTAATCAAATCATTCATACCATTTATTTCATCCATACCAAAGTTCCACCCAGCCCATCCATAACAATCATTCATTTCATACGTGTCATCATACCCACCCCAATAATTCATTAGTTTAAAACCCCTTCTAAAAAATTAGCTAAAATATTAATTATTAAAAATTCAATATAAATTCAATTAAAAAACAATATAAAAATCAATTACACTAAAATAGGATACTAATTAACACTACGTTATTCTCAAGATCTTAATAGAATAACATATAATTATTAAAAAATCGTTAAAGTTATAAAGTGCTAAAGTTGTAGAGTGCAAAAAATATAGGAAATAATTAAGATGATATATATATATATATATATATATATATATATATATATATATATATATATATATATATATAGATTTTGTAAATATGGTTACATAAAAAACAAACATAAAACAGTGCACAGTGCGTGTGCCCATCACCTGACCGACAAAAAAAACCCCATCACCACCACCACCACCAATTGCAGGGGGTTCAAATATTTACTACGGTAGTTCATATATATATATTTCCTTGGCTCTACTTTGCATTTGTTATTATTGAAAGAGTGATTGGAGTTTATTTTTCACATTTACATCACAGATTCTACTCTGCATATAACCTTTCACCTTATTCCATCGTGCCATCAGCTTCTCCAGTTTATTTTCATCAAAATTGTTTAATCTTATTTCCATGATTTCAAAATGTATGTGATCCACCATGTACCAGTACCAGTTCTGTAGTGTCCATTTTATAGACTCTTTCCAACCCAATACCACTACCGCTTGAGCACTTTCCAGTGCTGCAATTTTTATTTCTTTAAAATCTCTTAGTTCTCTTTGTTTAATTAATTAAAATCGCTGTTTCTTTTGTAATTGTCCAATTAATATGTAACATTTTATTTATTTCGTTCTGCACTTCCTTCCAAAATTTCTGTATTTCTACACACTCCCAGAACATATGCATGAAAATTCCTTTCTTTTGGCAACCGTGCCAACAATTACCTTTCTCTTTCCCCTGGAAGTGTGCAAGTTGTGCTGGTGTATAATACCATTTATGTAAGATTTTTCTTCTCATCTCTTTAACTCTTGTGTTCTTAATCTTATGTATATTTTCTACTATTTCTTTCATTTCACTTTCGTCTATTTGTAAATCATTTTGCCAGCATCTTGTCAAGCCTTTTATTACTTCCTCTTCTGCTTGCAATAACATTCTATATATATTGCTAGCTTGTGCTTTTGTATTATTGATCTTTTCTTTTAATATTTTCTCTAAGCAATTTTCTTCTCTCAAGAAAGCTTCTTTATTATCACTTTTATTTAAGTATTTACTTATTGCATTAATCTGCAGCCATTTCTGTTGACCCAGCCACCATTCCAGCCAAGTTCTGCTAACTCTCCCGTCCTTTTCATATAATTGTTCAATTCTCATTATCCCTTTACTATTTAACTCTTTTAGGCCAGTGACGGTGAACCTTTTTTCCCCCTCAGGTGCCAAAAGACCATGTGTACACACTATCGCACATGCACGAGTGCCCGTACCCATAATTCAATGCCCATGGAGGGCAAAAACATGGCCTGTTTCCCAACTTCTGGTGGGCCCAGTAGGCTCCTGTTTCACCCTCCCCAGGTTCCAAATGCTTCCCTGGAGCCGGGGGAGGTAAAAACACACTGCCCCATCTTCCCAGATTCCCTCCCAGAGCCTCTGTGTGAGCCAAATTTCAGCTGATCGGCACACAAATGCACATTGGAGCTGAGCTAGGGCAACGGCTCGCGTGCCAGCAGATATGGCTCCATGTGCCATCTGTGGCACCTGCGCCATAGATTCACCATCGTTGCCCTAGGCCATTCCCCAGTACCACGCCACAGCCTGTTCAGAACTGAGCCACACAAGCAATGGGCGAATACCAGAGGTGGGTTCCTGATGATTCGGACTGGTTCTATAGAACTGATAGCAGAGATACCCTCGCTGCTTGCGAAACCAGTAGCGATGGCTGGCTGAACGTGGCCCCAATCCAGCTCTCTCAATGCTTTTCGCTTCTGTGCATGCTCAGAAGCTATTTTTTTGCTTCTGCGCATGCAAAGAAGCTGCATTTTTAGCACTGCACATGCCCGCCCCCACAGTGTGCCTACCCACACAGCGCATGAGGAAGCGAACCCACAGCAAGGTAAGTCAGAATACTCCCTGTTAAGCACATGAGTTTACAGCAGCTTGACCTTGTGCACTAAGCTCCACTGCCTCGAGCAGCAGCCACCTTACGTTCACATGCGAAACTCCCCTCCTGCAAGCAGCAGCCCTTACATGTATTAAGCTCCCTTCATGTGAGTGGTGGGTACGTGTGCCACTCACAATAAACTATTCCCTCCCACACACCTGGCTGCCAAGTCAGAAAAGTTGTGGACCTGTGCTTTATACATTTAAATATGAGATGGAAAATGTAAATAATCAGGAATGGGCAAACCATATTCCTTGCTTCTTGGTGCCACCAGTACAGAGTAAAGAGTTCAAGATTGTAATCTAGAAGTTATATGTAACATTCATGTTTAAATTATTGTAATAAGTTTCACATGAAACTACTTTCCAAAAATATTTGGAATTAGCAACTATTCCAGAATTGAATACTTCATTTTCTTACTTGATGCTTGCTATCAGTAACATGAGGAAGATTTATTATTGTGTGCCTCTCCATCACATTATCTTAAAATCTATCTTGGAAAGCTTACTAAGCCATCTGCATCTGAGATTCAATGAGATCAAGAGAGGGTCAGTCATGCAGAATTATGTTCCCACTTTTAGCTACTTAATTACCTTTGCAGTTGTAGATACTAAAAGGCACTTGTTGGTAGTGTTGCCAATGAGCTTGTGGAAGATTTGTTCTTATTTACATTTTGTCATAAGCCATTGCAATGGAATAACTGCATATTATGTTTCCATTCAGAAATGGGGACATGGGTTTGGCATTGGCATCCATCAGTCTCAAAAGACCATGGTAGCATGCTCTGGATTCCCCAGAACATGAAGCCTGGGTAGGTTAGTTAGGATATAGGTTAGTACTACTTTTAATATACAGTGATACCTCATCTTACGAACGCCTCATCATACAAACTTTTCGAGATACAAACCTGGGGTTTAAGATTTTTTTGCCTCTTCTTACAAACTATTTTCACCTTACAAACCCACCGCCGCTGCTGGGATGCCCCACCTCCGGACTTCTGTTGCCAGCAAAGTACTCGTTTTTGCGCTGCTGGGATTTCCCTGAGGCTCCCCTCCATGGGAAACCCCATCTCCGGACTTCCGTGTTTTTGCGATGCTGCAGGGGAATCCCAGCAGGGGAATCCCAGCATCGGAAAAATGAGCGCTTCGCTGGCAACGGAAGTCCGGAGGTAGGGTTTCCCAGCGAAGGGAGCATCAGTTTATGTTTATTTAGATTTGTATGCCGCCCCTCCGCAGACTCGGAGTGAAATCAGTGAAATCGCAGCATCGCAAAAACACCGAAGTCCTCGAAACCCAACCTCCGGAACTCTGTGTTTTTGCTTCGGGGGCTTCAGCTGGCAAAGGGGGTGAATTTTGGGCTTGCACGCATTAATTGCTTTTCCATTGATTCCTATGGGAAACATTGTTTCGTCTTACAAACTTTTCACCTTAAGAACCTCATCCTGGAACCAATTAAGTTTGCAAGACAAGGTATCACTGTATGGAAGAAAAAAGAAAGATACAAAAATCCCAAAGAGGCTATCAGAAACATATTCACCATAGCAAATTCAGGCAGTTGGGCATTAAATACAGAAAACCGTCAATTGATACAGAAAAGCACCAAAAAAAGGTTGTGACTCTGCAGGTTGGAATTAATATACCATCTTCGTATATCTCGAATAGCTTACGTTTCACTTTTTTTCCCCTTTAAGCTTCTGAGAAGGCCTAGGTCCATAACCAAGGTGCATAATCCAGTTATAGCTAGTTTCCTATGCCCAAGAAAATTTAACTTGATATTTTACAGGAAACCCTGAAAAAAGTTCCAGAACAGTTTATAAGAGCTCCAGGCATGCCTGAAGTAACTTTCTGGGTGCTAGGGTTAAAGGGTTAAATAAGGTTCAGGAGGGAAGTGTTTTTAATATGAAAGTGAACACAAGAACAAGGGGACACAATCTGAAGTATTTATTTATTTTTTTATTTATTTGATTTGATTTGATTTGTATGCCGCCCCTCTCCGCAGACTCGGGGCGGCTAACAACAATGATAAAAAACAACATGTAACAAGTTGGGGGAAAGATCAAAAGCAACATGAGAAAATATTATTTTACTGAAAGAGTAGTAGATCCTTGGAACAAACTTCCAGCAGACGTGGTTGGTAAATCCACAGTAACTCAATTTAAACATGCCTGGGATAAACATATATCCATTGTAAGATAAAATACAGGAAATAGTATAAGGGCAGACTAGATGGACCATGAGGTCTTTTTCTGCCATCAGTCTTCTATGTTTCTATGTTTCTAGGCAATTTCATGAAGACTGAAAAGCTGATCGTTCTTCTGGGCATGGTTGGACTTTGGATCAAACAATAGGATTGAATGTACAATGATCAATGCTTTTCTCTGTTCAGTTACCAGTCCAGATTCTCACTGCTTCTACTCTCTTACCAAATGTCTTCCTTTTGACCTCATTCATTTACAAATCTCTCTCTTTTTAGGCTCCCGTGGGGCTTTCTGCGAGGTGAGACCAGATGATAAACGAATCCTGGAATTTTACAGCAAGCTGGGATGCTTTGAAATAGCCAAAATGGAAGGTTTTCCAAAAGATTTTCTTATCCTTGGAAGAAGTTTGTAAGGGATTTTTTTTTTAAGTGAACCCTGTTGAGACTGGAGCCAACCAACGGTTGGAGAGTAGTGAGTCTGTGTTTTGTTATTATCTGCCCTTTCTATGGAAGCGGTCAGCTGGCCTGACAGGAAAGAACTACCCATTACATTCTCCCTTATGCTGCTGAAAACAGAAGAATGGTTACTGGTCAGCATTTCCTGGTCTTAACACGAACCGCCAAGGGATACTGCATATGAAGTAGCTTCAGGAAAAAATTCACAAGAATTCTCAGAGAAGGATTGGGGTTTTTTCCATCTCTGCACACCAGCAGAAAGGTCGACTCCTTTGTATCATGAAATGGGATGTAACACGGAAGTAGGATCCCTGTATAGAGAAACACAGGGATACCTGCGCAGGTCATGTTATGAAAGATGAACTATAACTCATGGTTGTGTTGGCTGTTTTGCTTATCAGTAAGGAAATGGTCATCACCTCTAAAGAAAATTGATTAAGCTTTGTAGGAATAAATTGTGCATTTGTCTGTGGCAAAGTCACTCAGTGGCAGAAATGTAAATTTCAGTGTGTAAATATATACATATATAGATATATATATATATAAACTTGCTGAATGCTGATGCTTTGTGTTTAATTGGTTTTGTAATATTTTTTTTTTTTGCTTTCCAAAGTAAAGTGGCATTTTTTTTCTGAGACGGCACCTTCAATTTCAAAAAAGACAGAGAGGCTGAGTTTCATATTATTTCTGATCTAGACTGCTTTACAAGAAGGCCAGTTTGAAAGCTTTTTAAAAGTGCTGATCTAGAGGGATCAATGCTTTTAGAGAATGGATTTTCAGGAAATGGGTAAATATTGCTTTCTACCAAGAAAATAAGAACCTATCGACAGTTGCTCACCCATACTCAGTGGGTGAATGGAGAAAGTCTACAACTTCAGCACTCCATTCATCCCCCTGTTCAGTCAGGGTCTTCAAGTCATACATATTTGTTACAGACTTCCGGGGGGCAGTGTAGAATAGCAAAAGCACATTTTATATATTATTTAAATGTTACCTAATCTTAATATCACTGCCCGTTCCAAACATTTAAGGTTTTTACTGCAATCTGACAAACTGTATAGAGCTGTAGGAGGAATGATGGATGTACTTCTTTTGTTCGAACATAATGCTTCATTATTTTCACCTACTACAAGAAACTATTTTTTTGTTTCCTTTGAAACTCTTTCTTTTTAGTAAAGGTGGAAATGGAACTGTTCCTGTTTTAAAAAAAAAAATCAGAAAAATCATACATTTTTTAAATCGCATTTTACTGCCATTTTAATTTGCACCCATTTCATAGAAACTAGTGTTTGGCCTGAGTTATAATTACTTATTGATATTTGATTTTCTCTGAATGAAAAGCAGATATTTTCAGCTGCAGCAAATACATTTCATTTGAGAAGCAAAACAATGGACAAATGACTTTCATGGGTTTTTTAAAATGCTTTTGAGTGAATGCTAAAAAAAAGTCACTTCATTTTGTTTTAAGTAGACAGCATGTGTATATACAGTACAGTAGTTGGATTTATTGCAGCTTTGTGGGGAGAGGGCCTCTAGATTTTTATACTGTTAACAAATATAAATTTATCACTGTTATAAGTTAATTCTGTGAATCCTGAAAGTTGAGTCAGTTGTTTGCTTTGAGTGTAAAAAGTGTAGCACTGACCCAACTTTCAGAGTTGCAGTATCAAGTTTTCATTGCATATACAGTTGGAATGCAATTTTCATGACTGTCTTTCAACCTGCTGTATCTGTGGCAAAACAACAGACTGTAAAATTGTATTTGGAAACCATGTGAAAAATAGAATAAATTACAAAGTCAATGTAAAGGCATGTTTTGGTATAATGTTAAGAGAATGAGGAAAATTAGTGGAGAAAAATAATTTTCCTGTTGTGTTTTATAACTCTCTAATGAATGTACGGTAGCAATGGATAGTTCATATTTTGGCTCCACTGTGCAGGTTTGGATATAGCAAAATCTGCCTCTTGTGTTCATTTCTCTTGGGGGTGCTTTTCTGTAAATTCTGTAAATGTAATTATCACTATATGTGATCAAGATCACTGCTGACAGCAGGTGTCTAATTTGTACCCCTCCAAAGCCCTAAGAAAAACTCCACGGATCCATCAATTAGCAATTTTCAATGATGTTATGTTTAATTAATTAAAAATTAAATTATGTTTAATTAATTAAAAATTAAATTTAAGCGAATTCCACTTTTTCTTCGCTCCAAATAATATGGATCCTAGTCTACCTATAGGAGAAATTATTGTACTGTATTGAACTGTAGGGTCCTTGGTGCTCTTTGAGCTTGGTTCCTTCCTTGTAGACCAAATTAGGTAACATCAGTGGTAATAGTTATGATAGTTATGATATCTAGTTTGGTAATGAAATGTCTGCAAGACAGCAACCAAGCTCAGGGACCCTTATGGTCAAAACCTAACCATTGCTTTTTATTTAAATTTATATTTTGCCCAATAATTCTAGAAAGAAGAATTAAGGAAGTGGGGGAAGCTGTGTAGGGACCTGATATTTAATACTAGTCCTATCCTTTTGATTCCATTGGAGTTGATAACGTTTTCAAACCCTTGAATTCCATAATTACTAGATAAGAGAGAGAAATAATTTTCATATAACATGTCTGGATTATTTTTTAAATTCACCCTAGAATTAAGTATTTTAGCATGATGAATTGCATATTTAATGAGTAAATTTTATTGTAGGTTAAATTTCTATTCAGATAGTCGAAACGTGTTACATATGAATTAACATTTGTGATATATATCATTTTGGTACCATTTCTGTCCTGCAGTAGAGTGGACAGTGTGGTAAACATCAGTACACTTCGCAACGCAAGTCAGTTCATTAGCCCATACTGGTTGGGAATTATGGGAATTATAGCCTTAACACATCCAGATACCTGGCTTAGTCAATTAAGCAAGGACTTCAAAGGCATCAAATTGAAGTTTCATTTGCCTCTTTGTTGCATCCCAAGTATGTCAATTGCTCAGTTTTCCAGATTTAGCTGTTTTATATATCATACTTTTTATCTCTCAATTTCATATTGTTTAAACAGAAAATATTTTTTTGAAAATTGCCTTCTTGGACGTCATAAAGGTTGGAAATAGTATTAACCAGGTTGTGTGAAATTGAAACTGTCATGTCGCTCTTTTGTCATTTGTCTGATTTTTCTTATCCTATATTTTTAGTTCTTATTTCTAAGTTTAATAAAATATTTCACTTGGAACTTGGGGATTGAATAGGTATTTTTTACGAGCCCAAATATTTACTCATTGAATGTCTTCCTTCTGTGCTGCAGGTCTGGACCAAGGAAGATACTGGAAAACTAGATTTAGATCACAATGTAGTGACATTCATTCATTCATTCATTCATTCATTCATTCACTCACTCACTCACTTACTTACTTACTTATTTATTTATTGGATTTGTATGCCGCCCCTCTCCGCAGACTCGGGGCGGCTAACAACAGCAATAAAACAATATATAACAAAATTCAATACTAAAAACAGTTAAAAGCCGATTATATAAAAACCAATCATACATACAGACATACCATGCATAAAATTGTAAAGGCCTAGGGGGAAAGTATATCTCAGTTCCCCCATGCCTGGCGGCAGAGGTGGGTTTTAAGCAACTTTTGAAAGGCAAGGAGGGTGGGGGTAATTCTAATCTCTGGGGGGGAGTTGGTTCCAGAGAGCCGGGGCCGCTACAGAGAAGGCTCTTCCTCTGGGTCCCGCCAAGCGACATTGTTTGGTTGAAGGAACCCGGAGAAGACCCACTCTGTGGGACCTGACTGGTCGCTGGGATTCGTACAGCAGAAGGCGGTCCCTGAGGAAATCTGGTCCGGTGCCATGAAGGGCTTTATAGGTCATAACCAACACTTTGAATTGTGACCGGAAACTGATCGGCAACCAATGCAGACTGCGGAGTGTTGGTGTAACATGGGCATATTTGGGAAAGCCCATGATTGCTCTCGCAGCTGCAATCTGCATAAGTGAGACAGTAATTATTGCCTTCAGTTGAGGGTTAGTTCAAGCATTTTAACATGCTTTTTAATGTAGAGTAGAAAGTTTAAAATTAATGAGACTGCCTATTACAGTAATAATGGTCGTAAAGTTGCATCATTGACCTTTATTTTTTAAATTGCTCCAAAATAGCAACTCTTAGGCTCAGCATAGCTACTGCCTTTACAAGATAATAAAACCAAAGATGAACATTATCTGTTTTCAAAATTTACCTGGGGGGGGGGGGGGAATCTTGTTAGGATGCTATATGGCAGTGATTTTCAACCTTTTTTGAGCTGCGGCACATTTTTTACATTTACAAAATCCTGGGGCACACCGCCAACCAAAATGACACTAACACAGTGCATATTATACATATAGTTAATAATATAGTTTCTGAATGTATTTATACTCAGTGTGAAACCTGGACCTGTTTTGATGAACACAAAAGGGACATCCTAGCAGGAATGGTAGTTTGCGGACCCATGTTTAATTTCCCCACGGCACACCTGACCATGTCTAACAGCACACTAGTGTGCCGTGGCACACTGGTTGAAAAACGTTGCTATATGGTATGAAATGTAATAACTTTTATCTCAAAATGTTTTTTCTAAGAAGGGAAAATATGATTGTCTCAACAGATGGTCTTTAGGTAGGCAAGGTAATGCTGAAAATAATGTACTCCCTACTTGAAGCATCTATGGCCCATGTTTTGACTAGATCCTGTAGTCTAAAATGCAATTACTGTAGTTTATTATTTAGGAGCAACGTGTAGGGAGAATTCAAAATATGTTAATTCATTCATACAGTAATGTAGACAACTGTTATTTTTGCATTCAGTTTTCTCTAATAACCTCAGGTCCTTCTACTTTTTTTCAGAAAGTGCAAAACAAAAGAAAATTGTTTTGGAGCAATTTATTCCTTAATATGTTTTCAAACATTTCCTTATTTGTCTTATTTTTAGAGCATTCTAATCACTGCATGAAAAATGAAAAATAAAAGGATTAGTTGCTTGATAGAGTTAGAGACAAGTCATTGCAGGATGCTAAAATTTCTGTCCGCCTTAGCAGTGTTTATTGCTTTTTACACAGTTTTCCAAACAACAAAAAGTAGAAGAAAGTTACAGTATTTTTATTGGTGATTTCTCCTCGCAAATCCTTAAGGACATCCTGTTGGTACCTAAATGAGATCACGTACCAGCCAGGGATAATGTCCTAAATCATTCTGGCTTTGTGAACTGGGTGAAATGTAGGCAGGAGAGGCCCATTAGAGGTGGGTAGTTTGCAGCACACAACCTCCACATGGCCTCCATCTCTCCATCTCACTTTTTTTATTTTGTTTGACAATACATTGTCATAAGAGGGGTTTATTTATTTATTTATTGGATTTGTATGCCGCCCCTCCGAAGATCAGGAGAAGAATATCCCTGCAATTGCTTATACAAGGCATAACTTATACTGAGGCAACGTGGGAGGGAGTTTGGGGCGAAAAGCTGTGATATATATACAGTGGTACCTCGTGATACGAACCCCTCGTGATACGAACTCCTCGTGATACGAACCCGGGGTTTCGAATTTTTTTGCCTCTTACGAACTTTTTTCGGCTTACGAACCCACTGCAGATTGCAAAATGGCATTCCGCTGGGCGGCGCCCCCTGGCTGTCACCTTTTAAAACAGCTGGGGGGCTTCTCAGCGTTCTCCCAAACCCGAACTTTTCGGGTTCGGGAGGCTGCCGAGAAGCGCTGCCGCCTGGCTGTCACCTTCTGAAACAGCCGGGACTTCTCGGCGTTCTCCCAAACCCGAAATCAACATTGATTGCCAATCAATTTCACATGCTGTTGTGCACATTCAACTTTGTACAGAACAAAGTATTCAATGAGAATATTTCATTCATTCATATCTAGCAGAGTTCTTCAAACTTGGCCACTTTAAGACTTGTGGACTTCAACTCTCAGAGTTATCCAGCCAGCATAACTGGCTGGAGAATTCTGGGAGTTGAAGTTCACAAGTCTTAAAGTGGCCACGTTTGTGGATCCTTGAGATCTATGATGTGTTCTTTGAGTGTTCCCTTTATTTTTTTTTGAGCAGTGTATATGCACAGTATAGCCATACAACAACATTCCCAGGATGCCTAAAGTCCATTTCCCACAATAGGGCAATCTAGATCCCCCCCTCTTTCGTTGCTTGAATAGTTTAATTTATTTATTTTATTTATTTTGTCCAATACACAATGAGGGTTTTAGTGGGTATACACATAGTAAAATACATGATGAAGGTTATAAAGGATATACTCATAGTAAAATATATCTAAGAAAGAATAGAAGAGAAGTTATAGGAATAGAACATATCAATGAAAGACTAGAAGAACAGATATAGGAATAGAAGAAATGTATAGATATAGGAGAGCAATAGGACAGAGGATGGAAGACACTCTAATCACTTGTACTCGCCCCTTACTGACCTCTTAGGAATTTGGATAGATCAACCATGGATAATCCAAGGGTAAAGTGTTGGGGGTTTGGGATGACACTACGTCCGGTAATGAGTTCCACACTTCGACAACTGGGTTACTGAAGTCATATTTTTTACAGTCAAGTTTGGAGCGGTTAATATTAAGTTTAAATCTGTGGTGTGCTCTTGTGTTGTTGTGGTTGAAGCTGAAGTAGTCGCCGACAGGCAGGACATTGCAGCATATGATCTTGTGGGCAATACTTAGATCTTATTTAAGACGTCTTAGTTCTAGGCTTTCTAGGCCCAGGATTGAAAGTCTAGTCTCGTAGGGTATTCTATTTCGAGTGGAGGAGTGAAGGGTTCTTCTGGTGAAGTATCTTTGGACATTTTCAAGGGTGTTAATGTCTGAGATGCGATATGGGTTCCAAAAGTTTCAGAATCTCACCTGGTTTGTGCGTGTGTGTGTGTGTGTGTGTGTGTGTGTGTGTGTGTGTGAAAAATAGTGCAACACCTCAAAGGGACACGCGATTTGCGCAATCTGTACTGAAAGAATAAGCTCTCTCGTCTACCTTCCCTTCTTGGAGCGGACACGCTCGTCATTGGAGAAAAAGCGGCGTCGCCCATTGGAGCAGCCCCGGCGGGGCGGGCGGACAGGCGGGCCTGCACTCGAGCCTCTTCCTGCCGTTCCCTTCTCCTTTCTACCCTGCGCTTCCTGGCCGGCCATGGCTTCTCTCTTGGACCTAGAAAGCGCGGACGGGGAAGCGCCGCCGCCGATTTGCACCAGTCGTTTCGCTTTCGGTTGGTAAAGATGTGGGGGGAACTTCGCATGCCGGACATTTTGCCGGGCGGACGCATTTGAGAAACGGGCGGCGGGTGAAGCGGCGGGGACCGGACGGGTCAGCCTCGAAAGCACAAGCCAGGCGCTTGGAGGGAGACGGTGACTCTGCTCCCGGAACGGGGATCATTTGGGAGCAGTTGATCTCTCCGGGAATCGGTCGACTGGGGCTTTTAATGATCGCATCAGCACGATGCATTTGGACCGCACGATGAAGGGACCGCCTTTCGGGGGTTTGATTCTGGAAAGCTGAGCACATGGAGGCGCCACGTGCTTCCCTGCACCCGATTCGGTTCGTGCCCTCCGGCTCGGCTCTTGCAAACGGCTTGGCTTGTTCCTTTTTTTGCAAAAAAAGAGGCCGGGAAGGCATTCAAGCCACGCGTTGCTTCCTCTTGGGTTGCAAGGGAGGGTTGATCTGCCGAATCAACGTGGCGAAACGTTGCCTGAATCTCATTGATCTGGGTGGAACTAATGGCGTGTTACTCAGGGCAGGATGCAGCTCTCACTCGATTCGAACTCACGATGGAGAAATTTATGTATTTATTTATTTAGTAAGCAAACAAGTAGATTTATAGGCCGCCCAACTCCTTCCGGACTCTGGGTGGCCTACAACAATGAAAAACAATGCAAAAACAATTAAAACCCCTAAGGATAAAATCATTCATTCTTCCTTGGGTGGAGCTGGGTGGTATTGCATGGCAAAGTTTTCTAACTATGGCGAACTAAAAATTAAAGCTGTTAAACTTTACTGCCGGTTGTGCTGTTGTTTTTATTCCATGCAGCCTGGAATACTGAGGTGAATGTGCAATAGAGATTGCTGGGCCTGTTTTCCTTCGTTTCTATAAAAGGCTGATTTGAAATGCAACATGTCACTGAAATTATCTCCCAATTTTTTTCATAAGAGATAACTTTTTGTTGAGCAGAAACTTTGAAGTAATGAACAACTAAGAATGTGTTCCTCTGTATCTGTGTTTCCCAACCGTGGCAACTTGAAGATATTTGGACTTCAACTCCCAGAATTCCCCAGCCAGCAGGCTGGGGAATTCTGGGAGTTGAAGTCCAAATATCTTCAAGTTGCCAAGATTGGGGAACATTGCTCTATATAACGCGAAAACACCATTGGTAGATTTTGCAGATAATTCTTGTAGTAATCCTTTTGTAGGTCTAAGGTCACATTGTTGGGCAAGCACAGATGTGTTCCTAACCACATACAGATGCTTTGTCACCTTATGCTGTTAGCATAAATTATCATAAGTTAACTTGAGTTTTGAACTCTGAAAAAAAAAATACTTGTTAATTCCTTTGGCTTTAGAATCCTATATAGTCCTCCCATCTTTTCAAGTTGGGAGAAAAAATACAAAGCACATTCAAAAAGCACAAAAGGCAATGACAAACTTTTTTTGTATTTTTGCCTGAAAAGCAAAATGGGTATTTCCGCGAGGTAGCAGGCATCAAGCTCAGCTGAGAGACTAAAAGCTTAGCCATGCTGAATTTATTTTTGGCTTCTGCAGAGTGAAAGCATGTTGAAATGTGTAGCATTTCTGCAGTTAGAGAAACCTATCTTTTCCATTTAAGAAAATCTGTGCTTTTTTTTTAATGCCTTGTTATAATATTTACTTGTATTCCGCCACCCCGCCCCTAGGATGTGAGCTGAACAGCAGTGCACGTTCCTATACTTTTAAAGTCTCGGAAGAAGATGATTCAGACCATTTCCTAGCTCTAAATATGGTAAGATATTTCACTTCACTCTGAAAAGGGGAGACTAGCTACAGGCAATTTCCTAGTGTTTCCAAATGTAAAATAATGCACTTGGGGAAAAGGAATCCTCAATCTGAGTATTGTATTGGCAGTTCTGTGTTAGCAAAAACTTCAGAAGAAAAGGATTTAGGGGTAGTGATTTCTGACAGTCTCAAAAATGGGTGAACAGTGCAGTCAAGTGGTAGGGAAAGCAAGTAGGATGCTTGGCTGCATAGCTAGAGGTATAACAAGCAGGAAGAGGGAGATTATGATCCCGCTATATAGAGCACTGGTGAGACCACATTTGGAATACTGTGTTCAGTTCTGGAGACCTCACCTACAAAAAGATATTGACAAAATTGAACGGGTCCAAAGACAGGCTACAAGAATGGTGGAAGGTCTTAAGCATAAAACGTATCAGGAAAGACTTAATGAACTCAATCTGTATAGTCTGGAGGACAGAAGGAAAAGGGGGGACATGATCGAAACATTTACATATGTTAAAGGGTTAAATAAGGTCCAGGAGGGAAGTGTTTTTAATAGGAAAGTGAACACAAGAACAAGGGGACACAATCTGAAGTTATTTGGGGGAAAGATCAAAAGCAACATGAGAAAATATTATTTTACTGAAAGAGTAGTAGATGCTTGGAACAAACTTCCAGCCGACGTGGTAGATAAATCCGCAGTAACTGAATTTAAACATGCCTGGGATAAACATATATCCATTGTAAGATAAAATACAGGAAATAGTATAAAGGCAGACTAGATGGACCATGAGGTCTTTTTCTGTTGTCAGACTTCTATGTTTCTATGTTTCTAGTTAGCGTTAGTAATGAAGCTGCACATCTTATGTAGCCAACATGAAAGTAAAGTCTGTTTACTTCACATAGTTGATAAAATACTTTGCCGGCAAAGCTGCTTTAATATCGATCTGCTTGGGCAAGATGGCTCTGAGCCTTTATATTTTTCTGCATTATAATGCCACAGAACACAACATGTGTGTGTGCACACAAATACACAAAAATCAAATATTTTGTGCTGAAGGCTACCATTTCTGATTGTATCATCCCAAATGTTACTTGCTTAAAATAATAAAGTAAGAATTGTGCTTCCATAGCAGAATCTCTTAGTTGCATTTATGATTCTGCATACTTTTAATTAGTAAATATTAACACTAAAGGGAATTTTACTGCAAGAAGATTAGGGAGAGAGATAGATAGATATAGATACTGTATATCCTGCAAATAGGCTAAATTTATTGTTTTTGATTCAGTTCATATACATTCCTCAGCATTCCCCTTCAGTTGTCAGTTCTTCGTTAGCAAAAACTTCAGAAGAGAAAGATTTAGGGGTAGTGATTTCTGACAGTCTCAAAATGGGTAGAATGCTTGGCTGCATAGCTAGAGGTATAACATGCAGGAAGAGGGAGATTGTGATCACGCTGTACAGAGTGCTGGTGAGACCACATTTGGAATACTGTGTTCAGTTCTGGAGACATCACCTACAAAAAGATATTGACAAAATTGAACGGGTCCAAAGACGGGCTACAAAAGTGGTGGAAGGTCTTAAGCATAAAACCTATCAGGAAAGACTTAATGAATTCAATCTGTATAGTCTGGAGGACAGAAGGAAAGGGGGGACATGATCGAAACATTTAAATATGTTAAATAAGGTTGAGGAGGGAAGTGTTTTTAATAGGAAAGTGAACACAAGAACAAGGGGACACAATCTGAGATTAGTTGGGGGAAAGATCAGAAGCAACGTGAGAAAATATTATTTTACTAAAAGAGTAGTAGATGCTTGGAACAAACCTCCAGCAGACGTGATTGGTAAATCCACAGTAACTGAATTTAAACATGCCTGGGATAAACATAGATCCATCCTAAGATAAAATACAGGAAATAGGATAAGGGCAGACTAGATGGACCATGAGGTCTTTTTCTGCTGTCAATCTTCTATGTTTCAGTTTTGTTTCTCCTCTTTTCAAGGCCTGTCTATCTGAGGGTGCCAAAGATGAATGCAACATTGTGGAGGTGGTGGGTCGTGACTATCAGAACAAGGAGGTTGCTGTGCCTGTGGCCAACCTGAAATTGTCGTGCCAGCCCTGGGTAAAATAATATTTTGGGAATATGGGTGTCTTGGAGAAAATCAGTTGTGTAATGGTTCCAGAATGTTGATTTGAAAGACTTTCAAACACAATTGGCCATATTTGCGGTGGTCCTTCTGATATGCCGTATTGGCACAGTGGTTAGAATGCGGTCCTGCAGCAACTTCTGTTGATTCCCATCTGTTCAAAGGGGGGGGGGGGGGACAGGACTCAGCCTTCCATCCTTCCGGGGTTGGTAAAATGTGGACCCAGATCGTTGGGGGCTATGTTGACTCGGTAAACTGCTTAGAGAGGGCTTTAAAGCACTGTGGAGCAGTATATAACTGTAGGCGTTACCACTATGTTCTAAAGTTTGAGATGTATCACCCAATTTTCCAGGGCCTGCTTTCTGTGGTTTTGCCAGAGTAGGCCAAAGAATGTTAATCCTGAGTGAAATATTTCGTACAGTGATACCTCGTCTTACAAATGCCTCATCATACAAACTTTTCGAGATACAAACCCAGGGTTTAAGATTTTTTTGCCTCTTCTTACAAACTATTTTCACCTTACAAACCCACCGCCGCCACTGGGATGCCCCGCCTCTGGACTTCCGTTGCCAGCGAAGCACCCGTTTTTGCGCTGCTGGGATTCCCCCGAGGCTCCCCTCCATGGGAAACCCCACCTCCAGACTTCTGTGTTTTTGTGATGCTGCAGGGGAATCCCAGCAGCGCAAAAATGGGTGTTTCGCTGGAAACGGAAGTCTGGAGGTGGGGTTTCCCAGCGAGGGGAGCCTCAGTGAAATCGCAGCATTGCAAAAACACAGAGGTCCGGAAGTGGGGTTTCGAGGACTTCGGTGTTTTTGCGATGCTGCAATTTCACTGATGCTTCCTTCGCTGGAAACCCCACTTCCAGACTTCCGTTGCCAGCGGAGCACTTGTTTTTGCGATGCTGGGTTCCCTTGTAGCATCGCAAAAACACAGAAGTCCAGAGGTGAGGTTTCCCATGGAGGGGAGTCTCAAGGGAATCCCAGCAGCGCAAAAACAGGCGCTTCGGCTGGCAAAAGGGGTGAATTTTGGGCTTGCACGCATTAATCGCTTTTCCATTGATTCCTATGGGAGACATTGTTTCGTCTTACAAACTTTTCACCTTAAGAACCTCATCCCGGAACCAATTAAGTTTGTAAGACAAGGTATCACTGTATTTGAAAATTCGGTATCAGAAAATCTTTCTTGACCCATGACTTTCTAGATCAGTGATGGCGAACCTTTTCTCCTTCGGGCGCCGAAAGAGTGTGTGTGTGCGTACTATCGCACAGCCGTGAGTGCCCATACCCATAATTCAATCCCTGGGGAGGGTGAAAACCACTTCCCCCATCGCCCCGGAGGCCTCTGGAGGCCGAAAAGCCCTGTTTCCCAACTTCTGGTGGTCCCAGTAGGCTTGTGTTTTGCCCTCCCCAGGCTGCAAAGGCTTCCCTGGAGCCGGGGGAAGGTAAAAATGCCCTCCCCCCAAGGATCTCTGGAAGCCAAAAATGCCCTCCCAGAGTCTCTATGCGAGCCAAAAACCAGATGGCCAGCACACACATGCACATTGGACCTGAACGAGGTCAACGGCTCACGTGCCAGCAGATATGGCTCCACGTGCCACCTGTGACACCCTTGACATAGGTTCGCCATCATTGGTCTAGGTCATATTTTTAAAATCAGCTTAAATAGGTGGCTTGGTATAATAATGAATCATTAGAATAACTGACTATATTGCAATGGTTTAAAAGGTGTTAAAGTGAGCCCTGAATCTCCATAGACGTGTTAATGAGAGTTGAATTTGCAAATTAGGAACACATTATTTCTCTTCCGTTACAGTGTTCCCTCGATTTTTGCGGGGGATGCGTTCCAAGACCACCTGCGAAAGTCGAATTTCCGCGAAGTAGAGATGCTTCCTTTCTTCCTCCCCCTCCCTCCTCCATTCCTGGTTTTACTTAACCCCAGAACCCGCAGGGGCAGCGACGGCCGACATATGGGCCGCCAAACAGCTGAGAGGCCCAGCGGCGACGAAATCGGGCATCCCAGGCTGAAGAGAGAAAGAAAAGGGCGGGCGGGGGCACTCAGCCTGATTTCCCTCATGAAGAAAAAAAAGCCATTTGAACCTTCCGCTTCCTTGCCTCAAACTGCTTCAAGCACTTCCTTGCAAACCGCTGCATCTATTACATGCCAACGCCCCAGCAGCTCGGCATCCCGAAAGCAGAGGAACAGCTCCCAGGATATCCCTCCGGCTTGCCCGGCATCGTTAGACGCTGACCAGCCCAAACCGTCGCCCCCCTTTGCTGCTGCAGGCAGGTAGCCGCCCATCCATCGAGCTGCCTTGTGCCTCCAGATACGGAGGCTCGTCCATGGCCACCGAGGGCTCCTCCCCGGGCGAGGCCAGCGGCAAAAGAAGACGGGTCTGGCAAGGGGGCTGAGCCTTGGCCGCTGCTGCCCAGATTGTACTTCCTGCTGCCACCGCGACCGACAGAAGAAAATTGTGCCGCCACACAGCTGAGAGGCCCTGCGGCGGCGAAATCAATAGCATCAAAATTGGCTGCTGCGGGCGGCAATAAGGCTTGGCTTCAAGTGGAGCATACCAACACTCCAAAAATTAAAGGGGAAGGATCGAGAGGCTGGGGCAGAAGCGGAGCTTTTATTTAAAGACGGATTCTTTAAATAAATTTTAAAAATAAAAAAAATACCATGTGTTTTCAAAAAATTTATTTATTTATTTTTTGAAAAACCGTGGTATAGGTTTTCCGCAAAAGTCGGACCCGCGAAAGTCGAGGGACCACTGTATATGAAAATGTCATGATCGTTCTTCCCCCCCCCCAAAAAAACCCCCCAACAATCCCACAACCCAATAGCCACAGTTGCAACACAGCATCTGAATAAACTTTAAAACCTGTTGAACTAAATAAGACTTGGAGATATTCACCTTGTTTCACAATTGTTCTGTCTCCTTATTTTTCCACAGTTGTGTTTAGATAATTTTGAGTTCCAGCCTCCAGTGACCTTCCGTCTGCGTTCAGGATCTGGACCTGTTCATCTTTCAGGACAACATCAAATCTGTAAGAACCTGGGAATGGGATAGAAGAATATTGGGTACTGTGAGTATGCTATAAGTAGTTAAGGGACATAGAAAAGTAGTATAGTGGTACCTCTACTTAAGAACTTAATTTGTTCCGTGATTAGGTTCTTAAGTAGAAATGTTTGTAAGTACAACGATTCCTCATTTTTCTCTGGGGATGCGTTCCAAGACCACCTGTGAAAAATGAATTTCTGTGAAGTAGAGGAAAGATATTTTTTAATATATTTAATGAGTATTTGGACTTTTAAAATCGACCCTTTGCATTAAACAGTCATTCTATAATGTTTCTCAGCTGGAACTGCATGTGATATCCTACCAGTTTCTTTAATAGAGTACAGTACTACTGTAGATAAATAAAGAAATATAAATATAAATAAATAAATAAATAAATAAATATTGTGTGAACTGCTAAATAAGGGGCGCTCTACCAATTTAAACTTCATTGTTTTTAGAACGGAAATTAATGGGTAAATAGGAAGGAGAGAGGCTTGAGGAATTCTCTGGATGAGATAAACAAGTCAAATTGTTTCTCAGTTCACAGAAAGGATCTGTCAGATGATGACTTCAGTGATGATGATGATGAAGAGGAATCTATTGATGAGGAAGAAGAGCTTTCACCTATCAAGCCAGCCAAGAAGAAACAAAAATTATAGTTGAGCTTCTCTGTAGGTACCTGTTCAGTTACCCAAGAATACTCATCCTGAATGGAAATGTTGTAGAGTTCTTGTTTTCATTCATTAAGCTTGTTATATTATTGTAGGATACCATGGACACTTGTCGATTCACACCATTAGTACCGACCTGCTGGAATTGGCCTTTTCCTTTAAAGGTTCTGGACAGAAAATATTCTACAGTTTTTGCTTGTTAACCCCATCTCTGACTTCATATTCTAAATAGCATGATGTAGTTTGGAAAAGAACTTGCTATTGCAGATGGACAAGGGAAGTAGCTATCTGCAATACTACGGTAGGGACACTCCGGTATCCGGCTTTCTTTGTCATGGTAGTATTACAGACATATGTCCTGATCTTGGAAAACTGACAGCTGTGATAGCAGCTTAATGAAGTTGGCCTGAAATCTCTGCTTCTCCCCAAGGTGTGGGGGGCAGTAGAACCATCTAGATGTGGTTAGTTGTGTGGCTAAAAAAATAGGTGCCCATATCATGGATATATTTGCTGCCACGACTGAGATTTTTGTTTGTGACCAGTGCTACAGATTTTATTTTATTGATTTGGAGGTGAATTAAATAGCTCACTGAATACGGTGACTGTTAGAAATAACAGGTGTTTCTTATTCTGTGAGCAAAAAAATCTGGATTTGTTGGCAAACTGCAAGCAGGTAATTTCCACTCCTGAGGGGAAAGATCCATACTGTGATGTTGTCTAATAAGAATTTCTTGATACTAAGAAAAGTACCCAATTATAAGCCCTTTGCTCGTGATATTATTTATTTTTTACAGATAAAAAGCAGGGTCTGTTTTCCAAATGTTTAATATTCGTTTTTTTAGGTTACGTTTTTGATCAACGTCTCAGGGAAGGTTACTGACTCCGTTTTACTAAGTTTGGGTGGCTCCTAATTTTGTTTTGATATGAGCCACTTTCTCTGCAATAGTCGATATAGTCCAGATACTTCCTAGATTCGCTTTCTGAGAAAAAAAAAAATAAAGGTATATTTTGTATTTAACTTCATAGAGATTGAAACACTGCTTGCTATTGACCAGATGGAGTTTATTACAATTTATAATTCAGAACAAGCTGGAGAGAGACACGTTTTTACACTTGATACATAGCTGAGAATGCTGCCTGTATGTTTTGCCCTTGTTACTGGTGTCCTTTCTTAAATAAACACATTTTTTAATACATTTTCCCTTTGGCTTTTTATTTTCTTGAATGATGTTGAGTGTTGAAAAATACAAAAACAAAAGAACTTCATTTTTTAATCCTTTCTATTCATTCCCTTCCTTACATACGTAATGGGTTTAATGGGAATGTCTCGCATTTTCTAAAAGAGGCTACAATTATTGTCCCGGTCCATTAGTGTTTCAGCCTTGCAAGGATGTTTTTGCTGCTTGACAATTACAAAAGTAAAATTTTAGTTTTAATCCGAATTATTTGCTACTGTTTAGCAAGCGTCCTAATAGGCTTATTCCTATTACTGTATTTTTTCATCCCTAAAAGAGGCTGATAATTAAGGTCCGTCTTATATTCTGAATGTAGCTTTTTTTTCCGGCCCTAACTAGCTGCTAACGATCTTCCCAGCTCTTACCTTGCAGGCTCTTTCATTGTTTCTCTCTGTGAAGAATGTTTTCCAAGCCCTAAGTCTTTACAGGGTTTGTTTCATTACTCTAACTTGCTCTGAGTAAGTTTCTTTCCAGCCCTAACCAGGTGCTAACGATGTTCCCAGCTCTTACAGGCTTGCAAGCTCTTTCATTGTTATTCTCTGCCACGAATGTATTACAAACCCTTTCTTTGTAGGGTTTTTTTTTTCATTGCTTTTCTTGCTCCAGATATTTCTTTCCAGCCCTAACCAGGTGCTATTAATGTACCCAAGCTCTTTCATTGTTAATACCTGCGGAGAAAGTTTCCCAAGCCCTAAGTCCTTGCAGGTTTTTTTCCCCCATTGGTCTAACGTGCTCCGAATGTTTCTTTCCAGCCCTAACCAGCTGCTAACAATGTTCCCAGCTCTTATTTGCTTGCAAGCTCTTTCATTGCTACTCTCTGCAAAGAAGAATGTTTTCCAAGCCCTAAATCTTTGCAGGGTTTTTTCATTGCTCTACCTACTCAGAATGTTTCTTTCCAGGTGCTAATGATGTTCCCAGCTCTTTCATTGTTACTCTCTCATAATAATAATAAAAAATTAAGCCCTTAACCAGGGGATAAAATAATGTGCTGATGCTGACCAGACTAAGGATGCTAGCTAGATGAATACCTGGTCCTCCGCCTTGACCCGTCCTTTCTCCCCAAAATCAATTCGATTTTCCACCGGAGTCAGGACATTATTCTACCAACCTTCTGCTCCCGACCTTCTCACCCTTCGGAACGCAGATGGCACACGCTTGACGTGAGGAGAGCTCTTCGTGTTTACTTGAAAAGAACACGGCCCATCAGGCAATCTGAGGCCCTGTTTATTTTTTATTTTCTCCCCTCAAAAGATCGGCCTCAAAGCTTCTTCGTCCACCATTGGTCGATGGATCCGTGGGGCCATTGCCAAAGCCTATGACGTGGAGGGCGTCCAGGGGCCTCTAGGTATAACCGCACACCCCACTAGGAGTGCGGCTTCCTCGGCGGCCTGGGCCACTCAATGCCCCCTGGAGGACTTATGCAAGGCGGCTACCTGGACCTCTCTCACTCCTTTTATCCGCCACTATAAGATCGATAAATTTGCCTCAGCACAGGCGGCCTTTGGGCGGAGGGTCCTACAACAAGTAGTGGAAGTTGCCCATCCCTCGGGACAATAACTTTGACATGTCCCATCCTGACTGTCGACTCCTCCCTCCAAGGAGAATGAGCGTTGACTCACCTGATACGCTCTTTCTCTTGGTAGAGGAGTCGACAGTCAGTTCCCTCCCCTTATCTACCTTTTTCTTCTCTCCTTGTTTTTTCCCCTCTTCAATGTAGAGCTGAAGAAGTTTCCTGTATATAGTTCAGGGTTTTTTTCTTGAATTAGTTGAATCTAGGAGTCTGAGTTGTGCTGCCACTCCGAGTCAATGTTTTCAGTTACGTCATCAAAACTGGGGCTGTGGGCGGTTCCAGCCTTTTTATACTTCTATGACTCGGACACGCCTCTAACGAGCGAGTACAACCCATCCTGACTGTCGACTCCTCTACCAAGAGAAAGAGCGTATCAGGTGAGTCAACGCTCATTCTCTTCCAGCTGTGTTTGAGGAATGCAAAACCATGGTTGGTTGAATCCAGTTCATATACAGACTCTGCTTTATTGTTAGGTGTGCCGCCTTCACTCTGGCTCCCTTCTTTTCACTTTCAGCCAGTGCTATGCCACAGACTCTTCCCCAACCAGTATTTTGTGTCTCTACTTGGTGAGTCACTTTAGTAACACCCTTCAGTCTTATCTTTTCCCATTGCTTTCTTGATTACAATGCAGCCTTTTCTTTTCTCCAGGCCCTTTCAAACCTCCTCTGCTTGCCTGGCTTTTGGTCCAGCAATTCCTTCGCTATCCTGCATCATCTTCCTGGCTTTTGTACTGTCTCCTTTCCCTTGAATGTAGTCTCCACGTATAGACTCTCATACTCACTTCAGCAGCACTGTCTATCAGAGACTTTGTGTTAGCTGGCTGGCAGGGGCCAGAAGCAGAGACTCTACAAGGATTACAGTCCAAAATGACCATGAATCTACCTAACAGCAGGGATTGTAGTAGATCTGGATCTACTGCTGGTGGAAAGAAGTGGTGGCTGTAAGGATTGGACCAGCATGGCTGGTTTTGCATTGTTCAAAAGGGCATTTGGGAGGGTTTTTCTTTATTAAAGCAATCAAGGAAGTAAAACGTGAATTTTTAACACGGTCCCCAAAATTAAATTATTTATTTATTAGATTTCTATGCCGCCCTGTTCCTCAGATTCGGGGCGGCTGACAACAAAAGTGAATACATGTTATATAGAAATCTAAATTTTAATTTTAATCTAAAATTAAAACATACTAAACAAATTTGTTGCTTTTCTTGGTGTTGGTGAAGATAACAAATTGGTTCAGTATGGAATTCCCCTATCTCCTTTTGGGTATGTATATATGGATAGGACATTTATGTACAGACATTACATAAACACACACCAGAAAAATAAATATATTTTGAGCAACAATTCTGTTTAAATTCCTGTCCAATGATTAAATTGGATTCCAGATCTGAGAAAGCACATTTTGTTGGTTCTTGGCTGGAGTTCTTTTACTTTGTTCTGTCCCCAGTTTGGGGCTTCTGTTGAACTATCAATTTGCATTGTCTCCAGCCAGAACAGGTGGTATTGGTCCAGGGGAAATGAGGGCTAGCAATCCAGTGCATCCAAACTATTAGATTGAACCCTGTATTCAAATGCTTATTGAATATTTGCCCAAGAAAGAGATTGCAAAAGAAGTATAAACTTCGGAAATAATCCATTAACTAGAGACACTGGTTAGATCCTTAAGGGCAATAGTGCACAGAATTGAACAGTTTCTTTGGTCATATAGGTCAGGGGTAGGCAGAGTTGACTCTTCTTTGACATGTGGACTTCAACTCCCAGAATTCCTAGGCTAGCATGATTGGCTCAGGAATTCTGGGAGTTGAAGTCCACAAGTCATAAAAGAGCCAATTTTGCCTACCCTGGATCTAAGTGATCAGGCGTCTTCTGTGGTTGGTTCTAATTGTAGAAGTCCTTGAATGCTTGACAAATCTTTTTTATCAGACAAAACGAGATCAAAATCCTTGTGTGTCTAATGACGCTTGACCAAATAAACTATTCAATTAAATTCAAATTAATAAAATAACATATCTGGGACAAAAAGCTTCGAGGAAGAATGAAGTCAGGTACATTGATAGATGGGTGAGGATGATAACTCGGTGTTGGAAGCCTTTCCAAGAAAGCTACAACAATGGGAGTTTGTGTATACCAGTTTTCAAGACAATCTCCAAATCAGCGTCCTCAGTCTGTTTTTTTCCCAGGTAAGCAGACCAACCACTTAGAAATCCTCATACCAGGTGGCATCTGCCTCCAAGCAGAATAGCAAAGATGTTTCCTAACATGTCACCAAAATGTTGGAAATGTAAGCGAGAAATACAGTAGTACTTCTAGATACGAGCTGCTCCACATGCGAGTATTCCAAGTTACGAGCAGAGAGGTAAGCAAAATTTCTGTTCTACATACGAGCTTAAATTCGGGATACGAGCCGAGCGTCCACTAGGTGGCGCAAGAATTACATTTTTTCCAGTTATCTCTGGGCGAAAAGCCAAATCTAAATGCATTGGTTCGAGATACGAATTGATCGACATACAAGGTCGGCTCTGGCACGAATTAAACTCGTATGTCGAGGTACCACTGTAGGTTCTTTTTACCATCAGTGGTGAACTTGCTACAAAACTAGATCATATTGGAATACAATAGAAAAATGGATAAAGGAAATTACATTACAGGACATAAAGAAAACGCCTGAATTCTTTTTATTAGGTATAACAAATAAAAAATATAAAAGGGATATTTTTTTCTTAATTATTCACATTTTGACAGCAGCTAGAATTGTGTTCGCACAAAATTGGAAGGGTGAAGATATTCCCAAGGAAGATGAGGTAATAAGAAAAATTATGGAATGTGCCGAGATGGACATGATGACAAGGCGGTTAAACAATCATGAAGAATCAGAATTTTATGATATATGGAACAAATTGTATACATGGTTAAATAAAAGGGAAAAAATAAGATTTAAATGATTTGGAATTATATTGATGTATTAGAACTAGTTATATTTTATTAATTTTATAGATATAAAGTATATAAAAACAAAAATTCTTCTTTTCATTTTATATCAATTTTAAATGATATTAGTGAATTTTCTTTTTTCTGTATTAGACTTCAAAAATAAGTGGGATAATGGCAACCCCAAATATACGTTAAATGCATGTATGTCATGTTTGTCTTTTTATGAAAAATCTAATAAAGTTTAATTAAAAAAAAGAAAGAAATCCTCATACCAGGCTGGGGATATGGCAACAATAAGACAAGAAGGTCTCCAAGTCATTTATGATTAAAATGGTTTGTGGAATAGGGTGGCATTCTTGACAAATTTCCTAAAAGCATGGAATTTTTTTTCTGCAATCAAAAAAAGTGTACTTAGTTCTCTGTTTTAAACAGCTCTATGAAAGAGCAGATTCTTCCTGCAACCACAAGATGGCAGCCTTATCAGCAAAAACATCTTTAAAATTTGTTTCTAGGGACTTTGAAGGATTTAGTTTTACCCATTTCTTCAAAGGTCTCAGATGGAGCTCAGGATGTATTAAAAAAATTGTTTATGATGCAATAAATTTACCTGCACATCATTTTAAGAGACTGAAAGATCTGCACTAGTTACTTCAGTCAAAATGTGTAATCAGGCTGCATTGCTTTGAACGTCCATCATATTTGCTACTGCCTATTCGCCAGCCACATTTGAAACTGTTAAAAAGCTGCCTTGCACAGCTTCGGTTCCAAAGCACCGTGTGATGACCTGTCAGTCTGAATACATCGATCTGTCAATGTATCCTCTGTCAACAGATTCCCTCATAAAAATAGACAAAAGCCTTAAGAAAACCAGTGATACTCCAGTTTGTATAAACTCTTGAACAACAATGAGATCCTTCAAAGACGGTTAATAAAGTTACAGTCTCTTCCACTGTTTTCTGGTGTTGAAGAAAACTGAGAGCTCATGAAATAAATCAGTCCTCTTGAGCAGGAGTCCCCAACCTTGGCAACTTTAAGACTTGTGGACTTCAACTCCCAGAGTTCCTCAGCCAGCTTTGCTCAGGTGTTAGAGAATGTAGAATGGAAATACAAGATCCAACCTCTTTTCAAATGCTACTGTTCTGTCTGGGTCACTCCAGAAGCCAATACCAACCCAAAAAGAGAAGCCAGACACACTGCTAAAAGGCAAAGGCAGTTTTATAAAATTCAAGAAAAACACAGGTAACAGAAAATGTCCTTACAAACAGAAAAATGCTGTATCTTCAGATATATTCACGAGGGCCAAAAGTCCATGCAGCAATACAGAATTCTTGCTGCCAAGCCAAGGCTGTAGATTGCAGACCTATACCTCCCACGGATCTTCTAAAGCTGCTGGGCCACAAGCCAGGAACAGAGACCCCGAGAAACAAGACAGGATAACGCCACGCCAAGCTGATAACACTCCACATGGCTTCAAAGGCCAGCCTGCCTTTTAAACCCTGCTGATGAGGACCACACCCAAACCCAGCTGTTTCTAATTCAATGGTGATAATATCTCTTTAATTGCTCCTTTCCTTGCTCTGAACGTCGCTGTCTCATGTCAATGACAGCTTGTGCGTCATCACCTAATGACTCCAAGCTACTGGCTGGGGAGAGTCCCCCCCCCCCGGGGCTCTCATGCTGTTCTCCTTCATCCCATTCCTGATTTTCCTCTCCCCCGTCCGACTGTTCAGCCCCCTCCTCTGCGCTGTCATCCTCCTCCGGGCATGGAGCCAGCAGAGACACAGCTGGTCCCTGAGCAGCCTCAGGCTGAATCACAACAGCTACTTGGAGCTTTGATCAGTTTAACCACGTTCTTTATAGTAGTCATGATTGTGTTTGATGAATCCATGGAGCAGATAATTAACGTATCAAAGCTTTTGATGTATGAAATGACTGAAGCTGGATTCTGATGTGGCAAATCTCCTGTATCAACTGTGAGGTCTATATGAACAATTTTATCAACAACCCGCTTTTACGTTCTGAGTACCTAGAGTTAATATTTAACCTTTACAGATTCAAATATCCATACTGAGATTGTCATTGAGAGAGAGGGAGAGGGAGAGGGGGGAAAGCGTATAAGAGAAAGAGAGAAAGATTAGTTATACAGACCCTGTTTAAGGGGAAGAATAGGATTAAAGGGTCAGGCAGGGGCAATGAGTTCTTCTCTAGAGATGATGCTATCAGGATAGACTTAAATACCTTGTGCAAACAAAGAGGATTGTCTAGGAAAAGGAGATCTTAATGTCACAGATTTCTTGTTGCAAGCTTTTCCAAAAAAAAGAGGAACTGTTAGTTTATTTTCCCCAAAGAAGAACAGATATGCACGTGGGTATATTTGTTTCTATTCCATTTACTAGGACTAAGGAAAAAAAAATAGCCCATTTTTCTCCAGATAAATATCATGGAGCTCTATAAGTGCTCCTAGCATAAATGTCACAGCAGAAAAAGATAATGTAATCCCAGGATTTAAACATATTTGCGAAATAATTTTTTACCTCCTGGTTTATAAAGAAATATTGCTGGGATTATAGTTTATTTTTAAAAAGTATATGGATATATCACAAAGAATGAACGAATGTTTAAATGCAACGGAAATTACCGTCTTGAGAAAGAGATATGAATTATATGAAGATTTTAAAACAAATTTTTATAAGAGAAGATTCTAACTTTTCAGAGATTGGTAGAATATTAACAAATTATAAATATTTAAATTAGAAATAAGGGGGTTTTTTTCATTCAGCATAGTGTATCATCAATGGCCTCAGATGAGATGGGGTGAATTTTTCAATACTTTGACTTCCAGAGCAAAAGTGGGATCCTACATCATCCTTATAGAGTTTAAGCATAAATGACTTAGCCAAATGAATTCAAAATCATTTCATCAGAGTAAATTAAATTAATATATAATTTTCCCCTAATTATTACTGGGCCATAGTTTCTTTGGAAATGTGTAAGAATTTTAGCTAGCTTTCACTATCATTCACAATTGCTATTGTTCAGGCTATTTCTGAATACAGATACCCTTCTGGATTAAATCCACATCCAAAAAGATGATGATGATGATGATGATGATTATTATTATTATTATTAATTGGATTTGTATGCCGCCCCTCTCCGCAGACTCGGGGCGGCTAACAACAGTAACAAAACAGTATAATCCAATACTAAAAACAGTTAAAACCCATTATATAAAAACCAATCATACATACAGACATACCATGCATAAAATTTTAAAGGCCTAGGGGGAAAGTGTATCTCAATTCCCCCATGCCTGGCGGCAGAGGTGGGTTTTAAGCAGCTTACGAAAGGCAAGGAGGGTGGGGGCAATTCTAATCTCTGGGGGGAGTTGGTTCCAGAGGGCCGGGGCCACCACAGAGAAGGCTCGTCACCTGGGTCTCGCCAAACGACATTGTTTGGTTGACGGGACCCGGAGAAGACCCACTCTGTGGGACCTAACTGGTCGCTGGGATTCGTGCAGCAAAAAGAGCTCTGTTGTGGCACATATTTTTTGCATGGGTGGGTTAAACGGGAACCTATCAGATGATCTTCGCATTTCCTTTGGACATAGGTTCAGCCGCTAATTTCTTAAACCTCTATCCAGAAGGGTACAGGAAGCATGCTGTTGTGTCACCTGTCCTTTGGAACAGTTTATTTTTAAGATCCAGATGGCTCCAACCCATTGGGGTTTCATAAGGCTCTAAAGAACTTGCTTCTCCTTGGACACTGGACCACAATATGGAATGACTCTCTAGCAGACACAGTAGGTTTAGGTTTAGGTTTAGGTTTATTGGATTTATATGCCGCCCCTCTCCGCAAAGTCGGGGTGGCTCACAACAATAATAAAAAACAGTACAGTACACAATACCAAATCCAATGCCCACCCATCCAGTTCCAATTTAAATTAATAATCTTATAAAAAACAGTATATATAAAAAACAGGCACACAGTCAATCAATCAACAAAACAACATGGGCAAGGGGGAGGTGTTTTAGTTCCCCCATGCCTGACGGCAAAGGTGGGTCTTAAGGAGTTTACGAAAGGCAGGGAGGGTGGGGGCAATCCTAATCTCAGGGGGGAGCTGGTTCCAGAGGGTTGGGGCCCCCACAGAGAAGGCTCTTCCCCTGGGTCCCGCCAGACGACATTGTTTAGTCGACGGGACCCGGAGAAGGCCAACTCTGTGGGACCTAACCGGTCGCTGGGATTCGTGCGGCAGGAGGCGGTCCCGAAGATATTCTGGTCCGGTGCCATGAAGGGCTTTATAGGTCATAACCAACACTTTGAATTGTGACCGGAAACTGATCGGCAGCCAATGCAGACTGCGGAGTGTTGGAGTGATATGGGCATACTTGGAGAAGCCCATAATTGCTCTCGCAGCTGCATTCTGCACGATCTGAAGTTTCCGAACACTTTTCAAAGGTAGCCCCATGTAGAGAGCATTGCAGTAGTTGAGCCTCGAGGTGATGAGGGCATGAGTGACTGTGAGCAATGACTCCCGGTCCAAATAGGGCCGCAACTGGCGCACCAGGCGAACCTGGGCAAACGCCCCCCTCGCCACAGCTGAAAGGTGTTTTTCTAATGTGAGCTGTGGATCGAGGAGGACGCCCAAGTTGCGGACCCTCTCTGAGGGGGTCAATAATTCCCCCCCCAGGGTAATGGACGGACAGATAGAATTGTCCTTGGGAGGCAAAACCCACAGCCACTCCGTCTTGTAGCATATTGATCAGCATCCTTTTAATCTGCTTTGTTTATTTTACTATATATTGCTTTTATAATGTAAGGTAAACACCACAGTTATTATGAAATGGGCAGCTATCGCAAAACGACGGAGTAAATAAATACATTTATATATAAATCAGTTCCTTTTGAATGCAGTGTGTATAGCATTTGTGATGGGCAAGACCTGATCATTTATCTCAACTGAATTCAACTCTCCAAAATATTTTCACCCGATTAGAGGGGAGTTTTGACAGAGGCCAAACCCAATAACCCAACCATCTGTGAAAACGTGTCTCCAACCCCACTTCATCCCACATTAAGGAGAGTTATGATTCGCCCCTCAGCAGGTGGTGACATTTGGTTTAAGAGAGAAACAAAGTCATGGAATCCATTATTGTCTCTAAGCCTGTCTTGTACATTGTCATGATTAGCCATTTGTATGATCAGACTCCAGTAAAAAAAAAAAATCTGCATTACCCCAGTTAAGAAGAAATTCTGTTTGTGTCGTATCTATAATATTCACATGTGCACTTCACTGCTTGAAGGAATGAATATACACATGTGAACTAGCCTTGGGATTTGCAATAACAAAGGGAGGGTATTTGAAAGAATTGGGACTTGTTAGCATATCTTAGGGACTGCCTTCTGCTGCACAAATCCCAGCGACCAATTAGGTCCCACAGAGTGGATCTTCTCCGCGTCCCTTCAACTAAACAAAGTTGCTTGGCGGGACCCAGGGGAAGAGCCTTCTCTGTGGCGGCCCCAGCCCTCTGGAACCAACTCCCCCCAGAGATTAGAATTGCCCCCACCCTCCTTGCCTTTTGTAAGCTACTTAAAACCTACCTCTGCCGTCAGGCATGGGGGAATTGAGATCCTCTTTCCCCCTAGGCCTTTACAATTCTATGCAGGGTATGTATGTATGTATGTTTGGTTTTTATATTAATGGGTTTTTAATCGTTTTTAGTATTGGATTACTATTGTACACTGTTTTATTGTTGCTGTTAGCTGCCCCGAGTCTCCCGAGAGGGGCGGCATACAAATCCAATAAATAAATAAATATAAAAACATCATTAAATGTATTTATATCATATTATCTAGAGCAGGGGTGTCAAACTGATGGCCCACAGGCCAGATACATCATGCGCAAGCCATTTCCCCCCAGTGCCTACACTGGAAAAACATCATGAAACATGTGAGAGAAACATGATGTGGCGAGTTTGACACCTGTGAGTATAGGACACCACATTTTTAAGGTCAAGGTTACATGCAGATGTGAAGGAGAGAATTTGAAGGATTAGGGAGGAAACTAGGCATTATGAAACCTTGTAGTATGTGTGTGAATGTCCAAAATAAAATCACATTTATCCCTCTTCTCCAGTATATAAAAAATCATAAGCAGGGGAGAATGCAACATTTAAGCATAAAACATATCAGGAAAGACTTCATGAACTCAATCTGTAGAGTCTGGAGGACAGAAGGGAAAGGGGGGACATGAATGAAACATTTAAATATGTTAAAGGGTTAAATAAGGTTCAGGAGGAAAATGTTTTTAATAGGAAAGTGAACACAAGAACAAGGGGGCACAATCTGAAGTTAGTTGGATCAGAAGCAACGTGAGAAAATATTATTTTACCGAAAGAGTAGTAGATGCTTGGAACAAACTTCCAGCAGACATGGTTGGTATATTCACAGTAACTGAATTTAAACGTGCCTGGGATAAACATATATCCACCCTAAGATAAAATACAGGAAATAGTATAAGGGAAGACTAGATGGACCATGAGGTCTATACTCTTTGTATAGAGCAGGGGTTGCCAAATTTGACAACTTTAAGACAACTCCCAGGATTCCTCAGCCAGCCATGCTTCTATTTTTGCCATTGTGCAAGAGTGAAACTGAATATAATTCTAGAGGGCTTTTACAAATGAATTGACCTTAAAAATGTAAATATAATGACCCTAAAATTGAGCATTGAATTGACCCTCTTTGGTTCTCAATTTGTGAACTAAGATTGGTGGATCCCTAATGTATCTATAAGCACGAAATGTCTTTGGAGTATCACAAGAGCCTCTCTGTTAAATGTTGATTGAGCTTAACATGCTTCCCATGTGTGATGAAGTGGAAAGTATGGTGCTGCAGTGAAGAGAGATGGGGACGGAGAATTAAACAATAATGAAGAGAATTACAGTGTTCCCTCAATTTTCACGGGGGATGCGTTCCGAGACTGCCCGCGAAAGTCGAATTTCCACAAAGTAGAGATGCAGAAGTAAACACAGTACACTGTTTTTGGCTATGAACAGTATCACAAGCCTTCCCTTAGCACTTTAAACCCCTAAATTACAATTCCCCATTCCCTTAACAACCAACAATCACCATGTTTATTTATTAAAGTTTATTAAAAAAATATTTATTAAAGGCGGACAAAAATTTGGCGATGACATATGATGTCATCGGGCGGGGAAAACCGTGGTATAGGGGGAAAAACCGCAAAATATTTTTTTATTAATATTTTTGAAAAACAGTGGTATAGACTTTCCGCAAAGTTCGAACCCGCGAAAATCGAGGGAACACTGTATTCAGAGAAACCAATGCCCTGCTGAAAACAAGTGCATGATTAAGGCAGTAAAGGAGAAGAGTGAGTTTAAAAAGAAACTCCAGGTAACAGGTTACTATTTTTCACAATTAACATTTATCAGACATTTTGAAAAATATTCAGCTGAACTATGTACTACCAACTAACGTTTGTATAGGTTTTTAGTTTCCCAAGGGTCTTTACGAGTCAATTTGGTATAGAGGTTAAATCATCAGGGTGAGTGACTTTGGGCTAATCATTCTCTCTCAGCCCTAGAAAAAAGGCAACAGCAAACCAGATCTGAAAAACCTTTGCCAAGAAAACTGTAGAGATTAATCCAGGTATTCACCAGGAATCAAAAGTGTGCATATACACACAGACACACACACCATGGGTCTTTGCTTTATTTCGGTTTTAGGTCCCGTCAACTAAACAATGTCGGTTGGCGGGCCCCAGGGGAAGAGCCTTCTCTGTGGCGGCCCCGACGCTCTGGAACCAGCTCTCCCCAGAGATTAGAACTGCCCCTACCCTCCTTGCCTTTCGTAAACTCCTTAAAACCCACCTTTGTCGTCAGGCATGGGGGAACCCGGGCCTATACAATTTATGTATGGTATGCTTGTATGTATTGTTTTTATTGTGTTGTGAGCTGCCCCGAGTCTACGGAAAGGGGTGGCATACAAATCTAATAAATAAATAAAAAAATAAAAAAATTTGCTTGACATAATTCTACCCAGAATGCTCAATTTCATGATGATTTGAATGGTGTAAAGTCCTTTCAGGTCTCACCGTAGAACTTTCTGCTTGTATAGAAGATATGGGGCCAAATTATAACATGAAACTAAGGATACTTTCTCACTTCTGGTGAAGATTCAGATTTCCTTTAGAGATAAAAACAAAGCCTTAATCAAAAGTGATAGACCACCAGACTAAGAACAGAGACAAAAACAAGCTTCTCATAAGAAAAATAGCATGGATGCTATGATTATGTTGTACATTTCATTTTCCTCAGTTAAAAACAAAAAACGGGATTAACTTAATTAAAATGGACGTACATTTCCAATAGAAATGGGTGTGTTTTCTGTCATGTTTTCACTTTTCTTTTAAATATCTACCTCCCTCCCTCCCTCCTTCCTTCACTTACCACTTTTGCCAATTTTTGCCACTTTTCTTAACTTGGAGATGTTCATATATTTTTTCCTATTGTCCCAATGCAGCAATTTCCAGGCTTCGACGTAAGGAAAGAGATGTACACCTCAGTGATTTGAAATGGACACCGAGAAGCAGCATCGCCTGCAGGCTAGAATGTCTCTAGATGGAAGCCCCAGAGTTTTGCTAATTCATTTGTTCAGTAAATCACCCACAACTGTGGCAGGAGCCCCAAAGGTTCTTTGATAAAGTTTGTTTAGGCTTCTTTTTAAAATATACACACACAGGTCTCAAGTTACAGTTTTCCTCACACTGACTTTTGTCTGAACTTTTCTGTCCTGCCTGCTTTTACATTTGATGACTTGAGCATACCAAACATTGTCTCTCTGACTGTTTCTCTAGGCAACAGCCTCAATTCCTATACATGTGGCTAATTCTGTGAAATAAGAATTAGGCTGACTTAAAATAATTATAATTCAAAGTGCTTCCTAAACAGTCCTAGACTGTTGGGTTGGGTTTTTTTTTTTTGCTGAACTGTCTTCATTTGCACTTTTTAAAAACTTATATACTGTTTTATATGCTGCAAACCCGAGCCTCCAAACTGTAACCTGAAAAGGCAGGGAGAAGCCTCTGTGGGGCCTCTCTAGGAATCTCCTGGGAGGAAATAGAGCCAGAAAAGATGGGGAGGAGCCTCTGTGGGGCCTCTCTAGGAATCTCCTGGGAGGAAACAGAGCCTCCACCCTCCCTGTGGTTTCCCCAACCCAGTGGTGGGCTTCTATGGGTATGGTAAGGTACGCAGTACTGGTAGCAAAATTTTGGTCAGGTACACAGTACTGGTAGCAAAATTTTGATTTTTTGATTTTTTGATTTTTTTGATACAAATCTAATAAATCTAATCTAATCTATTGGCTCACTTTGGAGTTAATCCAACATAGAATAGAATAAAATAGATTAGAATAGAATAAAGTCTTTATTGGCCATCTCCAGGACCGTCTTCTGCCGCACGAATCCCAGCGGCCGATAAGGTCCCACAGAGTTGGCCTTCTCCGGGTCCCGTTGACTAAACAATGTCGTCTGGCGGGCCCCATGGGAAGAGCCTTCTCTGTGGCGGCCCCGGCCCTCTGGAATCAACTCCCCCCAAAGATCAGAACTGCCCCCACCCTCCTTGCCTTTCGTAAATTGCTTAAGACCCACCTATATCGCCAGGTATGGGGGAATTGAGACATCTCCCCCAGGCTTATAGAGTTTATGTATACAGTAGTATGTTTGTGTTGTATGCTTTTTTTAAAAAAAAATGATGGGTTTTTAGATACTTTCTTTTAATATTAGATTTGTTACATTGAGTCTTCGGAGAGGGGTGGCATACAAATCTAATAAATTATTTATTATTATTATTATTATTATTGGTATTATTATTGTTGTGAACCGCCCTGTGTCTGCGGAGAGGGGCGGCATACAAATCTAATAAATAAAATAAATAATAAAATAAATAAGTGTGAATGGACACACAAGGAATTTGGTGCATGTGCTCTCAGTGTACATAAAAGAAAAATATACATTTGTCAAGAATCAGGAGGTACAACACTTAATGGTTGTCATAGGGGGTCAAATAAGCAATGAAGAAACAATCAATATTAATAAAAGTCTTAGGATACAAGCAAGAAGTTATAGTCCTACAGACTGTATGAAGCAGAATGAAGAAAGCCAGTACAGAAACACTGACATTTTCACTGGTGATCCCCTGCTCTGGGCTATTGTGTGTTTTCCTTCTAATAATCAAAGCAGGTAAATGAAGACTTGCTCCCATGAATGCTGCCCTGGGGCCATGTTTGTGCTGTGGGTACACACAACAAAGTCATTCCCATGGAGCATGCCCTACAAGGCCGGGGAGGGGACCCTCTGAGCCTGGGAGAAGCAATGTTAATTGGTCTTACAGCCTTGCCTGCGGCAACTGGGACTCACCCAGCCATGGCAGAGTTGTGCTGCTGTCACTATAAAGTGTTCCATTAATTTGGGTCTCCTTTTATAGAGGTGGTGGGAGAGATCATTGCCTGTGCTGTGAACTCTGAGATTGTTTTCGTTGACCCAGTCCCATCAGTTGTCCAGGTACTTCCTTGCCTAAGGTATAGATCTACCTTGATTTTCATGTGTCCCACATTTTGGCTTATTAAGGAAGAGGCAGACAGAGGGGGTGGGTGGTAAGGGAGAAAAGCACAGCAGTGGCCAAGATGGACCAACCATCATTTGAGAGGTTTAGTCCTTGGTTGAACTGGATGTCTGTTCTGGCCCTTGTGTGGGCCAAGAGCAGCCCAAGGGTTCTTTTATTTTATTTTATTTATTTGTTTTGTCCAATAAGGGCCGTGCATAAGCGCACCATTGTGCCTACCGTCCCTGTACTGTTGTCTACTTTTTATCATGACTTATCTAATGTTTAATATGTACAAATTATCACCCTATAATTGTTTGACAAATAAATAAATAAAATATAAAATAAATAAATAAAATACACAACAATACACGATGAGGGTTATAGAGGATATAATCAGGTAGAATGTATTAAAGGGGGAATAGAGGAGAAAATAAAGGAGTGAAATATAACTATGAGAGAATAGCAGAAAAAGATATAGGTATAGAAGAGAAGATATAGGAGATATAGGAGAGACAATAGGATAGGGGACGGTAGGCACTCTGGTGCAGTTATGTACGCCCCTTACTGACCTCTTAGGTGAGGTCAACCGTGGATAGTCTAAGGGTAGAATGTTGGGGGTTAGGGGATGATACTACAGAGTCCGGTAGTGAATTCCACGCTTCGACAACTCAATTACTAAAGTTGTATTTTTTACAGACAGGTTTGGAGTGGTTAATATCTATCTATCTATCTATCTATCTATCTATCTATCTATCTATCTATCTATCTATCTATCTATCTATTATTATTTATTAGATTTGTATGCCGCCCCTCTCCGTAGACTCAGGGCGGCTCACAGCAATAACAAAGACAATGTAAAAACAGATCTAATAATTTAAAAAACACTAAAAACCCCATTATTAAAAGCAAACATACACACAAACAAACATACCATGCATAAACTGTATAGGCCTGGGGGAGATGTCTCAGTTCCCCCATGCCTGACAGCAGAGGTGGGTCTTAAGAAGTTTATGAAAGGCAAGGAGGGTGGGGGCAGTTCTAATCTCTGGGGGGAGCTGGTTCCAGAGGGTCGGGGCTGCCATAGAGAAGGCTCTTCCCCTGGGTCCCGCCAAATGATATTGTTTAGTCGATGGGACCCGGAGAAGGCCAACTCTGTGGGGACCTAACCGGTCGCTGGGATTCGTGCGGCAGAAGGCGGTCCCGGAGATATTCTGGTCCGATGCCATGAAGGGCTTTATTTGTTTGTTTGTTTGTTTGATTGATTGATTTGTATTGTATGCCGCCCCTCTCGGCAGACTCGGGGCGGCTCACAACGATAATAAAAAACAATGTATCACAAATCTAATATTAAAAATTCTCTTAAAAACCCTTATTTAAAAAACAAGACACACACACACAAACATACCATAATATTAAGCTTGTATCTGTTGTGGGCTCTTGTGCTGTTGTGGTTGAAGCTGAAGTAGTCTTTGACAGGCAGGACATTGCAGCATATGATCTTGTGGGCAATACTTAGATCATGTTTGAGGCGTCGTAGTTCTAAGCTTTCCAGACCCAGGATTGTAAGTCTAGTTTCGTAGGGTGTTCTTGTTGCCCAAATGATGCTTCCCAGTCACCCAAATGTAAATTAGCAAAGCCAGCCAAGGTTTTACACAAGGTAGCAAATACTGTTTCTTATACATACCTCACTTCTTTTGGAGGGTTGTGTAACAGGAAACTGGTAAGAAATGAGCAGCAAAAGAAAACAATTTTGTTTGTTTGTTTGTTTATGTATTTATTTATTAGATTTCTATGCTGCCCTTCTCAAAGCGACTCAAGGAAGCGTACAACATTGTAAGTGCACACAATATATATGGAAAATATAATTATTTTAAAAGGACATATACAAAATTAATAAAAAATCTAAAACCCCTTATGCAGTCATCCAAATTCATCCAATTCAATTATTCATATCGTCTCGGGACAATTCCGTTGCTCACCGTCCCCATGTCCCCATATATTTATATATCTCACCCTATCCCCCAATTGAAATTGACCTAACTCAAGGCCTGGAGGAAGAACCAGGTTTTTAAGGCTTGATTATAGGTAGATAGGGTAGAGATCGTATAAAACTCTAGGGCAGGAGTATCAAACTGGCGGCCCACAGGGCAGATACATCATGCACAGGCCACGCCCACCCCAGCTCTGTGAAGGGGGAAAACGTTGCAAAACATTGTGTGATGGCAGCGGCAAAAGCCATGAGTTTGACCCCCGTGTTCCAGAGGACAATAATAGAGAAGTCCTTCCTGTCAACAACTACTTCAGCTTCAACCACAACAACACACAACAGTTTAAAGTAAACCACTCTAAATTTGACTGCAGGAAATACAGCTTTAGTAACTGAGTAGTTGATGCATGGAACTCACTACCAGGCTCTGTAGTTTCATCACCTATCCCCCAAAACTTTACCCTTAGACTATCCACTGTTGACCTCTCCCGATTCCTAACAAGTCAGCAAGGGGCGTGCGTAAGGTCACCAGTGTGCCTACTGTCCCCTGTCCTTATGTTTCTCTTTTACTAGGATCATGGACATAAATATCATTATATCTCTATATACCACCAATATGTACTTGAAAAAACAAATAAATAAAAATAAATAAAACATTTCCTGGGCCCTGTGTCGTGTTATTGCTTAATTGAAAAGGCCTGAAGTAATTCTGTTGCATCATAGAGGGCAGAGAGAAGCTATGGATGGTAGATAATAATAATAATTAATAATAATAATTTATTAGATTTGTATGCCGCCTCTCTCCGAGGACTCGGAGCGACTGAGGACTGGTCCCTCAGGGGACCTTCTATGATGGCTTAAAGGCTTTAAAGGTAATAGAGCCGGGGTGGTGCAGCAGGTAGAGTGCTGTAATGCAGGCCACTGAAGCTGACTATAGATCTATAGGTCAGCGGTTCAAATCTCATCACCGGCTCAAGGTTGACTCAGCCTTCCATCCTTCCGAGGTGGGTAAAATGAGGACCTGGATGGTGGGGGCAATAGGCTGGCTCTGTTAAAAAGTGCTATTGCTAACATGTTGTAAGCTGCCCTGAGTCTAAGGAGAAGGGTGGCATAAAAATCGAATAAATAAATAAATAACCAGCACTTTGAATCATAACCAGAATCTTACTCGTAACCCAGTCTTTTGGCTAAGACTAAGTGTAGTAACCCATGTAGCTCAGCAACAGGCAAAAAAAGGCAGAGGAACGTAAAGCCATCAAAATAAAAATTACACAAGCTCAACTACCCCCAAGCCCCCATGCCTGGGAAAACATCCAGATCTTAAGGGGTTTATGGAAGGCCAGCAAGGTCAAGGCCAATCAGTCTTGAGTGGAATGGTTTTCCAAAAAGCAAGTGCAGCAAGAGGAAAGGCTGACTCCCCTGGCTCCCATCAGAGGACACTCTTTAAGTGCCACTCTTTAAGTGTCAGGACCTGGAGCATGCTCCTCCTGTCACATCTAACGAATTGGAGATAAGCGCTCCCTTAAATATCCTGCTCCCACGAAATGAAGGGCTTTATGGGTGACAACTAACACCTAGAATTACATTTAGGAACTCTGGGGATTCAGTGCAATTCCTGAACCAAAAGTTTCACACAAATATTTTAAGGCAGTGATGGCGAACTTTTTTGTGTGCGTACATGCACACTATCGTGCATGTGTGAGTGTCTACACCCATAATTCAATGCCTGGAGAGGGCAAAAAACAGCTTCCCACCCCTGGAGGCTGGAAATGGACAGTTTCCCAATTTCTAGTTGTTGTGGTTAGCTCTGGCCCAGCTCCTGCCCCAAGGACTGTGGATGCGGGGGAGACATCCACATGCCGCAGGCCTGTTTTGCTCCCGGTGGAATCTGCTGATGAAGGCTCCTCTGACCAAGAAGACATGAGTGACATGGAGGAGGAGAGTGTGGCAGACAGCTCAGAAGGAGATCAATTATCTAGCTCCTCCTTGGATTCAGAACAAGAGTTAATGATACAGCCACGCATGCGGAGAGCTATGCATAGGCAGCAACAACTGAGAGATTATTATCAAAGAAAATGAGTCCACCTGTGGTTGGGTGGGGCTGTGGTCATTAGTGAGGCTGCTATAAATAGCAGCCTGTGGGTTTGGCCATTGTGGAGGATTATCTGATCGTTGTGTTTCGTGCCTGCCTTGCTGACTTCGACCTTTGTGTGCTGATTTTTCACCGCTTTGAAACTAAACCAGAGCAAAGTGTGTTTCACTTTGTGAAAGAAGAAGGACTGTGAACTGCCTCACAGCCGCAAGCCAAGAATCACAGAACTGATAAGGGACTTGTACAAATTACCAGTTTATTTGGAGACGAGTGCTCTTTGCTATACAAAAAGAGGGCTTAGTTTATTTGAATTTTCGGTATAAAGAACATTGTTTTGAATTTTCAAACGTGTGTGTGTCTGAAATTTGTATCTGTGAATTTTTGGGAGGATTCTACCAGAGAGCTCAACAGAACACTAGTGGGCCCAGTAGGGTTGTGTTTTGCCCTCCACAGGATCCAAAGGCTTCCCTGGAGCCAAGGGAGGGTAAAAACACTCTCCTCCATCCCTCCGGAGGCTCTCTGGAAGCCAAAAACAACCTCCCAGAACCTCTGTGGGAACCAAAAGTCAGCTGACTGGCATACACATGCATGTTGAGGCTGGGCTACAGTGCCAGCAGATATGGCTCCATGTGCCACCTGTGTCACCTGTGCCACAAGTTCGCCATCACTTAAGGCCTACCAATTGCTTTCATAGTATTCTCTATCCATTGTGATGTTTTTCATGACTTGCCCCATTGTGTTAAACCAGGAAATGACCGAATCACAAATGACTGTGGGGAATACTTCCTGATCCAGGAAGAGGCACAATCGATACACAGTGCCAAAATTGTGCAAAAGCCCTCCTGTCCACTGCTGCCTCCTGCTCTTTGAGTAGGAGCTGCAAGTCCAGTAGCTGCCACCCCAAACGGCACACTGTTTCTGGAGTGAATCAAGCCCAGCTGTCCCCAAACTACGGCCCGGGGGCCGGATGTGGCCCACTGAGGCAATTTATCCGGCCCGTAGCAGCCCACAAGATTTTATCAATAGATATAATAAGCTCCCGAATCTCCTGTCAACTAACCATGGTCTGCTGCTGAGCGAGGAGGCAAGGGGCAGGGAGGATAGGAGGGAGATAGAGAGGGAGGGAGAGAAAGAGTGAGAGATACAAAGAGGGAGAGAGAAAGAGAATGAGTGAGAGAAAGAAAGAGAGAAAGAGAGAGAGGGACAGAGAAAGAAAGAGAGAAAGAGGGAGAGATAGAGAGGAAGAGAGAAAGGGGGATAGATGGAAAGAGTGAGAGAGAGAGAGAAAAGAGAAAAATGAGAAAATGATGGAGAGGAAACGAGGGAGAGGAAAATGAAACAAATGAGAGAGAAGGAAGAAAAGAGAGAGGGAAGAAAGAAATGGAGAGGAAGGAGGGAGGGAAGGAAGGAAGGAGAAATGGAGGGAGTTTGTTGATTTAAGTTTAAATTTACTTGTTAATAAAGAAGTATAAATTGCTTTATTACTTAATTATTTAATTACTTCTTTATTTTAAATATTGTATTTGTTCCCATTTTGTTTTTTACTTTAAATAAGATTTGTGCAGTGTGTATAGGGATTTGTTCATTGGTTTTTTTTATAGTCCGGCCCTCCAACAGTCTGAGGGACAGTAAACTGGACCCCTGTGTAAAAAGTTTGGGGACCCCTGTGCAAACCCATCCAGTATTAAAGATCAAAATCACTCAATTCAGGAGGCCCTGAAACTCAAAGCCACTCAGTCTTCTTGTGTTCGAGTTGGTTGGTTGGTTGTTCCTCATCCAGACCCCACAGTTGTTTACTTATACATTTTAGAAATGATTAGCTGTATCCCATCCGTTTTAGCAAATAGCGATGCTCCTTCTTCCCATTTTCCATGGAATTTGTAACAAATACTTTATAACCGTGTGATGCTACAGTTGTGCAGCTGGTTCAGAAATATGAAGCGGTGGAACAGTTTGTCTTCCCAGGATTATGGCTGCTCCAAAGCTGGAGCCTTTCAAGAAAAGATTGGACCATCCTTTTCTCTGCTTTGGGCAGGGGATTGATCTCGAAGTAATCCAAGGTCCCTTCCAATTCTATGATTCCATTATTCTATTTTTAAAAATTGATAGGTTTTCTTTTTAATCTATTAAATTAGCTTGATGTATTATGAGGGTCGCCCAGAAAGCAATGCTGCAGCTGCCATAGCATAATGTTAGGATAGGATTTGATATCTGTACTTCTGACATAAATGCCTCATACACTCCGACTTCATTAGCCAGGAACAGGACTGCACGTAGGTCACAAAGTGAGTCTGCATTTCTGGTGAAATCTGCTTAGGAAGTGACTGGCCATAAAACGGTTCAAAGCAACTCTCCTCGAATAACAAGAATGTAAACAGGACGAAGGCTGTGATAAAAGACCTTGCTTTGTGGTAAACAGGAGATAGCCGTATTAACAACAAAGGGGCCCAGGAAATTGGCCATGAGAGACATTTGTTCAGTAGAAACTAGTTACGTGCCATATGTAGATGGGAAGGACTCGGAAGTTGTGTCATATCTTAGAGTTATGTTATTGGATGTTTGTATATCACTTGACATGTACGTATAATCAATCCCATTTGCATATTCCCCCCAATAAAAGGAGGTGCACGGCTCAGTACTGTGTCATTTCACCCGGAGAGAAATGTGTCCAAGTTTTTTTCTAGGATTCACGTTCGTGAGTGACCCCCCCATGGCTGGGGTTGCTCTAAGTCCCTTTGAAGACCTCGTTCCTTTCAGGGACTTTGCAGCATCCTCAGGATTTTTTTTCTCAGCCTACAGTAATGGTACGAATGCAAAACTTTAAATATACATTATTTGAATTGTCAGGAGTGAGTGTGTAAATTTTGTGTTTCTTCAGACAGATAGCATAGCTGTAGCAGTGTTTTGAAATGGCGTCTGTAAGCGATGTACGTTACAAGCAGCATGTCGTCATTGAATTTCTCACTGCGGAGAAAGAAACTGTTGGGAACATTCACAAACGTTTGTGTACAGTTTATGGAGAATTTGCAGTTGACAGAAGTACGGTTAGTCGCGGAAAACATTTTGAGGATGACGAAGAGGTGATTCGCACAGTGCAGAAATGGCTTAGTGACCAGAACAAGGAGTGGCATACACGCCCTTGTGTCTCACTGGAGGTTACGAAGAAAAATAGGGAGTGTAGAAGAAACATCATTCTTTCTTGTGTATAAGTTTCATTGTGTTCAATAAATGATTGTTGAAGAAAAAAAATGTGGTGCATTACTTTCTAGGCGACCCTCGCATCATATCATTGTTAATTTTCTGTTGCAGGGAACCTAAACGTTCATTTCCCACTTTTTCCTTCATGATATGAATGTCCAGGATTTTTATTTAGAGTGGCAAAAGGATACTATTAAGAACAAAATATTTATTTTATAGAATACTCATATGTTCTGTCGGGCTCTCTGGTAGAATCCTCCCGAAAATTTACAGGTACAAATTTCGGACACACACACGTTTGAAAATTCAAAACAATGTTCTTTATAATGAAAAGTCACTTAAACTAAGCCCTGTTTTTGTATAGCAAAGAGCACTCATCTCCAAACAAACTGGTAATTTGTACAAGTCCCTTATCAGTTCTGTGATACTTAGCTTGGAGCTGTGAGGCAATTCACAGTCCTTCTTCTTTCACAAAGGGAAACACACTTTGCTCTGGTTTAGTTTCAAAGCAGGGAAAAATCAGCATACAAAAGGTCAAAGTCAGTAAAGCAGTCACGAAACACAACAATCAGATAATCCTCCACAATGGCCAAACCCACAGGCTGCTATTTATAGCAGCCTCACTAATTACCACAGCCCCACCCAACCACAGGTGGCCTCATTTTCTTTGATAATAATCTCTCAGTTGTTGCTGCCTATGCATCGCTCTCCGCATGCGTGGCTGTATCATTAACTCTTGTTCTGAATCCAAGGGGGAGCTAGATAATTGATCTCCTTCTGAGCTGTCTGCTACATTCTCCTCCTCCCTGTCACTCATGTCATCTTGGTCAGAGGAGCCTTCATCATCAGATTCCACCAGGTGCAAAACAGGCCTGCAGCATGTGGATGTCTCCCCCACATCCACAGTCCTTGGGGCAGGAGCTGGGCCAGAACTAACCACAACACTATTAAGAACAAAATATTTATTTTATAGAATACTCATAAATATACAATATAAGAGAAACAATTTCCATAAAAAGCAGATTTACAAAGAAAACCATCAAGAAAAGGTTTATACATGTTAGTGCTTCCAGAGAAGCCTATCTAAAGTGTCATTCATGCTGATCTTTGAACAAACTAAAATGGAAACCAGAGAAGCCCTTAAAATGAACTGAATAAAATGAGCTTGGCAACACTGTGTTCTCTAAAAATTACAAGAGATCGATTCACTTATACCGCCAGGCATGGGGGAGTTAAGATATTCCTTCCCCCTAGGCCATTACAAGTTATGCATGGTATGTCTGTGTGTATGTTTGGTTTTATAATAAGGGTTTTTAGTTGTTTTATTAATTGGATTGTTACATGCTGTTTTTATCATTGCTGTTAGCCGCCCCGAGTCTACAGAGAGAGGCGGCATACAAATCCAATAAATAATAATAATAATAATAATAATAATAATAATAATAATAATAATTCTACTCTGGGTAGTGTGACATAAAATAAGGGAATGCACATAGCCCATTCTCATCCAAAATCCACGCCTGAATAATTATGACCAACCTTGTTGACACAAAATGTGGATGAATTTTGAATTTTTCTCATGAGCTCACCTAAAAAGCCAGCAGTGCTGTGATATTATGCAACAATATACAGGCTGTTCTATACCGCAAATAACGAATCTTTTGCAAAATGTCCTTATCAGATAATTCACCTTTGATATGCATCCAATTTTATATGTGAAGGCAATTGGGAAAAGATGTCTCATTTATTGGATTAGGATAGTCTTTCGTAAGCTCCTTAAAACCCACCTTTGTCGTCAGGCATGGGGGAACTGAGACATCTCCCCCGGGCATATTCAATTTATGTATGGTATGTTTGTATGTATGTTTGCTTAATAATGGTGTTTTTTTTTTTTTAAATACTTTAAATTGTAAATTATTAGATTTGTCATGAACTGTTTTATTGTGTTGTGAGCTGCCCCGAGTTTACGGAGAGGGGTGGCATACAAATCTAAATAAGTAAGTAAGTAAGTAAGTGAGTGAGTGAGTGAGTGAGTGAGTGAGTGAGTGAGTGAGTGAGTGAATGAATGAATGAATGAATGAATGAATGAATGAATGAATAAATAAATAAATAAATACATAAATAAATAAACAAATGAATGAATGAATGAATGAATAAATGAATGAATAAATGAATGAATAAATGAATGAATAAATGAATGAATAAATAAATAAATAAATACATAAATAAATGAATGAATGAATGAATGAATGAATAAATAAATAAATAAATAAATAAATACAGTGATCCCTCGATTAGCGCGGGGGTTACGTTCCAAGACCTCCCGCGCTAATCGATTTCCGCGTTATAGTGGTGCGGAAGTAAAAAACACCATCTGCGCATGCGCGCCATTTTTTTCATGGCCGCACATGCGCAGATGGTGGAGTTTGCATGTGGGCGGCGGGGAAGACCAAGGGAAGGTTCCTTCGGCCGCCCAACAGCTGATCTGCTCCGCAGCGCGGAAGCAGCGAGGAGCCGAAGATGGGGTTTCCCCGTTGCCCAGGCAAAGGGGAAACCCCATCTTCGGCTCCTCGCTGCTGCCGCGCTGCGGAGCAGATCAGGTGTTGGGCGGCTGAAGGAACCTTCCCTTGGTCTTCCCGCCGCCCAGGCAAAGGGGAAACCCCAAGATCACTTGCCGCTTGCCGCTTGCCGTATTGCAGCTTGGAGCCTTGCTTCGCCTCCTTCGCTGCAATACGGCAAGCGGCAAGCGGCAAGCGATCTTGGGGTTTCCCCTTTGCCTGGGCGGCGCTGGGGCCATGCGGAGCCGCTCATCTAGGGGGGCGTGGACCGGCAAGGTGCCCTCCGCTCTCTCTCTTTCTCTCCCTGTTACCGGTGTGGTATAAGAGAGAGAAAGAGAGAGAAAGGAGGGCGACTTGCCAGTCCACGCCCCCCTGGATGAGCGGCCCCGCATGGCCCCAGCGCCGGACTCCGCCGTTGCCTCCGCCCTTGTTCGGCTCTGCAGCTGAGAGGCCACATCCACCCCCTCCTCGGTGTCCCCGGCACCCAGCGTCCCCACGCCGCCTCCACCTCCCGGTAATGCGCCCGACCTCTGCCTCTCTCTTTCTCTCTCATATACCACGCCGGCAACAGGGAGAGAAAGAGAGAGAGAAATGATAGAAAAAAGTGGAGAAAAAAAGAGAAATAAGAAAATGATTGAAGCAGAGAATGACAGGAAAGATAGAGAAAGAGACAGAGAAGTGACTCTTGGTGATGACGTATGACGTCATCGGGTGGGAAAAACCGTGGTATAGCAAAAAAACCGTGGAGTATTTTTTAATTAATATTTTTTGAAAAACCGTGTTGTAGCGTTTCGCACTAATCGAGACCGTGCTAATCGAGTGTAGTCTTCTTTTCCAATTTGCCCTTTGCTCATTTGTTAATTACTGGAGGCAGGAGTATTTCCCCCCCTTTTTTTGTCAAATAGAAAAATGCTTATATAAAATTAGCTTATTTTAAGATTAGTCAGTATCAGAACGATGCACATTCTCTGGTTTTCCCTCCATCAGTGCCAGCAAAGGAAGAACTGTGAATAGTCTCATATTTTAATTAAAAGTCCTACTCTAATGCAATTTGATACCAGGGATTGTAATATATTTTAATATCAAATATCTAGCTTTGTCATGCAAGAAGCACAGAACTTCTGTCATTAAAGCAGACCTTGCAGAGATTCTGCTGCTAATTCTGGTTATCATGAAAATAATTGGGATTAAAATAGATGGGATGCAAACTAGAATAAAACTGAGAACAAGGGATAATTCAAAAGGAAATAGCTTGTCTTGAGATGAAAATATGGATAAATACAAGCAAGCAAAATAAATATGGTAACTGAAGATGCAAGAAATATGAAGATGTCTTGTTGCAAAAAAATATTAGAAAGGGATCTAAACTTATTTGAATTTTGGGTTTTGTTTTTCTTCAGGTCTGTAAAATGTCTTTAGAGGGGCATGAGTGCCACCTGGTGGACAACAACTAAGCTTACAGCAAGGGTATCATGCATAAAATGGTAAAGTGGCTTTCTCTGGAATTACCGTACATAGAAACATAGAAGTCTGACCGCAGAAAAAGACCTCATGGTCCATCTAGTCTGCCCTTATACTATTTCCTGTATTTTATCTTACAATGGATATATGTTTATCCCAGGCATGTTTAAATTCAGTTACTGTGGATTTACCAACCACGTCTGCTGGAAGTTTGTTCCAAGGATCTACTACTCTTTCAGTGAAATAATATTTTCTCACGTTGCTTTTGATCTTTCCCCCAACTAACTTCAGATTGTGTCCCCTTGTTCCTGTGTTCACTTTCCTATTAAAAACACTTCCCTCCTGAACCTTATTTAACCCTTTAACATATTTAAATGTTTCAATCATGTCCCCCCTTTTCCTTCTGTCCTCCAGACTATACAGATTGAGTTCATTAAGTCTTTCCTGATACGTTTTATGCTTAAGACCTTCCACCATTCTTGTAGCCCGTCTTTGGACCCGTTCAATTTTGTCAATATCTTTTTGTAGGTGAGGTCTCCAGAACTGAACACAGTTCTCCAAATGTGGTCTCACCAGCACTCTATATAGCGGGATCATAATCTCCCTCTTCCTGCTTGTTATACCTCTAGCTATGCAGCCAAGCATCCTTCTTGCTTTCCCTACCGCCTGACTGCACTGTTTACCCATTTTGAGACTGTCAGAAATCACTACCCCTAAATCCTTTTCTTCTGAAGTTTTTGCTAACACTACTCAGAAATCAAGATCACTATGGTCCTATTTATAACAGTTCTGTACAAATGTCTTCTGTTTCTCAGCACTTCCGATTTTTCATAATGCATTTGGTAAGAGTTCTAGCTTTTTTGACCACTTGAAGATCTTTTTCAACATCAGGATGCATGGTCACATTTATATATTTACGAATATTTTCTTCACACACACAAAAAATTACCCCAGTTTTTTGGGGGCAATTTGTTATTCTTTAACCATTCAGTTATTTTTGGCTATATTCAGTATGAACAGAATGCATCCACGACTTTCCTATTAATTAGAATTAGAGTTAGAATTTTTATTGGCCAAGTGTGATTGGACACACAAAGAATTTGTCTTTAGTGCAGATGCTCTCAGTGTACATAAAAGAAAACATAGATTTGTCAAGAATCATGAGGTACAACGCTTAATGATTGACATAGGGATCAAATAAACAATGAAGAAACAATCAATACAGTGATACCTTGTCTTACAAACTTAATTGGTTCTGGGACGAGGTTCTTAAGGTGAAAAGTTTGTAAGCTGAAACAATGTTTCCCATAGGAATCAATGGAAAAGCAATTAATGTGTGCAAGCCCAAAATTCACCCCTTTTGCCAGCTGTTTTTGTGCTGCTGGAATTCCCCTGAGGTTCCCCTTCATGGGAAACACCACCTCTGGACTTCTGTGTTTTTGCAATGCTGCAGGGGAGTCCCAGCATCACAAAAACACCGAAGTCCTTGAAACCCCACCTCCGGACCTCTGTGTTTTTGCGATGCTGCGATTTCACTGAGGCTCCCCTCGCTGGGAAACCCCATTTCTGGACTTCCGTTGCCAGCGAAGCGCCCATTTTTGTGCTGCTGGGATTCCTCTGCTGGGATTCCCCTGCAGCATCACAAAAACACGGAAGTCTGGAGGTGGGGTTTCTCATGGAGGGGAGCCTCAGGGGAATCCCAGCAGCGCAAAAACGGGTGCTTCAGTGGCAACGGAAGTCCGGAGGCGGGGCATCCCAGCGGTGGCGGCGGGTTTGTAAGGTGAAAATAGTTTGTAAGAAGAGGCAAAAAAATCTTAAACCCCGGGTTTGTATCTCGAAAAGTTTGTATGACGAGGCGTTTGTAAGACGAGGTATCACTGTATTAATAAAAATCTTAGGATACAAGCAACAGGTTATAGTCATACAGTCATACATTAATTGCTTCTTTAAGTCTTTATAAGCTCATGATTCTGTCATCAGTGATAATAGTCAGATTTCAGTGATTCTGCCAGTGCATGATTATACTCAATAGTAAATGTCTGGAGATTCTGGAACTGCAACTAGGACCTGCCTGATATCCCGTTAGTTCTGGTGCAGGAAGAGTATTGCTAAGACTGCCTGGCAATTGTAGTTCACCTCTGTTGCTCAATTGGACAAGGGTAACACTGTGTGGTCACAGTAAGGAGGAATGTCCTTTGATGCCAGACTTTGACAGTGAATTTTATACTACACTGGATTTTCTCTCTTCTTTTTTCCTCCAGCTCTTTTTCTTGGAAGTCTAGCTAATGTTGGAAGATTGCTGCACGAATCCCAGTGACCAGTTAGGTCCCACAGAGTGGGTCTTCTCCGGGTCCCATCAACCAAACAATGTCTCTTGGCGGAACCCAGAGGAAGAGCCTTCTCTGTGGCGGCCCCGACCCTCTGGAACCAACTCCCGCAAGAGATTAGAATTGCCCCCACTCTCCTTGCCTTTCGTAAGCTGCTTAAAACCCACCTCTGCCGCCAGGCAGGGGGAACTAAGATACACTTTCCCCCTAGGCCTTCACAATTTTATGCATGGTATGTCTGTATGTATGATTGGTTTTTATATAATGGGTTTTTAACTGTTTTTAATATTGGATTTTGTTATATACTGTTTTACTGCTGTTGTTAGCCACCCCGAGTCTGCGGAGAGGGGCAGCATACAAATCCAACAAATAAATAAATAAATAAGCTAAGCAAAAAATGTCACTTGACTGGCACTAGGAGTTCCTACAATAAGTTTGACTGAGTGCAGGTAGTTTATCCCCATGGATAACTAGGTCTGTTGGGAGCTACATTTAGACAAATTGGGGTTGGGTGAATGGACTAATTAACCTTTTTTTAAAATATTCCTTGGGCTTCTACATATTTTATAGTTGTATGTGTGTGTATGAGTGCGTATGAGTGTGTGTGTGTGCTTGCATCTATTTACCTCTCCCTCTGTGTGTGTGTGTTTATAATTTGGACATTATCACTTAGAGATTACTCACTTTTGTTGCTGGCAGTTTAGACATTAATACCGTGTTTCCCCGAAAGTAAGACAGTGTCTTACTTTCTTTTTACCCCCAAAAGCCCCACTACGTCTTACTTTCGGGGTATGTATTACATTGGAGGTGAGGGGCGCGTGGGGAGCTGCCGGAAAGGAGGCAGGTGAAGGAGGGCGCAGCTCCAGCCGCTCGCCTTGGAGCCGGTCGGCCGCGCGCCCCTCGCCTTCGCCTCGGCGCGGCGCCACCGCCTCTTCCCCTGCCGAGGCTCGGCTGCAAGCAGCCAGCGAGGCCGACCGGCTCCAAGGTGAGCGGCCGGAGCTGCGCCCTCCTTCGCCCGCCTCCTTTCCGGCAGCTCCCCGCGCGCCCCTCGCCTTCGCCTCGCCGCCACCGCCTCTTCCGCTATTCCGAGGCTCGGTTGCAAGCGGCCAGCGAGGCCGACCGGCTCCGAGGCGAGCGGCCAGAGCTGCGCCTTCCTTCGCCCGCCAGAAGGGAGGCGGGCGGGGAGCTTGGAAGCGACGTCATCGGGCTCCCCCCCCGGCAATACCCCCGTGTTTCCCCGAAAGTAAGACATATGTCTTACTTTCGGGGTACGGCTTATATTAGCCGACCCCCCTGAAACCCCCGATACGTCTTACAATCGGGGGTGTCTTACTATCGGGGAAACAGGGTAGCTGTTGTGTTATTTTGAGGGGACAGCATATTTACACTGTTATACAAGCTGTATACTCACTACTTTACATTGTAGCCAAGTGTCATTTCTTCAGTAGCCAAGTGTCACATGAAAATATATACGTAAATATTTACAAAATGTGAGGGGGTCAGGGGTGGGTTCTAGGTTACCTCGCTGCTGGTTCGCTTCCTCCTGTGCCACATAGATGCATGTGCGCTACACATACGGGAGCATGCGCAGCACTATTTTTTTAAAAAAAAAAAAACCCCTAAACGCTAAAACAAGAAATTTGGTTTCTGCACATGCTCAGAAAGAAAAAAACTCCAAAAGTTCCCCCCTAAAAAAATATCAAAAAATATATTTTTTAAAAAATTAAAAGACGGCGGCGTCCACAGACCCGCACTGACCCAACTGGTTCTGTGACATTGTTACATCATCAGCGGGTTGCTATCCGTTCAGGAAAACTGATCAGAACTGAGAGGAGCCCACCTCTGGAGGAGGTGTACTCACTTCTATGACATATTGTATATGACTTGAAGTCAGTGTTGATTCCTGGTGACTGCCTAGGCATGCTCCTGTAATTTTTCTTGGCAATAGAAACATAGAAACATAGAAGACTGACGGCAGAAAAAGACCTCATGGTCCATCTAGTCTGCCCTTATACTATTTTCTGTATTTTATCTTAGGATGGATATATGTTTATCCCAGTCATGTTTAAATTCAGTTACTGTGGATTTATCTACCACGTCTGCTGGAAGTTTGTTCCAAGGATCTACTACTCTTTCAGTAAAATAATATTTTCTCATGTTGCTTTTAATCTTTCCCCCAACTAACTTCAGATTGTGTCCCCTTGTTCTTGTGTTCACTTTCCTATTAGAAATACTTCCCTCCTGGACCTTATTTAACCCTTTAACATATTTAAATGTTTCGATCATGTCCCCCCTTTTCCTTTCTGTCCTCCAGACTATACAGATTGAGTTCATTAAGTCTTTCCTGATACGCTTTATGCTTAAGACCCTCCACCATTCTTGTAGCCCATCTTTGGACCCGTTCAATATTATCAGAAGCGATGTACCATTACTTTCTTCTTAGGACTGAGATAAGATGACTGGCTCAAGGCTCAACCCAGTTGGTTTTATCCCTAACTAGAATTCATAGAATTCACCACACTCACATGTCATATAGATCGTTTGATACATACTTTTTGTCTATCCAATCCAATTTATCCAGTTTAGAAAGAATCGTAATTGAAATAAGTATCACGGTTGACAGAAATCAAATTCCTTAACGTTTACCGAATTGCACATTCAAAATCTTTGATATCCAAAAATTCTGCAATATCCAAATAGGATGGCATACTTTTACTTCCAAAATGGAAATGAATCCAAGATAAGCAAAGTAATACCCTGAGGGAGGTAGAATTTGAAACTTGAAAAAGAATATGTCAATCTAAAATACCTTTCTACCCCCACCCACCCCATATTATCTACTAAAATGAAAATGTGAGCCTCATTTATTTGGGAGATGAAGGAACAAAGAAAAAACTGAAGCAAGCTGTGCCCTTCTTTTGCTCTTTGGGTCTCTCTCTCTCTCTCTCTCTCTCTCTCTCTCTAGGGGGGGGGCTCTAAAGAGAGGGGGGGAGGAGAGAAGCAGGGCACCAGCTCTTTAATCTGTCACTCATGGCTCAAGTTGACAGGAGCTGTCCTGGTGGCAAAAAGCACTGATTGCTGATTTGAGGAAACAAAATAGCAGTTGTAATTACGGGCCTTGATAAGATAAGGCCTTCTGAGAAGAGGAGGGGAGAGTCCTGAGCCATCACCAGCCATTTACACTGAATTAGCAGCTGTCACTCATTCCATCTTGGCCAGGAGCACAGTGGGAGCACCCTTTGTTTCCGTAATTTATTTGTAAGGAAGAAGAGCTTAGAAGGTACCTTAGCCACAGAAGAATCCTCTCCTCCTTTCCAAATTCTGTACAAGTGTGAATGGCCCCACACCTGACCTGGGATAAGAAAATAGATGATCTCTCTCTTTCTCTCTCTACCTCCCTCCCTCTTTCTTCGCTCCTCCTTTCTCTCCCTGAGTTACTGTATGTGAAAGACCTTCACCTGAGTTTCACTAATTCACTCATGCCACACTGCCTCCTGACCAATGGTAACACTTGCAATCCGCAGGTCCTCAAGAAAGCTACCCTTAATCTTCCTTAAAAGAGTGACAACCTTTTGTTGTTCTCCTCCACTGACAAGGACTTCTCTTGTTATGGGCAACCTGTGTTTGAAAATCAGGGGAAACTTTGAACAATCAAAAGGACTCAGATTACTATTCTACCTGGACAAAGTGGTATAATTAGACACAAAAAAGAAACTCAAATCAACAGTTGCGGCCCTATTTGGACAGGGAGTCATTGCTCACAGTCACTCATGCACTCATCACCTCGAGGTTCGATTACTGCAACGCTCTCTACATGGGGCTACCTTTGAAAAGTGTTCGGAAACTTCAGATCGTGCAGAATGCGGCCATGAGAGCCATCGTGGGGCTTCCTAGATTTGCCCACATTTCTGCAACACTTCGTGGCCTGCACTGGCTGCCGATCAGTTTCCGGTCACAATTCAAAGTGTTGGTAATGACCTTTAAAGCCCTACATGGCATTGGGCCAGAATACATCCGGAACCGCCTTCTACTGCATGAATCCCAGCGGCCGATAAGGTCCCACAGAGTTGGCCTTCTCCGGGTCCCATCGACCAAACAATGTCGTTTGGCGGGCCTCGGGGAAGAGCCTTCTCTGTGGCGGCCCTGGCCCTCTGGAATCAACTCCCCCCAGAGATTAGAATGGCCTCCACCCTCCTTGTCTTTTGCAAATTACTCAAGACCCACCTTTATCGCCAGGCATGGGGGAGTTAGGATATTCCTTCTCCTAGGCCATTACAAGTTATGTACGGTATGTCTGTGTGTATGTTTGGTTTTTTATAATAAGGGTTTTTAGTTGTTTTATTAAATTGGATTGTGACATGTTGTTTTTTATCATTGTTGTTAGCCGCCCCGAGTCTGCGGAGAGGGGCGGCATACAAATCCAATAAATAATAATAATAATAATAATAATAATAATAATAATAATAATAATAATAAGAGATGGAACATTATAAAGAAATATGTGTACAAATGTATAAATATATCATGTGTACAAATGTACAAGTGTATAAATATATAATATATCAACGTGAATGTAAATATATGGATGTTAACCCACCTAAAAGCATCAAGATGTAAATATTGAAAAAATCTATTAAAATATAATTTAAAAAAAAGAAAATCAGGGGAAACGTTTGCCTTAACAACGGGATGTCTATCTTACAGTTTTCTGAAATCAATGCAGACCTGGAATTTGTCAAGTGCCGAAAGAATGATTTGGTGCTGTGCAGTCCAGTTCTAATTTCTGCCTGAGTTGAATGGGATTAACTCCTAAGTAAGCAGACAGAAATTAAAATCAAAGTGGTGGTGAGCTAATTAGCTGGAACCACCATAGCAAAAAGCATTTTTCAAGTTTTTGTGGTGTGGCTCTTACTGAAGTCTTCAACTTCTCCTTTCATTTCTTGCAAGTGTTTTAATTGTCAGTGCTTAGCATATCTCTGCGAGGTCATTTGCCATCTACTTCTGAACAAGATTCTTCTCTGGTTTGATCCCCAGCAGATTCTTGTTCAAAATATGTCTTTGGTATTTGTGCACTTCAATGTTTTTACTGCCCCTTTGCTGTGTTTTCCCCTCCTCTCTATTTCATTTTTGCACAACCAATTGGACATTGTCAAGTCTTTTTTTTTTTTAACTCTTCTTTCCATTCAAAAACAAAAGCACTAGTTCCATATTTCCATACTGGGAAATAAGCTCCCTTGAACTTGGTGAGACTTAATTGTTTCCAAATGTAAAATAATGCACTTGGGGAAAAGTAATCCTCAATCTGAGTATTGCATTGGCAGTTCTGTGTTAGCAAAAACTTCAGAAGAGAAGGATTTAGGGGTAGTGATTTCTGACAGTCTCAAAATGGGTGAGCAGCATGGTCGGGCAGTAGGAAAAGCAAGTAGGATGCTTGGCTGCATAGCTAGAGGTATAACAAGCAGGAAGAGGGAGATTGTGATCCCCTTATATAGAATGCTGGTGAGACCACATTTGGAATACTGTGTTCAGTTCTGGAGACCTCACCTACAAAAAGATATTGATAAAATTGAACGGGTCCAAAGACAGGCTACAAGAATGGTGGAAGGTCCTAAGCATAAAACGTATCAGGAAAGACTTAATGAACTCAATCTGTATAGTCTGGAGGACAGAAGGAAAAGGGGGGACATGATCGAAACATTTAAATATGTTAAAGGGTTAAATAAGGTCCAGGAGGGAAGTGTTTTTAATAGGAAAGTGAATACAAGAACAAGGGGACACAATCTGAAGTTAGTTGGGGGAAAGATCAAAAGCAACATGAGAAAATATTATTTTACTGAAAGAGTAGTAGATCCTTGGAACAAACTTCCAGCAGACGTGGTTGGTAAATCCACAGTAACTCAATTTAAACATGCCTGGGATAAACATATATCCATTGTAAGATAAAATACAGGAAATAGAATAAGGGCAAACTAGATGGACCATGAGGTCTTTTTCTGCCGCCAGTCTTCTATGTTTCTAATTCCGATTAGGTATGCCAGTGATTAAGCATTTAATTTCTTGTAAGTACAGGTGAAACTCGAAAAACTAAAATGTTGTGCAAATGTTCATTTATTTCAGTAATGTAACTTAAAACGTGATACTCATAACATGCAAGTGGACTAACACCAGCAGATGACATGGCTCCCTAAATCAACACAGAAAGTGGAAACTTTTGCGTCTCATTTGGAAACCAAGGACCCAGAATATGGAGGAAGAATGGAGAGGTAAACACAACAAGATGCTGGAAGTCTAGTGTGGAGTTTCCACTGTGTTGATTTGGGGAGCCATGTCATCTGCTGGTGTTGATCCATTGTGCTTCATGAAGTCCAGGGTCAATGCATCCATCTACCATGAGATTTTGGAGCACTCCATACTTCCATCTGCATATGAGCTTTAGGGGGAGGGTGACTTAAATTTTCCAGCAGGTCTTGGCACCTGCCCACACTGCCAAAAGCACCGAAACCTGCTTCAGTGATCATGGGATTCCTGTCCTTGATTGGCCAGCAAACTCCCCTGACCTGAACCCTATAGAGAATCTATGGGGCATTGCTAAGAGAAAGAGGAGAGAACTGACACAGAACAATGCAGAAAAGCTGAAGGCTTGAGGCAGCAATTGCTGCAAAAGGGGCCCAAACAATATACTGAGTACATATGCATGCTTATACTTTTCAGAAGTCTGATATTGTTCTATGTACAATCCTTTTTTTATTGATCGCACATAATATTCTAATTTTCTGAGATGGGGGATTTGGGGTTTTCATGAGCTGCACCCCATAATTATCACAATCATGACAAACCACAGCTTGAATTATCTTGCCTTGCGTGTTATGGGTATCTCTCACATATTAAGTTTCACCAAGTTCAAGTTTTCGAGTTTCACCTGTAGGCAAAAGAATAAGGTAGATCCACTCATTATTTATTATTATTATTATTATTATTATTATTATTATTATTATTATTAATTAAATTTGTATGCCGCCCCTCTCCGCAGACTCGGGGCGGCTCACAGCAGCAATAGAAAACAATGTACAATACAAATCTAATATTACAAAGTTAAAAACCCATAATTTAAAAAACAATACAGTACCAGTTTAGTTTCTATAAAGGAGAACATGTGTCTGTGCCCCTCTTGAAATGGATATCTTTGCAAATACAAAAATTAATAAATTAACACAGAAGGATCAAAGCAGACAGTTTTAAAATGCTGTGCCTGATTGAGAATAAATGAACCCATACATTGATTATTTATTTTGAAAACTTTGGAAGTTTAAATTTACAACTGGTTTTTGAATGACAGTGAAGATATCACATAGCCCTGTTTAAATGGCGGAAACACCTTCCAGAGATAAGCCACCTATTATGCTGTATGAAATATAGAGGCATGTTGTGGTTAGCTCTGGCCCAGCTCCTGCCTCAAGGAATGTGGAGGTGGGTGTGGGGGAGACATCCACATGCCGCAGGCCTGTTTTGCTCCCAGTAGAATCTGCCGACGAAGTCTCCTCTGACCAAGGAAGTGTGAGTGACAGGGAAGAGGGGAGTTTCGCAGACAGCCCAGGAGGAGATCAATCATCTGTATCACCCCTGGATTCTGGACAAGAATTAATGACACATCCAAGCATGTGTAGAGTGATGCATAGGAGACAACAACTGAAGGATTATTACAAGAGAAAATGAGGCCACCTGTGGTTGGGTGGGGCTGCTGTAATTAGTGCTACAGATAAAAGTGCAGCCTGGTGTTTTAGTCTCATGGCAGTTTATCTGATTCATTGTTTCGTCAAGATCGTGGTTTTTGTGCTGTTCAAGATTGTGTGTGGACTCTCTGGACTTTAGAATTGGACTCAATTACCCAGTTATTGGGTGAACAATTGGATTGCATTTAGCCTGTGCCTTGTGTGTACCAGAAAATCCCTTTGACATTTAAAAAGGACCTTTTTCTGTTTTTCTGTTTATAAAAACTTTTGGCTTTTCCTTTTATTGTGTGGTGTGTGTCTTCCTGGACTAATTACCCTATAATTACGGGCAGTTGAGACACACCGGCAGAACAGAGGTCCTTGGTGCTCTGTAGGCTTAGTTGTTGCTTGCCGACATTTTATTACCCAACCAGGTAACACCATCAGTACAAGTGAGTGTGCAGTTTGTTTCCTGTTTATACATAGTAGCCCCACATAGAAGTATAGAGCCACAAAAGGCTATTCTCTTCCCTTCTTACTGAAGGCATATTTCAAATATGTGGATTGCTACTTCCAGACTGTTCTAGTCAACAATTAGTGTTGTTGCTGAGAGTGTATATATCTCAAGGATATTTACATTGTAAAGGTTGGGGTACAAATTGGAGAAGCTACTATAAAATTTCCTTTTAATTTTCAATTAATATTAATACTCTGGTTCCTTGTTGGTCTTTTCTCTAAAGAAATAGCCGATTTAATTATCATCCTAATAGTAACTGGAAACAGCTGAAATGTCATATTTTTAAAAGAAAATTATATGGCTTCACTTATTATATTCCTATTGGGATTTGATTGAAAATTTATATTTAAAGCAATTTAGTTATAATTCAAGGTGTCACTAAACAGGGGCATCCATTTATTTTTAAAATCAAGTTGACTGCAAAACTGTACAATTGAAGTTTTATCCCTTTTATATACAGTATGCTACATGTTAAATCGGAGTAGAACTTCAAGTGTATGATTTGGCTGCCATCTTGACTTTTTTTTTGCCTTTATCACAAACTGTCCCAAAGGTGCTTTCTCAAGAAGCAACTGGGCTTTCTGGGAAGTGCAGTTTCCTCTTGAAAAAAGCACCTTTGAGACAACTGTGGCCTAGATGACTGAGAATCTCCATAGACATGTATCACAAACTGTTTGAATGAGTTCTTATAGAGTGTAACCCCTTCAAAAGAATAATGAACATCCTTGTAGATAGAATACAGTGCTCTAAATTCACTTACAGTGTTCCCTCGATTTTCGCGGGGGATGCGTTCCGAGACCACCCGCGAAAGTCGAATTTCCGCGAAGTAGAGATGCGGAAGTAAATACACCATTTTTGGCTATGGACAGTATCACAAGCCTTCCCTTAAGACTTTAAACCCCTAAATTACCATTTCCCATTCCCTTAGCAACCATTTACTCACCATTATTACTGGTACTCACCATTGAATAAAACACTTGGTGATCCTGATATTTATAAACATAATTATTTATTAACAATAATTGGGGTTTTTTTGTCATTTATTTCCAAAAAATATTATTTTGGTGATGACATATGATGTCATCGGGTGGAAAAAACTGTGGTATAGAAAAAAACCCGTGAAGTATTTTTTAATTAATATTTTTTGAAAAACCGTGGTATAGGCTATTCGTGAAGTTCGAACCCGCGAAAATCGAGGGAACACTGTACTTTGAAATGCCTTTCTTTTTCATTTCCTTTGGATTTTGTAAAAGTTTGTAAATGTTTTGACAGATTAGATAGATAGATAGATAGATAGATAGATAGATAGATAGATAGATAGATGGGTGGGTGGGTGGGTGGGTGGGTGGGTGGGTGGGTGGGTGGATGGATGGATGGATGGATGGATAATGATGATGATGGATGGATGGATGGATAGATAGATAAATAATGATGATGGATGGATGGATGGATGGATGGATGGATGGATGGATAGATAGATAGATAGATAGATAGATAGATAGATAGATAGATAGATAGATAGATAGATAGATAGATGATAGATAGATAATGATGATGGATGGATAGGTGGATAAATAGATAAATAGATAGACAGATAGATAGAAAGATAGATAGATAGATAGATAGATAGATAGATAGATAGATAGATAGATAGATAGATAGATAATGGATGGATATATAATGATGATGATGAGGAGGAGGATAAGGATCGATTGGATAGATAGATAGATAGATAGATAGATAGATAGATAGATAGATAGATAATGATGATGATGATGGATGGATGGGTGAGTGGGTGGTGGTGGATGGATGGATGGATGGATGGATGGATGGATAGATAGATAGATAGATAGATAGATAGATAGATAGATAGATAGATAGATAGATAGATAGATAGATAGATAGATAGATGCACAGATACAGATATAGATATACTTTACAAATTGCCTGGAGTTATACAACTTTTATAGAATAGCCTACCCACACCTCTTTTTTACCTCTGAGATTTATAATGAGAAAACACCTTTTTCATTCAATCTTTACTCCTTTATATAGCTATCTGGGAAAAGGTGACCAAACCTTTAGATAATTGTTTTGGATAAAAAGGGATAGCTCTTTATACAGTGTTACCTTGCCAAAGAGACAACAACAATGAAGACCTCTCCTAACCTTAAAAGCTCTCAAACTTATTGTGGCGAATTAAAAAAGTTAATCTTTAAGGTAACAAGGCTTTTATAGCTGTTGTATAGTGGCCCCATGGATCTTTCAAAGAGTTACACTTCGGCGTGAACCATTTAAAACTGAATATACCGAATACTAGATCGGAGATGATTTGGGGTTTTTTCTAATAAACCGAAAAAGCATAGCAATTTGCAAAGGCAAAGTGATCTGAAAGGAATGTTCTGTATTTTAGATACCTCCCTGCTTCTCTCTATTCCCAATAAAGTTTGCAAGGCTGTCACACCATTGGCCTTATCAGCGCAGAGCAGATAGAGTTACCTTCCAGACAGAAGCTGTGCGGCTTCTGTTGTTTCTGGCCCTCTAGCTAACTGCATCCTTGCTTGATCTTAGCTTCAGCAGACAAGAGGAATCATTACTTTGGAACCCTTTAATGGTTTTCTAGGGGTTTATGCCACCAGTTTTCTCCCCCATTACCAAACCTGGTTTAAGCAGCCTTTAAAGTAGAGTGAAAGAAGTGGGCTAAGCGGATAATGAGACTTAAAACAGATAATAGCCTTGGTGGCTTATTTATTTGTTTAGTAGCATGTTCTTCCTCTCCCGAAACTCTTGTTCTTTACTCTAATCCTTTGAATGTCTATCACTTGCTGTAGGTCGCTTGTGTCGACTGCCTCAATCCACAAAACCAGATTTCCACAGCTCTGCGCATAATGATTCGAGTCCAGCACCTTCCTTCGCTCTGCTGCAGTGGGGTACGAGCATCCAAGCAACCTCCTCTAATCTAAGACTGGGCCGATTCCCATCCTCTTTAATCTGAAGTGGGTCTAGAGAAGGTGATGTTCAAAGCATCTGGGAGGCCGCTAGAGCAGGAGGCCTGCAATGTCGCGTAGGTTAAAACTGCAGCTGATGTCGCTTGTGAGTGTTGAACATGACAAGCCATTTGACTGTCAATGTGTGAACATTTCCCACTTCCCCCACAAACACTTGACTGCTCTCATTACCAGAAACAAAATTGCAATGGGACGGGGAAACACCCCTCCCCTGGCTACAGAAAGTCACACTATAGATTCTAAATTTGAAATTAAGGAGTTGCATAAGAAATTGTTATATAATCATGGGAAAATTACAGTACAGTGGTACCTCTACCTAAGAACGCCTCTACTTAAGAACTGTTCTAGATGAGAACCGGGTGTTCAAGATTCTTTTGCCCCTTCTTAAGAATCATTTTTTACTTAAGAACCCGAGCCCGGAAAAATTTCCCAGGAAATTTGAGAGCGGCACGAAGGCCCAGCCAGTTTCCTGCCATTCCCCCTGGATTTCTCTCTCTGGCGCAGTGTATGGGAGGCAGCCTCACGCTGGGTGTATAGGAGGTGCGTGCTTCTCCTCGCCACCTCAGAGTCCCTCTTTTTCTTTTTAAGCCTTAAAGTTTTGGATTTTTTTGATTTCCCTCACCTCACCTTCTTCCTTCGGCAGCGACTATCCTCTTCCTCTTCTTCCTCCTCCTCTTCCTGTTCTGCTAGCGTGTTTCAACCACCCGTAATTACAGGGTAATTAGTCCAGGAAGACACACACCACACGATAAAAGGAAAACCCAAAAGTTTTTATAAACAGAAAAACATAAACAGCTCCCTTTTTAAATGTCAAAGGGATTTTCTGGTACACACAAGGCACAGGTTAAATGCAATCCAATTGCTCACCCAATAACTGGGAAATTGAGTCCAATTCTAAAGTCCAGAGAGTCCACACACAATCTTTGAACAGCACAAAAACCATGATCTTGACGAAACAATGAATCAGATAAACTGCCATGAGGCTAAAACACCAGGTTGCACTTTTATCTGTAGCACTAATTACAACAGCCCCACCCAACCACAGGTGGCCTCATTTTCTCTTGTAATAATCTTTCAGTTGTTGTCTCCTATGCATGTGTGGATGTGTTATTAATTCTTGTTCAGAATCCAAGGATGATACAGATGATTGATCTCCTCCTGCCAAACTCCCCTCTTCCCTGTCACTCACACTTCCTTGGTCAGAGGAGGCTTTGTCATCAGATTCCATCGGGAGCAAAACAGGCTTGCGGCATGTGGATGTTTTCCCCACATCCACCTGCACATTCCTTGGGGCAGGAGCTGGGCCAGAGCTAACCACAACACTTTCCACCCAAATTCTGAGCTTTTCTTTCTTTCCTAATGGGTTTGCACATACTATTTGCTTTTACATTGATTCCTATGGGAAAAATTCCTTCTACTTACACACTTTTCTACTTAAGAACCTGGTCACAGAACGGATTAAGTTCTTAAGTAGAGGTACCACTGTATTTCAGAACATACCACCCAGTAGTAAGTTCCGAATGGAATGGTAAAGGACACTACACCAGTAGCAAAAGTTGACCTACACAAACATCTTCAGGTATCTTGTGTGTGCACGCGCACATGCCCCTGCGTGGTTTTGCTTCTGAGCATGCATGTGCAGGAAGCAAAGGAACCACCAAAATCTCTGTTGTGCGCATCTCCCCTCACAAAATTTAGTGCACCAGTAGTGGTGATAGGAGCAATCTGCCCCTGATGCTTCACCATCACCTAGTGCAGTGTTTCCCAACCTTGGCAACTTGAAGAGATCTGGACTTCAACTCCCAGGATTCCCCAGCCAGCGAATGCTGGCTGGGGAATCCTGGGAGTTGAAGTCCAGATCTCTTCAAGTTGCCAAGGTTGGGAAACACTGACCTAGTGAATGAATTCTTAGATGCTTTTTACAGAATGGTCTTCTGGTTTGGTGCTGCACTTTTCTGTTGTAGTTGTGGTTGTTATTGTTTGGTATTATTCTGTTTTGAGGTTCACAGGTAGACCTGAGAAAAGGGATTGTAAAATTTATCATATGTTATTACTGTCTACAGTCTCTGGGATTGATCTGTAACAAATGTACAGTACTTATTTCTAACAGCCAATCAGGGCAGCCTCCAGCTTGTGCCTTCTTGTTAACAGAATTGTGGTTGGGTACAAGACGATCAAATAACCAGAAATTTAAGAACAGAAGAAAAGAATAGAATAGAATTTTATTGGCCAAGTGTTATTGGATACACAAGGAATTTGTCTTGGTGCAGATGCTCTCAGCGGACATAAAAGAAAAAGATACATTTGTCAAGAATCATGTGGTACAACACTTAATGATTGTCATAGGGGTCAGAACATTAAAATAACAACTTGCTTAAGATGTATATTGAAATTGACAATTTGAATGACTTGAACCTTTGTATTGTCGATTAAGATAAGGTGGTAGAAAATATAATAGATGTACTACTGTATATAGAAATTAATAACCGAAACAATCTTTTTTCTTATACCAACTGTATTTGCCCAAAAAATGAACATAAGGAAAGTATTTGATGGAATGATATACTTTAACTTTTATACAGTATATACAGTATTTTTATTTTTCCTTTGTTCTGTAAATGTAGTATTGTTATGGGTATGTGTTTCCCGTTTTTTGTTGTTTGTATGTATGTTTGTTTTCTTTTAAACTTTTAAATTTCAATTAAAAATATTTTAAATTTAATTTTAAAAAAAATTCTGTAAAACATAGTTGCTTACCCAGAGGTTTTTCATTGGGGGGGGGGGGTGTGAAGGAGGAGGAAGAGGAAGAGTAGGAGGAGAAGAAATGCAAGCTTCTCTTTTCCCAACTTAGTATCTAGATCTGTGAGATGCTTACTATGATCATTTTGGAACCAGCTGTATTTTATTCATACTTACAGATGTGTTATGTTTGGATATAGTGTTCTAGCTAAGGTTGGGGCTTCGGGACCAAAGTTCAAATCTGGGGAGAAGGGGGGGGGGGTTGCAAGAGAATTCCAGGAGATGGAGAAACATATCCAGACTGATCTGTCAATTGGCAAAGACATGTTGGGTTGCAACTGGGCAGCTGTTGCTCTTTCCATTTTTTCTTGATAGGTGAACATATGCACATAGTTGCCCATGCTTATCGTAACAATTCTGTTTTAAAAATATGTTATTTCTTCCCATAATTAAATGATGTATATTCCATCATTTATTATTCCATTATAATACACATTATTCCAAAATAATGTGCATGGCTATTTAAAGGTAGGGGAGTGGAGAGGCAGGAAGATGATAAGTTATGGGTGTCATCAGTGTCTGGAAGGAATTCTAAATGAATGATTTCAGTTTTAAACAGAAGGGAAGGGTGGGGAACAATAGTCAGATATTTTTGGATTCCAATTCTCATCAGCTTCAACCAGCATGACCAATGCTACAGATTGACTAGGCCAGTGATGGCAAACCTATGGCATGGGTGCCGCAGGTGGCATGCGGAACCATGTCTGCTGGCACATGAGCCGTTGCCCTAGCTCAGCTCCAACATGCATGTGTGTGCCGGCCAGCTGATTTTTGGCTCACACAGAGGCCCTGGGAGGATGTTTTTGGCTTCCAGAGAGTCTCCGGGGGATGGGGAAGGACGTTTTTACTCCCCCAGTTCCAGGGAAGCCTTTGGAGCCTGGGGAGGGCGAAACGTGAGCCTACTGAGCCCACCGGAAGTTGGGAAACAGGCCATTTCTGGCCTCCAGAGGACCTCTGGGGGTGAGAGAAGCTGTTTTTGCCTTCCCCAGGCATTGAATTATGGGTGTGGGCACTCTCGCATGCGCGATAGCACCCGCCCAGACTTTTTCAGCACCCGAGGGAAAACAATAGGTCACTTGACCTATTGTCCAACAGCAATGGAAGCATCTACATCTGGGGTCCCCAATCCCCAATCCTCGATCCATAAACCAGCACCGGTCCACAGCATGCCAGAAGTGAGGCCACACAAACAATTGAAGCCCCATCTGCGGGATACAGGAAGCAGGTGAAATCATGACCCATCCAGTCTGTGGAACCCATCCATGGTGTCCAATAGGTTGGGGTCTACTGATCTACACTACATTCACTGCTGCTACCTCATAGGGGGTGGGACACAGTGGGGGTAGTAAGTCTATGCACTATTTATTGAATTCTTAATAGTTTTTTTATTGTCCTTCCTTCTCTAGTACCTTAGTATGATCCTTAGTTACTTGTAAAATAGGAAATAATTAAATAGTATGTTTTACCCATAAACGCTTTAATCATTTTAATGATTATCTAGAACTGAAGTTTTATAGCAATTAAAGAAAATCGAACTACTTGCCTAATCTGTTATCATACCGAACCTTGTGGGTTTAGTACAAAATCTTAAAATGTTACTGTGCTCCTCAACAAATAATGATGTCTATCATTTGCCCTTTTAGTGGCTGTTCGAATAATGTGACTTAATCAGCTGAAAAAGAGTCCAAGCACCTATTTGAGAACTTATCTTGGTCGGTAAGCCACTCCCACCCAGTTACATGACCTTTAAGCCACCCCCGGTCACATGATTGCCAAACCACTCCCAGCTGGTCACATGGCTGGCAAGCCACTCCTACTTGGTCACATGACCATCACAATAAGTCACGCCCACAGTGTGGCAGTAAAGATTTTGGCAACCCATCACTGATTACATCCCATCTTTCTGCTGCAAACAACCTGGAACCAACAAAATGGCTTCCTACATAAAGCCTCTTCTTTTTAAGAATCAGCTAATGGGGTTTTCCTCTGGGTAGGCACTTTGAGGTGGTGAGACTGGGTTAAGTGTAAACAAACATTTTCATTTTCATAAGCTTCTTTGGACATGTCCTTGTTTGTGTCATTTAGTTATACTGTAAAATGTTCCACTCTGTGAGGTTGCTTTGTTTTTATTGTGAGAGGGTCAATATTGTTGAAGTTTTGTGTAACGTTTTCAAATTGAGAGGGGCCACATTACAGGTGTGGGCATAGCTGGATTTACAGGTGAATTTGAGGTGGTGTTTTTTTCTTCTTTCTTTTGAGTAGCTGTTTCCATTTATTTCCTGAGCATGAAGGGAGGCTTCCCAGTTTTCAGTAGTCAAGGCCAGAAGGAGCTCTAAGAGTTGCAGTTGCAGGTTGCTCACCTACTTGCTTTATCAATCCTGATCAAGCTTCAGTTTGTGGAACTACAACTCCCAGAATTCCAAACTGCATATCTGATGGAGATCATTTGTTGGAGAAGACAACATGTACTGTATTGGGAGGAGGATAGACCCTCTTCCCTCTGCTTTGTCACCTAAGAAAATGAGAAGAGTCTTCTGTGTCATATACACTGCTCAAAAAAATAAAGGGAACACTTAAACAACTCAATATAACTTCAAGTAAATCAAACTTCTGTAAAATCAAAGTGTCCAGTTAGGAAGCAACACTGATTGGCAATCAATTCCACATGCTGTTGTGCACATTCAACTTTGTACAGAACAAAGTATTCAATGAGAATACTTTCATTTATTCAGATCTAGGTTGTGTTATTTGAGTGTCATTTGTTCTCAACACTTGGCCTTCTTCAGAGGAAATCTTTCCCTGAGGACTTTCATTTTCAGGACCATTATTTGGAAATTGAAAGGTCCTGCAATACTGAGATTAAGATATTGTATATAGAATCAATTCACAGGTTGTACAAAACCGCATTGTAGCTTATTTGCTTTTGACTCAGTATCATGTATGGATCCAATCACGATGGCTTAGCATTATGAGTAAACCAAGCCACGATGTTCAAGAACTTGTTCAAGAACTTTTTTTTGCCCATTCCATTTTTAAATCCTGGTTTAGCATTATGTGTGAATGTAGAGAATATATGAAGTTCTCTGTTTCAATTCTTTTCTCCCCCCCCCCCAACTACTATCTACTAAATTATTTTGCTGTTGGTAATTTCAAGGCTGCATTTGAGCCAATGGAATTCAGTTTGCTTCACTTTCTCCCCATCTTATAGTTAGAAAAGGTGGGCAGGAGCTGCAGTTTCACCATTCTTATTGTATTTTAATCTTCAAAGCGATTAATTTCTGAAATCCAGGAAGGTTTTCTAGCTGGTATGGAAGCTCAGCCTCCCCTCTCCTCTCCGCTTCTTTCCCTCTGTTAACTTAGGCATTGTTTGGTCTGCCCTGGCTGGGAAGCGCTGAATGGTTTCAGGTGTCTTAGAGCTGTACCACACCATTAAAACCAACCAGGGCTGAAGGGCAGGTTGTGTTTGTCTCTCTCTCTCTGTGTGTGTGTAGGTTTGTGTTCCTCTATGTAGTCCTAGGGTGAGGAAGCCATTTCTGGTTTTTATAGGTATTTGATATTGCTTCACACATGCTAACTGCTCACAAAGCACCGTTGATTGATCAGGTACATAATGCGTAGGTGTGCATGCTCATATATCTGAGCTCCCCGGCTTTATATCTATGGTTCAATGCTAAAGGAAGCTCCTTGCTTTGAGGAATTTCTCTGATGGTGTTTTTATTTATTTATTTATAGAAGCATAGAAGATTGACCGCAGAAAAAGAGCTCATGGTCCATCTAGTCTGCCCTTATACTATGTATGTGTGTGTGTGTGTGTGTATTTGTCAATCAAGTATAGGATAGTAGTTTATATAAACATAACATAGAAAGTAATGATAAAAAAGACAATAGGACAATAGGACAGGGACGGTAGGCACAATGCTGCGCTTTATGCACGTAGGATGTAAATGTAGAAGTGTTAGATGTAAATGGAGGGAGCGCTAAATACTCAGTCGCTCTTTGGAAAATCAGAAGTATCCCGAGGTTTGATCGGGCATCCCTCCCCCTTTAGTTTTCTTCGAAGCTGCTTCCCAGACTCCGCGCCGAAAGCCCCGGAGGAAAGCCGGCATTGGCTTCACCGCTCAGGTGGACCTCTTTCCCGGTACTTTCGCGGGGATTTCTCTACGGCCTTGCGACCTCCCTCTTTTACCCATCTTCTCCCTCAACCGTTTCTCCAACCGGTCGAGCAAATGCCCGGCCAGACTTTAACACGTGGGTGCAAAAAACGTCGGGCGGAAAGGAGCGCTGCGGTGCTCGCGGTGCTTCCAACGGGGAAAATCCCAGCCGCCTTTTACGCATAGATCCTGGGACTTGAAAAGGGGCCACACTACCCTCCTCCGCAGCCTTTTTCATCCCGGCTGCAGGTGTTACACCGAGGGGCAGAAATCCTGCCCGTGCGCAAAGCGCGTCCGTAGCCTCTTTCCCGCGGTCCAAGGCACCCCAGAAAACAGGCGGAGGCGTTTGCGAGCAGCTCTCCTCTGGCCAAAGCTGCGGGGTGAGCAAAGTTGGGGGTGGAGTGGGTGGAGGGAGGGGTGGGAAGGAAGGGAAAGTCCCTGGGAAGCCAGCGCATCGCGGCCAGCGGGATGCTTTCAAGCGCTGCTGGGCTGGTCCCGTCGAGGGCTGGATGGGGGACGATCTCTGTTGGGGTGGGGTGGGGGGGAGAGGTGGGGAGGACGCGGGTCTAGGGACATCCCCGGACAGATGAGAAGGGGCTGGCACATTGGCGAGCAGCGCACAAGAGGAGGGACCAGGGCTGGCTGGTGCGTAACTGCTCCTCGGGCGCTCCGAGAGGGGAGCGCACACCCACCCACACACCCGGGGCCGAGCGCCTTGCCTTTCTCCTCCGCGGCCGCCAACCTCGAAACGCCGAGCTCTCCCTGCTCCTGGCGCGGAGCTGTCAGCGGAGCCTTTTCTCCTCCTCCTCCTCCAACTCTCAGCTTGGACCGCGGAGTCTCCTGACAGCCAGCCTCCGGCGCGCCCAGCCGGCCCAGACCGAAGCTCAGTCCGGGACGCTCCTTCGAGGGATGGGCTGGGAGCGCCCGGAGAGCACCTCGCCCTGACCAGGTGGTTGAGCGACCCCCGGCTGGAGACGGTCTGCGGGCAGAGCAGCGCCCGGCGGAGGGGAAAAACGACGCCCGCGGAGAGGAACCGAGAGCCTCCGCACCCCTCTCCAAATCCCTGCTCCGGATTCCCGCCGGTTCACACAAGCCAAAAAGCAAAGCAAGAAGCGCCTGTTTCTGCGCCCGGAGCCAATCAAGTCCCCGCGCGTAAAGAACACCACCCAAAAAAATCTCTCAGGATGAATCTCTTCTCTTCCATATTCAGTTATTTGTAAGTATTGACTCTTGCCGCTTTGATGGGACCGATTTCGATTTCCCTTCCCCTCCCTCCCCCGAAAATAGTCTCCTCGATTTTCCATTTTTATTTCTGCTCCATTTCAATGGCGAAATTCATCTCACCATCTACTTTGTTTTCCCCTCCACTCCCCCTTTTCCATTATTCTAGGCTACTGCACTTGTTTGCTTTCTGCTTGCAGGCACAGGTAAGGAATTGTTTTAATCCTTTCTAAATAGCTGCGGTGTTTTGTTTTGTTTTTGTTTTTTAAATTGTACGGATAGAGCCAAGATTTCTTTCTTTTATTTTTGTCCTCTCTGCTTCCCCCTTAAAAAAAACAATCTGATGTAATAAAAAGGAGTCCCTGTGATTAAAGAGATTAAATGCGGGGAGTAGAGAATAAAATGCAATACGTGGAAATGGTGGAGTTAAAGTAAGAATAGATGCAGTTGTAAGTGTTGAAGAATCCCGATAGGAAATTAGTGATGATCTATTTAAATCTTAGCAAACTGTTTTTCCATCCAATTTCCAGACTTAAATAAGAGCACATTCCTTCCATTTTTTTAAAATTATACTTAAGAGATGTTACATTAATTATGGGAAAGACCTTATTCTTGCTTCCTAGAAATTAGAAACCTCATTAACATATGGAGCAACACAGTCCGATACTCTGGAATTTATAACCCTTTTGGTGTAGTATTGATGGCAAGTCCAGAGAGCGGAAAGCTAAAAGCTTGCAGAAACATTCCCCCTGCAAGAGGACAGGTGTAGGATTTGGAATTAAATCTGGAAGGATTCCCTTGTAAAACTGAGTAAACAAATTGAATTCAGTGGACCTGAGTGTAAAGAGAACGTAGGCTCACCGTGTTGTAATATTTGGGGACATGAGATGGAAATCAAAGAGTATTGTGGTCGGCCACATGGTCTACTCATTAGAGAAGGCAGAGATGTTACGGAAAGAAATACCAGTAGGAAACCCGTGCATCCCTCACGCAACACAGAGACAAAAGATAAGAGAGAGACATGATCAAGGGAAGGCTTCTATAAAGTCTGTCTTTCAGGAAGAAGCGGCTTCCCTGTATCTTTGGACAACTTTAGTAGCCGATACAGGGCTGAAGATGAGCGGGGAGGGAGGGAGGCTTTTTTTCATGTGCTGCCACCCCATGAAGTTGAAAGGAACAAATCTCCTCAACATTTGCTCAGAATACGTCTTTATAAATGTCAGGGGCAAACTAAAACCCTTCAGACTTAAAAGGGGAACTGGAGATATATTGGGGGTGGTGGGTGGTGGAAGAAGAGCAGCCAGAGAGAGGAGGGGAAACAGACACAGGAGACCCCGTGGCAAAGCCCAACTACATGGTTGCGATTGGACCTCAAATCGCCAGTTGTTGAACTGGCTAACAGACTCATCATGATAACTTTGAATGCAGGCGGTTGGGTGGGGGAAACCTCATAAATACAGTATTAGCGAGAGACAATTCTGAACTGCCTGGACTGCTGACACAACTGCTGTTTAAGGGGATAAAATACAGCCACCCCCATTCCACCCACCACCCACCACCCACCCACCAATCACTCAGGTCCAGGGCACAGATGGACAAAGCTCTCAGACGGACCAGTTGAAAGAGCCGAAGAGCCAATATCAAAGCGATAGAAACAAACCCAAGGGTTAAAAGCCTGGTTTCCAGGCAAGTAGGATGCATTGTATTCCAGGTGATTGTATTTAGGCCACTTCAAGATTGAGTAAGTCTTGCATGATGTATGATTGTGAATGATGGGGGCAGGTTCATTTGTATGTTTGTTTGCCTTGTTGAATTTTTCCGTATTTAAAATGCCACAAGCAGGATTGAGTTTAATAAACCTAGTTTAAATCTGCATAAGTCTAGACCGATCTCTGAAACCAAAGGTGAGCCATGTTAGTACAGTGTTCCCTCGATTTTCGCGGGTTTGAACTTCATGGAAAGTCTATACCACGGTTTTTCAAAAATATTAATTAAAAAATACTTTGCGGGTTTTTTCCCTATACCACGGTTTTTCCCACCCGATGACATCATATGTCATCGCCAAACTTTTGTCTGCCTTTAATAAATATTTTTTTTAATAAACTTTAATAAATAAACATGGTGAGTAATAATCTGAATGGTTGCTAAGGGAATGGAAAATTGCAATTTAGGGGTTTAAAGTCTTAAGGGAAGGCTTGTGATACTGTTCATAGCCAAAAATAGTGTATCTACTTTTGCATCTCTACTTCGCGGAAATTCAACTTTCGTGGGCGGTCTCGGAACGCATCCCCCGTGAAAAGCGAGGGAACACTGTACTCCGATTCCAAGCTGGACTCATCTTTATTTCCCCTCTGGCATGCTTGTTTCCCAGTGATCAATCCCTGGGCAGCCCAGTAAACTTTTCAGCCACTGCTAGAATCCTGGTCTTTGCTATATCAATGCCCAAGAGCCTCAACTCTACACTGCACCAACTTGGTGCCCCCCTCCAGATACGCCAGGAACACACCAAGATAGCCTTTCTCAGAGGAGTAGAGATTATAATGGTGTGTTGTGTATTTTTCAATTTCCTAAAGGTAACTGTTCAGTCCCCACCTAATTTTACACAGCATGTGAGGGAGCAGAGCCTGGTGACCGACCAACTAAGCCGGAGACTCGTCCGGACCTATCAGCTATACAGCCGGACCAGCGGGAAGCATGTTCAAGTCCTGGACAACAAGAAAATCAATGCTATGGCAGAAGACGGGGATGCTCATGGTAAGTCTGTCTGGAGCATCGGGAGAGCTGGGGGTGGGTGGGTGGGGAGGGAATGCACGGCAGCCCAGTAATTGATGATTTCCGTCCCCTTTGTTGGGCCAGAAATCATTACAAGCATTTGGCATGCAGAAAGCTTCTGAATGTGGGGATCAATATTTGCAATAACAGTATAATGCTTTCCCTTTGCGGATTGAGTCGGAGCTTCTGTGGAGGAGGTTGGGCTGGATTTTACACCTGATCATCGGCCACGGAAATGGTGGGATGAGTTGTAGGTTTGAAGAATTAAAATCACAGGGACTCTGGGAGAATAGGTGTCGTCTTGCGATATGTTCTAGCCTAACACTGCAGCGGAAATAAGGAAAGTGTGAGCATGCTGTGATGTTAGCCCCAGGTTTTGTAGAAATCACAGGCAAATCTTGCCTTCAGCTAAGGAAAAATAAGCTTTTAGGATGCACAAAATATTTTTCCCAAAGAAAAAAAGATGTAAGCATAGAAGACTGGCTGTAAAGTTTTAAATGAGACTTAGTTTTACAAATGATCAGTTCATCGGGAAAAAATAAATCCATGTTCTCCTTTCTAACTTTAATTATGCTTATGAAACACTGTACAATATTAAATGAGATGCTCCATAATTGCATTGTCTTCGATTTGTGGTCTGTAATGCACATCCTAGTATTGAATCTCCATATCGCTACAATTTATGTACGATGACTACAATTATTGACCTCTCGCATTAGCCACAATTTTCCTCTCTCCCATCAAACTAACCAGGCAGGCTTGCTTACATTTAAGCTGGCTGAAGATGTTATTAACATTTTTTAGCAGGCACTGACAGTGAGGGCAAGGTTTGCATGTTACAATGTGCAACTTTGCTTTCAAGGAAACTGTCCCGGCCATACTTGAAATATACAATATAGTTTTTGATTCTAAATAAAGAAAAAATGAGCATCCCTTCTTTAAATATACCTTTCTCTAAAAAGTTACTATATTTAAATAACAGCATCACAACATGCAGGAATGAATGATTTGAAAAAGAAAATATCTATTAAAACTTTTAAAGTTTTGTTAAGTTCAGCATTTGAAGCACAAGAAGCAAACCCAGCAGTGGTTTCAATAGAAGGAGCACACAAGCAGTTTTTCAGATGTACGGTTTTAGGAGAATTGCAAGTCTGTAAATGTTAAAATAGAGGTTCAGGATTGTTCTATATGAATCTCAGGAGAGACCCCCATGTCTGGAAGAGCTATTAAAAGTCTTCTTACTTTCACCTTTTTAAACATTTCCTGAATACTTTCTCCTCTTCACAGGCCAGTTAGGGGATCAAGTGTGCCTCGCTGCATTTTTCCTGCATCTACGTAGCCACTTTCCTTTCAAAGTTTGAGCATGAAACATAATTTTTACTGGGATAAATCTGTCACTAAAGAGAAAGAATAGAGTTGGAACTGTTAAGCTTTCACCCCTTCACTAACAAAACCAACTTTTCACACCCTTCACCCATCTTATGTTATACTTCAAGTTGTTTTGTTTTGCTTTTTAGTTATTGTTTTTCTTTCTTTCTTTCTTTCTTTCTTTCTCTCTCTCTCTCTCTTTCTTTCTTTCTTTCTCTTTCTTTCTTTCTTTCTTTCTCTTTCTTTCTTTCTCTTTCTTTCTTTCTCTTTCTTTCTTTCTTTCTTTCTTTTTCTTTCTTTTTCTTTCTTTCTTTCTTTCTTTCCTTCCTTCTTTCTTTCTTTCTTTCTCTTTCTTTCTTTCTTTCCTTCTTTCTTTCTTTCTTTCTTTCTCTCTCTCTCTCAAAAAAGTGATTTATTTCCACCAATGGCCATTTTCTCTGCTGTGACATTTTAATAGCTGATTTAAGGTCAGGTCCATTTTTCTTGGTTATCTGTCTTGATGGTCAATATCTGGCTCAGTTTTCTAATTAGGAGCACAGCCTATGGATCTTAAAGCTCGGTGTCCTTCTGTCTTGTACAGCAATCTGTAATCTGGCTTTGAATCACTACATCATTATGAAGAGGGAGCAGTGTTAGACGTGAATTATAAGCATTGCGTTCGTTTTCTGTTGCTCCTTTTGGGAAGCTTAGGAATAATAATAATAAAACCTACAACTTTGGAATTCCTTCTAATTATTTTAGGATTGGAATGGGCATTTTCCTAGTTCTTTGCAGGCAGGTTATCGTTTTCTCTCTGACATTTTCCGCTCTGCTTTCAGTCCCTATCTCTGTGCCAAAGCAATGCAGTTGGGTTTGTCAAGGCAGCAGCAATTCAGTGTTGGAGGGGGAGTCCCAGAAGAGGCTCGTGTGGTAAAGCTGACCAACAGGCAATAAATCAGAAAAAAAAAGGCCTTTGAAAAGGTAGAAGAGAGGAAAAGCATGTGGTGTTCTGCCTGTGTGTTGGGGCTGCTTTTCTATGCCTTTCCACCAGTCAGCAGAGGGAGAGCATGAAAACTGATGCTCTTTAAATGTTAACTGCTTTCTTGATCGACCTCCCTTACTCGTGTCCCCCAAAGAGAGATAAATAAGGGAACCTTGTCTATGCAGTTCAATGAAAAGGAGTCAGGGGTCCAATTGTCCTTGGGCAAGGAGGAGGTTACAGATGTTAATATTTTATAGACAAAAAAAAGCAATAAAGTTAAAGGGCTCATAATAGGTTAGAAGAAGAAGTGATGTGGTGCTGGAATTTAGCAGTTTTCAACCTGGGGATTAGAGTTGGTGAAGTCCAATGCCGCTTTGGAGAAGGCTACAGTGTTCACCCCGGGAAGAGAACTGGTCTTAATTGAGGCAGAAAGAGATGGTGAGAGGGGGATGACGTCAGGTTAGATGGCTTCAAAAAGGATTCATTAGGCTTACGGAAAAATTGGTGTCCATCTCAGTAGCTGAATTGGTGCCATGCGTAAAATGCCCTGCACACTTCCACTAGTAGCATCCATTTCCAATATTAGGTTTTTTTAAAAAAATACAATTTATTTTGAAAGATGTTCTCAAGGATCTGGGCCATGAAGTAGAAAAACTGAAGGCTCTTGTAAAGGGGGGAAAATGCTGTTGAGAAATTTCAAGTTATCTGTTTCTGCATGTCGTCTGGCGCGACCCAGGGGAAGAGCCTTCTCTGTGGCGGCTCCGACCCTCTGGAATCAACTCCCCCCAGAGATTAGGACTGCCCCCACCCACCTTGCCTTTTGTAAACTCCTTAAAACCCACCTCTGTCATCAGGCTTGGGGGAACTGAGACATCCCCCCCTTGCCTATGTAGTTTTGTGCATGATATGACTGTGTGTATGAATTTTATATATTGGGTTTTTTTCTTCTTAGACTTTTTAATGTAAAACTGTTATTTTAGATTTTTATTATTAGATTTGTTAACATGTATTGTTTTTATCACTGTTGTGAGCCACCCAGAATCTATGGAGGGGGGCGGCATACAAATCTAATAAATAATAATAATAATAATAATTAATAATAATAATAATAATAATTAAATATTATGTTATTGGACTTGTCTTACCATTATGGGAAATGGAGTTCTGTTCTAGACAGAACTTGATCTAACCCAGCAGCAATTGCAGCTATGCTTTAATGAGAATAAGAGTAGAATAATGTATTTTTATTATAGAACAAATTATGTTTCTGCAGGAAAGCATATAGGATGCTTGGCTAGGGAAAGGTAAGACAAGCAAGATCATAGGTAGCCAGGAGCCTTAAAGGGATTCCTACCTGATCAGTTTTGTGCCCCATTGTAATAGTGAGAAGGCTGTTTAAGATTTGAATAGTGGTATGTGTAATATTTTGGAGGAATTCATTGATGGCAAACCATCAAGGTTCTTTTAATCTCATTAGAGAAAGTGCTCCTTGTGAAAAGTAATAAGAACTTATAGTAGCCACCATCATTTCTTTTTTTAAAAAGAAAGAAAATATAATCTTTATTGAAGATAAATAGGTGAGGGGATACATGAAGCAAAATGTGAATATTGGTACAAATGATTTTGTGGTACAAATGGTACAAATATTGGTACAAATATTGGTAGAGATATTGGTACAAATGAGTTTTGAGTATACACTTATATATATAAAAGGAGAGAAAGCTAAAGGGAGAGAGAGAGAAGGAAAGGAAAAGGAAAAGGAAAGAGAAGGAAGGGAAAAAATAAAAAAGGAAAGAAAGAATAAGAAAGAAAAGAAGGTAAATTCATATCTATAAATTTATCAGATGTCGTAAATAGTGTTGACTTATCTGTTGACCCGATTACTCTACAGCTTTTAATATCTTTACTATCAGTATAAATGAAAGTTTTGAGTTTCTAAACTTGAGTTTAAATTTTGTTGTCTTGAATTTGTTCATCCTTTTATCAATGATTTGTAATGTTCTTTTATGGGTTCGTGGGATAGTTATTTGGGGGAAGGCTAAGAAGGGTGAGAGGCTCAACTCCACAATTACATACAACAGCCACCATCATTCCAAGCATGAGGTTTTCATCCCCAAAAGAGACATACAGTACTTATATTTAAAATATTTTCATGCTGCTGTCTTGTAGCATCTTCTTGCATCACCCAGCCACCGCATTATATCTTGAATCACTCCACAATAGTTGGATGTCTCTAGAAGATGTTGCAAGTTCCTAAGGGGGGGATCTGGACAAAGTTCAGTTGTAGCCCACAAACATTGCCCTGTAAAAGACATGGTCTTCTTTGTGACTGGATTCACTTTTTCACTTTTGCAATCAGTGCATTCTCGTTGTTGTGAGCCACTCCGAGTCTTCGGAGAGGGGTGGCATACAAATCTAATAAATTATTATTATTATTATTATTATTATTATTATTATTATTATTATTATTATTGTCACGATGGCCATATCCTGTAACTCCCAACAGCCAAAGTGAAGACTCTCTCATTTCTTTATTTTATTTATATATTCAATTTTTTAAAATGCCGCCCTTCTCCTTAGACTCAGGGTGGCTTACAACGTGTTAGCAATAGCACTTTTTAAAAACAGAGCCAACCTATTGCCCCCACAATCCGGGTCCTCATTTTACCCACCTCGGAGGGCTGGAAGGCTGAGTGAACCTTGAGCCGGTGATGAGATTTGAACCGCTGACTTGCAGATCTAGCAGTCAGCTTTAGTGACCTGCAGTACTGCACTCTACCCACTGCGCCACCTCTCGACCTCTGAGAGAGTCTGTACTTTTGAAGTAAAGCAATATCTCATCAAATTGGATTTAATAAACCAATCCAATCAGTTTATTTGGGCTGTTATGTGGCCCTTCTGAGATGAACGTTAGCATTGGAACTATGGTGGGGGAGGTAGGCAGGAGTTGAAGAGTTCAATAGGAAGGAGTACATGTAAGTCCTATATTGTCCATCTCTGTGGCATTAAAAAAATGGAAGGGGCAGATTATCATATCTCAAAAAGTGTTATAACCAGACTCTAGTCATTACAAGCTTCCATTAATTCAGGATACTCCTGAGGTTATTGGGGCAGCCTTGACTTGACGATAATGGTATCTTGACTGGCTTCCACTTAGTGTATTTATTTGTCCCAGTAGAGGGGCATTTTATGGGCATCTCACGTTGCAGGGCTTGTGTGTGGATTTCAGAGCAATGGATGCAGTAAATAACAAATAAACAAGTTCTTGCCTTGCAAGCTGCAAGATGAACAAAGAGAATAAAATCCAAGGCTTCATTAAGGTGTTGAGTTTTCCTAGACACAGAAGTGGTAGAGGATGTTTCAGTATTAACATAGTAGCTTGGGCACTAAAATGATAATCCCGTGAAATCTCTCCCTCTTTCTCCTACCTGAGAAAAAGATTAAAAGGAAATAGTTCGCACTTAGCTTGCTGCATGGTGTAGGTTCAAGAAGGCAGGTCAGAAATTGTTTTTAAAAAGAGACTGAAAGATCTAATCAACTCCTGTAGAAATGTTCATTTCTTCTGGAAAAAGCACATCATTAAGCTGAGGTTGAAAGGGTATTTTTTTTAGCCTTCCCTTGATTATTTATTAAATATGCACTCTTCCTTGTTGCAAAGATATCTTTCCTCTGCTTGAGGCAAGCATATCACACCATCAGAATTGATAGGATAATTGATAATAAATTGGTGTGGTAATTTATTGCTGCTAGGCAAACAAGGAACCCCTCCCAATCTAGCATTCCTGGGACACTCAGAATTCCTGGAAGTTACTTATAGTGGTTGGGAATTCTGGGAGCTGTGGTCCAAATGTATCTAATTGTATGCAGAACAATTATGGTTGGAAAATGTGGCTATTATTATTATTATTTATTAAATTTGTATGCCAGCCCTCTCCGTAGACTCGGGGCAGCTTACAGCAATGATAAAAACAATATATAATAACAAATCTAATAGTTGGAATCTAAAATAACAATAATACATTTAAAAAGTCTAAAAAACAAGAAACTCCAATATATAAAAACATACATACAGTCATCATACACAAAAAACTACATAGGCAGGGGAGATGTTTCAGTTCCCCCATGCTTGACGGCAGAGGTGGGTTTTAAGGAGTTTACGAAAGGCAAGGAGGGTGGGGGCAGTTCTAATCTCTGGAGGGAGCTGATTCCAGAGGGTCGGAGCCACTACAGAGAAGGCTCTTCCCCTGGGTCCCGCCAAATGACATTGTTTAGCTGACGGGACCTGAAGGAGACCAACTCTGTGGGACCTAACCGGTCGCTGGGATTCATGCGGCAGAAGGCGGTATAACGATTGGTTAAAAAAGAACAGTTCCTCCCACTGTTCCCAAACATCATGATGGTGAGTGAGGCAGTATGGCTACGGATGACTCAACCCGTGTTAACAAGAGCAGCATAAAAGCAAGATTATTGGAGAAAAGGCAGAGATTAATCCTCCAGGACTCATAAATCCTTCCAAATGGCTATCTGAACTGCAAAATTGTGGATGATGCTGACATGGCAGCCGAGAGAGACACTCTCTTTTTTTGTTTAATCATCTAGTGATTACTATAATTTTGCAGGGCAGTTTTAATAATTCTATTCTTTCCCCTTATACAGAAGTACGTCTTGTATTGGAAACTGATTAAAGAAATGATGACTTAAAAGAGATGGAAGTGAGGGAAAGATCATTAGGAAACATAGAAACATAGAAGTCTGACGGCAGAAAAAGACCTCATGGTCCACCTAGTCTGCCCTTATACTATTTTCTGTATTTTATCTTAGGATGGATTTATGTTTATCCCAGGCATGTTTACATTCAGTTACTGTGGATTTATCTACCACATCTGCTGGAAGTTTGTTCCAAGGATCTACTACTCTTTCAGTAAAATAATATTTTCTCATGTTGCTTTTGATCTCTCCCCCAACTAACTTCAGATTGTGTCCCCTTGTTCTTGTGTTCACTTTCCTATTAAAAACACTTCCCTCCTGGACCTTATTTAACCCTTTAACATATTTAAATGTTTCGATCATGTCCCCCCTTTTCCTTCTGTCCTCCAGACTATACAGATTGAGTTCATTAAGTCTTTCCTGATACGTTTTATGCTTAAGACCTTCCACCATTCTTGTAGCCTGTCTTTGGACCCGTTCAATTTTATCAATATCTTTTTGTAAGTGAGGTCTCCAGAACTGAACACAGTATTCCAAATGTGGTCTCACCAGCATTCTATATAGCGGGATCATAATCTCCCTCTTCCTGCTTGTTATACCTCTAGCTATGCAGCCAAGCATCTTACTTGCTTTCCCTACCGCCTGACTGCACTGTTCACCCATTTTGAGACTGTCAGAAATCACTACCCCTAAATCCTTCTCTTCTGAAGTTTTTGCTAACACAGAACTGCCAATACAATACTCAGAGTGAGGATTCCCTTTCCCCAAGGAGAATTAATAAACCAAGGTTAAGCAGTTTGTGCAGCTTCTCCTATGCTCATGTGTTTGCCCTTAATGTGTACTTTTATTCTTGTGCCACTGTTGGAAATAGTTTTTATATTGAAGACTTCTGCTGAATGTAGCATTTGGGGTAAAATACACTGAGCTGGTATAATTCCAGCTGTTCTGCATGTCCACCAGCCTGGTTTTTCACTGTAGAGCTTTGACGTCCAGTCTAAAAAGTGAAATACTAAAAAGATGCGAGGGACAACAATGGGTATCTTGGAAAGCATTGTGGCTTATCTCCATTGCTATACTTCTCCTTCTCTAAAATTCATTACAGGTGAATTAGTCTACTGCTGCTTTTGAAAGGACCTTGCAGATAACTATTCTGCAAAGGCTGAAGTGCCATTAAAAGCAATCATCTGGCTGGCTGAGCATGTTTGTGTTTATATTTCACCTGGCGTGATTAGCACAGCCTCAGTGAAGTCGGATTTGCATTAATGGATGTAAATTCAGGATCAAAGGTGATGCACAAAAGTTTTGTTTTGTTTTTTAATGGCAGTAACATTCTAGGTCCTTTTTCTTTTGGTAGGAGATAGGTAACTTTATGCTCTCCAGATATTTGGATTGCAACTTCCTTCAGTTCTAAAGCCGGGGTGGCGCAGCAGGTAGAGTGCTGTACTGCAGGCCACTGAAGCTGACTGCTAGATCTGTAGGTCAGCAGTTCAAATCTCATCACCGGCTCAAGGTTGACTCAGCCTTCCATCCTTGTGAGGTGGGTAAAATGAGGACCCGGATTGTAGGGGCAATAGGCTGGCTCTGTTAAAAAGTGCTATTGCTAACATGTTGTAAGCCGCCCTGAGTTTAAGGAGAAAATAAATAAATAAATAAAATAGTTGTCATGGCTGTGGCAAGAGACACGGTCAAAGGCTACCTGTTCTTAGACTCTTGTTCAGCACTGTTGTTCCTGACTGTAGCTCTGGGCTACATCTTTTCAATTCCTAACTTATCTTATGCCTTAAATATGAACATAGCATGTTCTAGCCCAGTGGTGGTGAAACTACGGCACGTGTGCCACAGGTGGCATGCGAAGCCATATCTGCTGGCACACGATCCGTTGCCCTAGCTCTGCTCCAGCGCGCATGTGTGTGCCAGCCAGCTGATTTTCAGCTCATGTAGAGGCTCAGGGAGAGCAATTTAGGTTTCCGGAAGGCCTCTGGGGAGAGAGAAGCCTCTGGAGCCTGGGGAGGGTGAAAAAATGGGCCTACCAGGGCCACTAGAAGTCAAGAAACATTTCCAGCCTCCAGAGCAGGGGTGGGCAATTAATTTTGCCATGAGGCCGCATGAGAAATTGGGATGGTTTTAGAGGGCCGGACTAATATAATTAACTCAGGTCTACTCTCTTCCTTGTTTTCTTTCTCCCAAATTACTCCACCCCCCCATACACACATACACACACAAAGAGTGCAAACCTCCCCCCGTTCCTTATTTATTTGCCCTTCTGCTCTCCTCCCCCTCCCCCTTTCACTTCCTCACTCGCGCTGCCCCTCCCCAGCAGGCCACCCCCCCACTTCCGGCTGGCCCTGCCCCTGCATTATCACACAATATTAACACACAATATAGCGCCCACCTACCTTCCTCCCCAGGTATTGAATATTGGGTGTGGGCATGCACTTTTGGCACCTGAGGGGGAAAAAGGTTTGCCATCACTGTTCTAGCCTGAGCAATCTGTGGTTTGCCACAATCTTCTCTAAACCCCTGTAGCGGATTGGTCAAACTGAATGTGAATGAATGCCTTCTGTGGACTCGTCCCAACCCTTAACTCATAATGGCTAGGAATACAAATTTGTAGGAATTATAGGGGAGAATATTTGGGAAGGCTAGAAGTAGCAACATAGAACTTTATTATCTATCTACAGTGTTCCCTCGATTTTCACAGGTTCGAACTTCGCGGAAAGTCTATAACAAAATATTAATTAAAAAATACTTTGCGGGTTTTTTCCCTATACCACGGTTTTCCCCACCTGATGACGTCATATGTCATCACCAAACTTTCGTCTGCCTTTAATAAATATTTTTAAATAAATTTTAATAAATATTTTTTAATAAACTTTAATAAATAAACATGGTGAGTAATAATCTGAATGGTTGCTAAGGGAATGGAAAATTGTAATTTAGGGGTTTAAAGTGTTAAGGGAAGGCTTGTGATATTGTTCATAGCCAAAAATAGTGTATTTACTTCCGCATCTCTACTTTGTGGAAATTCAACTTTCGCGGGCGGTCTCGGAACGCATCCCCCACGAAAAGCGAGGGAACACTATACTACAAAATATTTTGTTGTCGTGACCTTGACTGAATGAAATGGTGTATCATAAGGCAACAATTTTTGAAGCAAGGTACTTCAACTAATTTATAGAATGCATCCAAAATCTGAGACCCATGACTTTGAGGGAATGAAATTTGGAAAAGTTGTGGCTGCTTCAGTGCTACTGGCTGTTGCTGCGCTGCTAGGTTACCGCTGTGGTCATGTGATCTTAATTGCCAATGTTCAATGACAGTTTCCCAGTCAATCTCATAATTCCTTTGCTTCCTTCCTCACCCAGCAGATTTCTGATGCTCTTGGTCATTCTCTGTTTAGGTGAGGAGATATTTCTGAAACCATAACCCAATGGCCTGTCTATTTCATATTAAAAACAGGTCCTTGATAGAATGGGGTGGGGGAAGGTAAGAGAAAGAATCAAACATGGACCATTGTTGTTTTATCTGTACGAAATATGATGAATTCCAATCACAAGTGTGGATATTATTATAAAGTTACAGAAATTGCTCTCTGTCAGCAAAAGCCCTTGTCTGTAATGGCTCAAGTTTTATTGGAAAAAAAGAAGAGTGGGATGCAACTTAGAGATACGACATCATTTTATGATCAGAAATGACAAGTAAGAAGTCCACTTCTCCATAGAAATTTGGGCGCCCTGAACCCATTATAAAAGTTCCATGTAGAATCCTTTATTTCTTACAGACACAATAATATGGCAGAGTTGGAGTGCTGAGATAGTTCCTGGAGGATAGCTGGCTCCAAAACTTGGGGTTTTTGCAAAAGCAAAAAGAAAGGACAAGCTATTGATCTGTAATTTGCATAGCGACTCCATAAACCCATCAATGCCCATTAAAAAAAAGCTGAGATTAAATCAATATATCCTCTCAACTCTCACAAAGATAAAATGCATTAAGGGGTCAGATTTTCTCTGCAAAATCAGCAACCATCCAAGGAGGGAAGAAGGTGGAGAAGGGTCTTAAAATGTCTTCTGGTTCTTCATAGCCTACATAGAATAGAAATGCAATGAAGATAAGATAATTAAGGAAGAAATTCTAAATTCTTTTTGTTGCATAGAACATACTGTTAACTTTAGACTATACTGTTATTTTTGTATTTATTGCTGACCTAGCTTTTGTATTAACATCTGATTCTCTTGTCTCTCCATGTTTTGTGCTTTCACCATTTGTCCTGAGCACCGCAGAAGTATATGTGGGCAATATTTTTACGTGTGTGTTTCCCTGATGTTGCCTTTATCTTGTCCCCAGACTATGAGATAGACAGGCTTAATCTCTTCTTAGATGTTCCCATATGAACATTATGGAACATTATTAGGGAGATTATGATCCCGCTATATAGAATGCTGGTGAGACCACATTTGGAATACTGTGTTCAGTTCTGGAGACCTCACCTACAAAAAGATATTGACAAAATTGAACGGGTCCAAAGACGGGCTACAAGAATGGTGGAAGGTCTTAAGCATAAAACGTATCAGGAAAGACTTAATGAACTCAATCTGTATAGTCTGGAGGACAGAAGGAAAAGGGGGACATGATCGAAACATTTAAATATATTAAAGGGTTAAATAAGGTCCAGGAGGGAAGTGTTTTTAATAGGAAAGTGAACACAAGAACAAGGGGACACAATCTGAAGTTAGTTGGGGGAAAGATCAAAAGCAACATGAGAAAATATTATTTTACTGAAAGAGTAGTAGATCCTTGGAACAAACTTCCAGCAGACGTGGTAGATAAATCCACAGTAACTGAATTTAAACATGCCTGGGATAAACATATATCCATCCTAAGATAAAATACAGAAAATAGTATAAGGGCAGACTAGATGGACCATGAGGTCTTTTTCTGCCGTCAGACTTCTATGTTTCTATGTAACATAGTCCTTTCCCTTTATTTCAAAATTGGCCAAGGTCAATATCAGGGTAATCAAAATCTATAAGATTGTATTAATGTTACCTTGGAAGTAACTAGACGACTACAGTAAGTTGAAACAAAGAGTTGATGCAAGATAGGGACCTGCTATGGGGACAGCTAATTTCATGGTGGTGTAGGGTTTTTTTTCCAAATGAAGAATGGAAAAATAGTATTTCAATTTGGAAGTCATGAAAGACTGTCCATCACAGATTTCTCCCTGCTCCTCCCCTTTCTTCTCTTGTTTAGTTAAATTCTAAGAGGTCTAACTTTAAGAAGGTATAAAAAATTTAAATAGCCACATTGTTTGCTTTCTTTATTCTAACTTTTGGGCAAAGGCTGCTGTTACAATAATGAAATGAAAATTTTCCCCCTGTTGCTGCATATATACAACAGGGACTAATGCAAAGAATAATCTTGAGATGCCTTAAAAATTAACCGAGTTATTATAACATAATTCTTCATGGCTGGAAAAATTCCCCAGTCTTCCAGTGACAAGTGGAAAAACACATTGCAGTAGTGCTACTGATATCTTTCTTGACTCCCTTACCATAGGGGAAACATAATGTACAGTACAGCTTTTGGTTCCCTGTAAAACATATTCCTTTTTGTCTTTGCTTCAAATGGAGATCCTTAAATGAGATTTGGGTGTGGATGGAGTTTCAGCAGGCAAGTTGCTCTGTGTATTGAAAAATAAATGTAAGTGATGTTACATCCATATTCCAGAGTTTTACTCCTTATCACAAGAATAGCAGACAATCCTGAGACTCTTTTGTCTTTATAGTTATTGTACACAATGCCCAAGTACATGGAGAATCACTACTTTTCATTGTGCTACAACTGAAAAATTCTATCTGGATCTTTTAAAAATCCGGGACGTCTATATAATGTTGATCTTATAACTTGATTTATTCTTCTGTTGCCTTATTTTTTCCAGCTAAGCTTATTGTGGAGACTGATACTTTTGGGAGCAGAGTAAGAATCAAGGGAGCAGAGACAGGCTTCTATATTTGCATGAACAAAAAAGGAAAGCTGATTGGCAAGGTAAGAAGACAGACAATGAACTTTTGGGAAGATTGTATGAATATGGCTAAATTGTATGAATATGGCTGAAGCATGGAAAATTGTATGAATATGGATTGTATGAATATGGCTGAAGCAATGGAAAATAGCCTTATGCGAACAGGAGGTTATGTGACTGAAACTAGAAATTTGTTCATTTGCACACTTTCATTTGTTTTGGTAAATCTTAATGCAGCAAGTTTATCTTAACCTCAAGAATCCAGCATTTAAAGCAGTCAGTTAAACACAATTTTAGAAGGTGCAGAAAAGAGAAGAGGCTTAAATCAGTACTAGGCAGGTGATTTTTTTGGATTGGAAGAATATTTGGATAGACAAAAATATGTAGTGACTCTCCTAACGAAATAGTTAGCATTGGAGTACATATAAACGTGACTATTTACAAAATGTTTACACCATGGCAGATGTGACCATTCACAAAACACTTATTTCTATAATAGCATTTTGTTTTCCCTCTTGCTTCTCTTTACAATGCTATTGATTTTACTGGTCATAAATAGTCAAGAAAAAATTACATCAGTTTTAGATGCAATGTAAAATATAAATGGATGGGAAGACACCGCATATGACCTTGTAGCCATCTTATTGCATGATGAGATCTATCACAAACATGATACATCAGGATTTTTTTTTCAACCACAGACTATTCATTTTAAAAGATCAACCATTTTAACCTTAAGTCTTCTGCAGGTTAGCTGGAGACCAAAAATGTTTGTATTCTAGACAAAATGTGTGACCCTGACCCTTGTAGAAATCCAAATATTTGTTGAGTCAACTTATTTGATGAGGTGAGGAGAACAGGGAGATTTTAAAATTAAGAACATATAAGTACTCTGATGAATTTAAAATGAGAACATTAAAGCTAATTTTGACACAAATTGCCCACAAATTCTATAACTCAAAGGTAAGACCTTGAAAACAGTGGCTTATCTTTTTTCTGTAAAAGAAAATCATGCGTGGTGCTATAAAAATAGTGATTTGTAGAATGCACTAATAAGAAACTTAGAATTTGCCTCAGAGTTCCTTTACCCACCCTGAAAGCTATTATGTTTAACATCACCTTAAATCACAGTACAGTGTTCCCTCAATTTTTGCGGGGGATGCGTTCCGAGACCGCCCACGAAAGTCGAATTTCCGCGAAGTAGAGATGCAGAAGTAAATACACTATTTTTGGCTATGAACAGTATCACAAGCCTTCCCTTAACATTTTAAACCCCTAAATTACCATTTCCCATTCCATTAGCAACCCTTTAGATTATTACTCACCATGTTTATTTATTAAAGTTTATTTAAAAAAATATTTATTAAAGGCAGACGAAAGTATGCCATATGACGTCATCGGGCGGGAAAAACCATGGTATAGGGAAAAAACCCGTGAAATATTTTTTAATTAATATTTTTGAAAAACCGTGGTATAGACTTTTCACAAAGTTTGAACCCGCGAAAATCGAGGGAACGCTGTATTATGAAGCATTCTGTTTTTTTTTAAATTCTCCCCTTTTTCTATATTTATATGAAGTATTTACATGCTGTTTATTCCACTAATGCTCCATAGGAATACAATTAAAACAAAAGTACTTTTGAGTATAGTTCTTAAAATGTTATTAAAACATTAAAGGTTTCACAATAAATCAAAATAAGTTAAATATATTTAAGAAGGGTATCTACAAAAGACTTCGACAGCAGTCTAGTTAGGGACAAGCTGCGTGGCACAGCTACCACTTTTCTTCAGGGTTGACAGTCTAGGCTGCCCGAGGCAGTTAGTTCAGTCTGCTTGATGGTAGGGCCAGTTCCTTCCGATTAAATCCTGAGGAGTTAGACACAACATCAGCATCCTGATCCTTGGGGATTAAAGACGACACTGGGCATGACCATGCAGCCATCGCAAAAAGATTGAGGAAGGCCTTGGCCCCGGGGATAGACCAGGCTATTTTACTGCCTGAAGTAGAAGAGCAAACACAGTCTTTCCCCAGAGAACATGTGTGTGTGTGTGTGTGTGTGTGTGTGTGTGTGTGTGTGTGTGTGTGTAGGGAGGGAGGGAGGGAGGGATGAATCCTGGACAAGTTAGTTGGCACCTGAGACAGAAAATCCACAGACTTCTCTCTTAGGTGTAAAAATAAAGTAGCAATAAAAAAAAGCCTTTTCTTTCTTCTCGTGAAAACTATGAAAAATTTTTCCATGGATGAAACTAACTGCATGTACAGCCACTTTAAAGACAGAAATTGCAGTCTAGGGAGGTTTAATATTTTCTCCTGTTATGCTTCCCTAATTCAGACATTCCCTAATTCAGTCTGATAGATTACATAAAGAAAGAATTTAAACTTTTTTGTTTGGCATTGGGGATCTACCTGTCCGTTTCACACACACACACCATCACCCTTCACTTCCCCCTACTCCCAGAGGACATTTTGATCAGAGATCTCGTGTTGCATCTTCTCAACTTTTGAAAAGTTAATAAAAAAATCTAAAATTCCCAATCTCCATTATTTTTTGCATTAAGGAAGAATGAACCAGTTGCTTTCATTTTTGCTGAATTTTGACTCAAAAATGAAAATTCTGATAAAATCTTACTATAATTTCTTCCCCCATGGTAACATATGGCAACATTGCCACGTACGGTAATTCTTATGTGTATGTCTTCCTTAAAGGCAAGAAGTGGCATAGGAAATCTGCAGAAAAGAATGGTATTGTTGTAGCTCATTAACTTTTTCAACAGAAATGCAATCTAAAAAAAAACTACCGTAATCAGGATCAGACCTGTGAATAGTTGAGATTGCCTTGACATACCAGGGTTTTAAACCAAACTAGGAAATTGAGAAAATATCTTTGAATGGGCAAATACTAAGTGTCAAAAAATCCTATACTGTATATATGTCTCTGTAAACTCTGTACGGAGTTTATATATAATGTGTGTGTTTGTGTGTGTTTGTATGTAGGGGAGATTTGAAACTGAATGCAGTAACAATATCGTTTATTAAGAACTACATTTTAATAATGTATTTTGTATTCCCATTTTTTGTGTGTTTGAACTATGTTTCCCCCCTCTATCTTCACATTTTTAAAAAACAATGTAAATAAATTTTAATTTATTTCTCCCATTTCATGTGGGGGGTGGGACGACACATTCTTCTGTGGTTTATTTATTTCTCCCTTCCCTATTGTGGATGCATGTGAAATTTTGAAGGGAAAAAAAATATAAAAATTCTGCACCACAAAAAAAACCCACCTACAGATGGCCCTTATTTAATTCCTACTTGTCCAGAAACTCTTCAACCTTACAATGGTGCTAAATGAGTAATAGTTATGATTGGTCCTCAAAGTTTCGACTGTCACAGTCTCTCCGCAGCCCTGTGTTTACAATTCCTAACTTCTCTACTTGGGTCTGATAAGTAAAATCAATGTTGAAGCCAGCAGGAAGTCACAAGTTATGGTCCTGTCTTTACTTAAAAATGGCCATTGTGAGACTGCAAGAACATCCAATGCTAAATGGTGCAGTCAGATTAGTCTTTCAGCTTACGACTATGTTGTTTGAGGATACATTTTCTGGTCCCCATGAGCATTCTTGGGAAAGGACTGCCTTAGAGATGTTTACATACCTTATCTGCACATTCAATATAAAATATAGATGTTGCCCTTAGTTATGCACTTTTTCCTTTCTCTTCCCTGCCCTCTCTCTTAGAGCAGTCTTTGGTTCTATGTATTCCCTAATTTTTTATTTTTAAAATTGTGAAGACATCTGAGGCTCTTGGAACAGAACCTTGAGATAGATTTGCAAGCTAGACTTGGGTAACATGACATGGTTGAGGGAAATCAGGAAAAATCACCTCGAGGTTCGACTATTGTAATGCTCTCTACATGGGGCTACCTTTGAAAAGTGTTCGGAAACTTCAGATCGTGCAGAATGCAGCTGCGAGAGCAATTATGGGCTTTCCCAAATATGCCCATGTTACACCAACACTCCGCAGTCTGCATTGGTTGCCGATCAATTTCCGGGCACAATTCAAAGTGTTGGTTATGACCTATAAAGCCCTTCATGGCATCGGACCAGAATACCTCCGGGACTGCCTTCTGCCGCACGAATCCCAGCGACCGATTAGGTCCCACAGAGTTGGCCTTCTCTGGGTCCCGTCGACTAAACAATGTCGTTTGGCGGGACCCAGGAGAAGAGCCTTCTCTGTGGCTGCCCCGACCCTCTGGAACCAGCTCCCCCCGGAGATTAGAACTGCCCCCACCCTCCTTGCATTTCGTAAAGCTCTTAAGACTCATCTCTGCCGTCAGGCAAGGGGGAACTGACACATCCCCCGGGCCTATACAGTTTATACATGGAATGTTTGTGTGTTTGTTTGCTTTTAATAATGGGGTTTTTAGTGTTTTTTAAATTATTAGATTTGTTCTTACATTGTTCTTGTTATTGTTGTGAGCCGCCCTGAGTCTACGGAGAGGGGCGGCATACAAATCTAATAAATAAATATAAATAAATAAATAAATAAAAAAATATGTGCTAATATTCTGCAAAGGTTGTATTATATTAGTTGATGAAAAAAAGGCTCAACAGTATAAAAGCAAAGTGCATTCCTAAGCCTTGCCATATAGATGCATTTCTTCCCATGGATTCCACTGCTACTTTTAGTAAAACGTTCCACAATAGTTACAACATGTAGGGATGAGATGTAGCCAGGGGTGGGCTGCTGCCCAGATTGGGGGTTGGGAACGCAGTGGGATAGAGAAAATGGAGCTCCACCCCAGAGCACCCCATTTGCACTGAAAGAGGTTGAAAGAAAATTCAGGGTGTCCCGCATAAGCCACACCCACACTGTGGTAGTAAAAATTTTGGTAGCCCTTCATTGGATGTAGCGGTGTCTTGTGTTTTGAAACACAAGACCCAAGGTTTAAATTGTAGTCAACCAAATAAGGCTTTAGCTTAAAAGCGGCTAACATTACCAGTAAGCAAAGATGGTATCGAGCTAAAAGGATTAGGATCGTACCTGGTATAAATTGCTTGTCATGTTCCTATTGAAATGGTCCTACACTAGAATATGGGACCGTTTATTTTAAAAAGATACTGTTAGACTTCAAGGTCCTTTGGTTTCTTAGCAAAGCTTCCAATGTTGTTCATCTTTCCATTCAAATTATTAGCCCAGATTTAGATAAATAGATATATATGTTATTCCATGATGACTCTTGGTTGTCTTTTAGATGGCTCACTTTTGCTTTCATTATGGTTAGAAAGGATCAGCAACAGAGAGTGCAGAATTGATGAATCTAGCATTGAGATGTCTATACTGGAGCCTAACTACCTCTGTCAATCAAGAACCACAACAACACCATTCAATCCACTATGGATATGCTGTAGTGCATTCGGTTTTCTGAATGAATCTGCGTTCTTCTAATGGCAATTATTATTTGATATTTTAAGCGGAACATTTTAGGAATTATAGTAATTATACACACTCTAGATGTTTCTGCTTTCTTTTGACAGAAAATTTATTATATGTGGAGGACAAGAAATCCAGTCAGAGTAATCCCTTTTGGGCCCCCTCTGGATTTGCCAGTTGGTGTAAAGTGTTAGTGTTTTGTTTCCAAACACTCCTATTTAAATCTGTAATGAATGAGGCTACATTCAAATGAAGCGACACTAATTAGCGGCATCCCAAGTCTGCCATGTTTGTAATAAGTGCTAAAGATACTTGGCACCTTCTGCGAGGTGCCATCTTCTGCATCACTTCAGAGCCTAAGTATTAAGGCAGGGAAAGATGCATTCTACCTAGATACAGCTTTATTAACTAAAACATAATGAAAGGAAACAGATAAATACAAACTATAATTTATGCATGCAAGAGAGTGAAGTAAGTGGGGAAATATACAGACATGACAAGGACATATCAAATGCCTCTTTCAGTTTCTCTAACTTTACTTTTCTAGAAATAGATGTTTGTTGAATAGAGAGCCAAATGAAAGCTGCAATGTTTGTGCTACTGAATATATCCAGCATTAAAATTAGTACTCCGCAGTCTGCATTGGTTACTGATCAGTTTCTGGTCACAATTCAAAATGTTGGTTATGACCTATAAAGCCCTCCATGGCATTGGGCCAGAATACCTCCGGGACCGTCTTCTGCCGCACGAATCCAAGCGACCGGTTAGGTCCCACAGAGTCGGCCTTCTCCAGGTCCTGTCGACTAAACAATGCCGTCTGGCTGGACCCAGGGGAAGAGCCTTCTCTGTGGTGGCCCGACCCTCTGGAACCAGCTCCTCCCGGAGATTAGAATTGCCCACCCTCCTTGCCTTTCGCAAGCTCCTTAAAACCCACCTCTGTTGTCAGGCATGGGGGAATTGAGATACTCCTTTCCCCCCAGGCCTATACAAGTTATGCATGGTATGTTTGTGTGTATGTTTTGTTTTTTTTTAATAAGGGGTTTTTTAATGATTTTTTAATTATTGGATTTGTAATATATTGTTTATCTTGTTGCTGTGAGCCGTCCCAAGTCTGCGGAGAGGGGCGGCATACAAATCAAATCAAATCAAATCAAATATCAAATCAAATATCAAATCAAATCAAATGTCTTATTGTTAACAGACTCTAACTTTCAATACTAGTTTTTGTAAAAAGTAGGAGAAAAAGTTTCAAAGTGACATGTAGTATAGGTACACAGTTTGGTAGTTGAAGTATAAATAGATACTACTAATATTGCCACTACTAACAACAACAACACCACCACCACCAACAACAACAACAACAACAACAACAGAGTTGGAAGAGACCTTGGAGGTCTTCTAGTCCAACCCCCTGCCAAGGCAGGAATTCCTACATTACTTCAGACAAATGTTTGTCTAACATTTTCTTTAAAACTTCCAATACTGGAGCATTCACAACTTCTGGAGGCAAGCTGTTTTCACTGATATTATCACTATTCATAGAACTATTAGTATTCTGATTATCCACAATGATTTTGTAAAGTAGCAGTATGTAAAAATGTTTGTCTCTTAAATTAGAGTTTTGGGTAATATAAAAGAAAAGACATTGTAGTTGTATGGATAAAAGGATAATCAAAGTATGATAAATAACCAATAATCATGAGTGAATAGATGAGTACTCTATGTAATTATTATAAGTTTAGTTACTGTACCAGCCACTGCTCTCTGAATTTATGAAGAAAATATTTTTCTTCAGTCGTGAAATTATGCTATATCACAATCATTGTGAAGCTGCTTGGCATAATGGAGCATAGAAGATGGGGCATTTAAATTTAACATTTAAATATGTTAAAGGGTTAAATAAGGTTCAGAAGGGAAGTGTTTTTAATAGGAAAGTGCACACAAGAGCAAGGGGGCACTATCTGAGGTTAGTTGGGGGAAAGATCAGAAGCAACGCGAGAAAATGTTATTTTACTGAAAGAGTAGTAGATGCTTGGAGCAAACTTCCAACAGACGTGATTGGTAAATCGACAGTAACTGAATTTAAACATGCCTGGGATAAACATATATCCATCCAGTGAAGGGCTACCAAAATTTTTACTACTACACTGTGGGTATGGCTTATGCATTTTCTTTCAACATCTTTCAGTGCAAATTTGGTGCTCTGGGATGGAGCTCCATTTTCGCTACCCCACTGTGTTTAAGCCCCGTCCAGGCGGTAGCCCACCCCTGTATCCATCCTAAGATAAAATACAGGAAATAGTATGAGGGCAGACTAGATGGACCATGAGGTCTCTTTATGCCGTCAATCTTCTATGTTTGTATGACTGATACCTGCCCAAAGCGGCTTTAAGGACAATAGAGATGGATAAGATGAAAGATGTCAAATTATTCACTCTTTTTCACTTGCAGAGCAACGGCAAAGGCAAGGATTGTGTCTTCACCGAGATTGTGCTGGAGAACAACTACACAGCGTTGCAAAATGCAAAATACGAAGGATGGTACATGGCCTTCACCCGGAAGGGACGTCCCCGCAAAGGCTCCAAGACCCGTCAGCATCAGCGTGAGGTCCACTTCATGAAGCGGCTGCCCAAAGGCCACCAGACAACGGAACCTCACAGACGCTTCGAATTTCTCAATTACCCTTTCAACCGAAGGAGCAAAAGGACTCGAAACTCCAGTCCAAAGCCATCGCCCTGACCTGCCTCACCTGGTGCCACTCAGGACCACTTTCCTTTGCTGGAGGACATTGTGCAGAGACTCGGTTGACGGACAATAACTAGAGTCTTATCTATGATGATGATGACTATAAAAGGGGAATGGAGGAAGAGGGGGGGAAACAAAACTTGATTTAGTTGTTTATAATTGTTCAGTGTTTTTTTAAAAAGAAACAAAAGATGCTCTATTTTTGTATTCCAACTTTAATGCTTTTTTAAAAGAAAAAGCAGTATAATGTTTAAATACTCATGGAAGGTTGCGCTTCACTTAGGAAGATTTTGAGTTCTTTGGGAGGGGACATGCATTATGTTTTGTTAGATTGGTTTTTTACTTGTGGTAGGGATTGGTAGGAGTTAGTTGATCTAGGCATAAGCATAGAACATGCCCTCTTCAACAAATCATACACTTGGGACCAAATTTCTACCTCAGATAATGTAACTTAAGAGGATGGAGTCCATCCCCAATGCTTTGTACTAGGGGCTTATTTTGGTGTGTTTATGAAATGTCTCTGATACTTGCAGACGGTAATCTTCCCTGAAGTTAAGATTTGTTCAAATAAGTCTTTTAGGTCCTATCCAGAAGGGACATCTTCATCGTTTTCATTTTTGTGTAATAGAGAAGAGATGATGAAAACATAGTGATTGCCCTTGCTGAAGGAGATGCTAAAGGCCTTAGTTTGCTTTGTTCTTTCAATCCTAATTGTTTTTCCAAAGGTCTGAATTTTTTTTAAAAAAACACCATAGATTTTTTTTTGTATTTGTTGTCCTGTCAGTAAAGTATCGATAAGTTAAAAGTGATATTTCACTTATTATATTTCCATTTCTAAGGATATTCCATAAGACCAAATAAAATTCTCTACTGGGGCCATCAGAGTATTTTCAGCCCTTAGTTAATCCAAAGCAGGTTTCCAACCGTATCAACTTTAAGACTTGTGGACTTCAACTCCCAGAATTCCTCAGCTGAAGAATTCTGGGAGTTGAAGTCTACAAGTCTTAAAGTTGACAAGGTTGGAGACCCCTGATCCAAAGGACAAAAGAAGCCTTCTTTCTAGAAGGTTGGAAACTTTTAACCTCTCTGACCTAAAGTCATTCCTTGAAAGTTTTTCCTTAATCTTGCAATTTTGCCGCTCTAGAATTTGAATTTTATTTGTAAGCCAACTTCCCAAAATATACTTCGAGGAGAATTAACAACTGAACTGATTTGTGATTATTTTTGTTGCCATATTGTTAGCACATATCAGTTATTCTGAACCTGTAGCTACAGATGTGTAGGTATTGTGCTTCACATGAGGTTCAAATGATAAATATGTCAGCTGGAAAAATATCTAGAAATATTTTGCTGTTTTTATCATCTTTTCTAGTTTTCACTGAACAAACTAGACTATCGAGTCCTCAGAGAGGGGCCACATAAAAATCCAATAGATAAACAAACAAACAAACAAACAAACAAACAAACAAACAAACATTGGCTACCAGGTTTATACTCTATTAGGCCTGTGTTTATGTTTTCATACACTGCTCTGATTTGAAGATGGATTTTTAAGACAATGATGTAGGTTTATAAGTTTTTAAAATTTCCCTTTTACATTAATTTGATTAAAACCGAGGGGTAGGGGAGAATCATGCATGAGAGATATACTAAGTCCAAAGGGCTTAATTTCTCACAAACTTTTCCTGACCAAGCAAGCTTTGCAACAATATTAGAGTTTTCCACCATCCTCATGACTGTTTTATTCAGAATTTACGAAGCAACATTATTTGCCATTCTGTCTTGATTAGACTTCAAACTGGTTACTATGTGAGATGCTGATGGTTTCTACATCTTTTCCGTGCCATGCTTTAGTTCTTTATCTGGACAAAACATATTTTGATACAGTGCTCAAAAATGATATGTCCTGCCTAAACAGGGATTTCAGAAGGCTTCCATATCTCTGAGGAATGAGATTCTATGTCACAAATTTTAATAAAAAGTATATTTTCAAAGGGTCATTTAAAACAACACCAACAGAAAAAAGGTAGTATGTTAAAAAAGAGTATAAAAGCTATGAACAACCTTGCTGTAACAGCACATTTTTCTCTTCTTGCTCCTTCAGGGCTTAAAAACGTTTACTGTATACAAATTGAAACATGAAATTGTTGGAAATATTTATTTAATACGTGCATTAAAATTTCTACTAGTACAAATGAACTTAATTTTTTTGGCTTTGTGACTTACAGTAGGGACAAGGATCTCCTAGGAGTGGAAGATGAGACTTGGGGGGCAAATCTGCAAAAAACTTTGTTGAGAAAAAAAGATTCTGGCTCCTGATTTTGTCTCTGAGACTTTTAGAGCAGCTTGGATGCACTTTCTGCAGACATTCTAACTGTTCTGTCGGGCTATCTGGTAGACTCCTCCCAAAAATTCACAGGTACAAATTTCAGACACACACACGTTTGAAAATTCAAAACAATGTTCTTTATAATGAAAATTCACTTAAACCAAGCCCTCTTTTGGTATAGCAAAGAGCACTCATCTCCAAACAAACTGGTAATTTGTATAAGTCCCTTATCAGTTCTGTGATACTTAGCTTGCAGCTGTGAGGTAATTCACAGTCCTTCTTCTTTGACAAAGTGAAACACACTTTGCTCTGGTTTAGTTTCAAAGCAGGGAAAAATCAGCACACAAAAAGTCAAAGTCACTAAAGCAGTCACAAAACACAATGATCAGATAATCCTCCACAATGGCCAAACCCACAGGCTACTATTTATAGCAGCCTCACTAATTACCACAGTCCCACCCAACCACAGGTGGCCTCATTTTCTTTGATAATAATCTCTCAGTTGTTGTTGCCTATGCATCGCTCTCCGCATGCCTGGCTGTATCATTAACTCTTGTTCTGAATCCAAGGAGGAGCTGTCTGAGCTGTCTGCCACACTCTCCTCCTCCCTGTCACTCATGTCTTCTTGGTCAGAGGAGCCTTCATCAGCAGATTCCACCGAGGGGGGGGGGGGAACAGGCCTGTAGCATGTGGATGTCTCCCCCACATCCACAGTCCTTGGGGCAGGAGCTGGGCCAGAGCTAACCACAACACTAACTATGGTTTCCCACTCAGCCTGGGAGAATTTTAATGATCCTTAAAATTTTTAGAACAGTGGTAAGCAGGGTTGGGCATTCTCAGTAGGAGCCCAGACAGGGGAGAACGCAGTGGGGTAGCGAAAATGGAGCTCTACCCCAGAGCACCCAATCTGCATGGAAAGATGTTGAGGAAAATGCTGGACGTCCTCCATTAGCCACGCCCACAGTGTGGTAATAAAATTTTTGGTAGCCCTTCATTGTTGGTAAGCATCAGAGCAGGGAAATTTCAAATGCTAATTTTCAATAATTTAGAATGGTTTGCTAATGATTTAAATTTATTTCACTAAAACTTGATAATTTAATTTTTATTTTTTAAAAATTTTGGGGTTAATTTCATAAATTATATTTAAAATGATATTATTTAACAGCTTGTACTACATAATTTAAACTGAAGCTATATCATATTTGGAGGTAAATTCCATTTAACTCAATAGACTATTCCTATAAATAAGATTCCTCTATTAAAGAAGGTTAATATTCTTGTACCTTCTTTAACACTATATGGATTCAGTCGTCATGCATAATTAACTTACAGATTTCATTGTCAGTAGGAGCAGGGTACGTCATCTGGGCACTGCTAACAAACCTGATTTTTTTTCTTTAAAAAGCCAAAAACAAGATGGTGACTGTATGCACAGTGACAGAAACTTGGCTTCTGCACATGCTCAGAAGAAAAAGAAAAAAAATTGGGGGTAAAAATTAAAAAATTCAAAAAAAGATGGCGGCACGCACGGACTGGGTAGATGACATCAAACTGGGTAGATGACATCACCGTGATGTCACAGCGGGTTGCTACCAGTTCAAGTGAACCGGTCAAAACTGGAATGAACCCACCCTGAATGGGAGACAAAGCTTTGAAAAACTAGAAAAACAGTGGACGGTTCTATTAGCAGCATACGTTTTTATATATGGCAAAAAAAGGGAATAAGCTAATACCAGATATGAGTAGGATGGGGGTGAAAAAAATTACTGTGTGAGAAGCCACAATAGGCGTCACAATCCCAATAAGAAATGTTTCCTCTAAATGTGTTGATCTATGAGTCCTTGGAAATCAAACATTGAAACATAAGCAGGGGATCTGTAAAGCAGCATGCACAAGTTGAAGCTGAGGTAAAATAAGTGAAAACTTACCAGAGCTTACAAAACTTTCGCCAGACCCATCCTCAAATACAGCTAATCTGTTTGGAATCCATATCGCATCTCAGACATTAACACTCTTGAAAATGTCCAAAGATATTTCACCAGAAGAGCCCTTCATTCCTCCACTCGAAACAGAATAGGTAAGAAAGTGAAATATTTCTTCACCCAGAGGGCCTTTGGTTTATGGAATTCACTTCCAGAAGAGGTCATGACAGCTGTCAGCCTTGATAGTTTCAAGGCAGGATTAGACAGATTCATGGATGCCAAGCATATAGATGGTTATTGAAATGGATGTCCAAGTGGGTGGGTTGGGTAGGTAGGTAGGTAGGTAGGTAGGTAGATAGATAGATAGATAGATAGATAGATAGATAGATAGATAGATAGATAGATAGATAGATACCTCAAAAGGTTCTTTCCAATTCTGTAATTCTATATTCTGTGAGATTCTGGTCTAGCTGAAGTTATATACAGACAGTAATTATATTTCATGTTTCCTTGTGGTCCTTCTTTCTGTGAGGAATTCATGCTCGTATTGAGTGTTCATTGCCTTTTGAAAGGAAAAGGCCTTGTGCTGTTCTTTTCTTGGCATCTTGCTTTCCTTCGTTACTGTACCACCTTCAGCCCAAACAAAGATATGTACCGCAATTCCATCGACTTCTCTTGCCGTTTAACGACACGAAGGCTTTTCGGTTAGGCAGAACTTTTGGTAGACTCACCCCTGACTCACTCACACTCAGCTTCCTCCTAACGTCCCACTCTTTATGCAATGAATGAAGCCCTTACGGAACAAAAGGGACCATGGTGCCAGGACTGAAGATGGAAGCCCCTGAGTTAAATCTCCCAGGTGCCCTGATTCTACAACAGTGCTTGTTCTGTCTGGGTTCCCCCAGACCTCAACACCAACTGGAAAAAACAGCCAGACACTCTGGTAAAAGCCAAAAGTATTTTATAGCTGGAAAAAATAAGCACAGAGGAAAACCTGTTCTTCCCAACAGACAGGCTATAATACATTACAGCAGGGCCCTGATGTCCAGACAATACAGCAAGCTTCTTGCTGGCACCCCCCCCCCCCAAGGTTTCAATAGTCAAAGGCACAAACCAGGATTCCAAGACGCCAAAGTTCACAGCCAGGTCCCAAGACTCTCAAAGATAAAACTCCACAAGTCAGGAAGGGTGGGTCTGCCTTTTAGCCTTTCCCAAGAGCACCACACCCAAACCCAGCTGTTGCCTCTTTAATGCTGAAAGTACTTAGCCAATTGATTTCTTCTCTGAGTAGCTCTTCTTTGTCGCAGATCAATTATGGCTTGTGCATTTTCCTCTAAGGAATCCAGGCTGCTTGCTGGGGAGAGCTCCCCCTGGTGGGACTCTGGCTGTCCTCCCTCTTCTTCAGCCTGGGATTCCTCCTCCTCGTCTGTCTGCACCTCCTGTTCCTCAGCCTCTCCCTCTGAGCTGGAAACCGACAGAAGATCAGCCGTTCCCTGAGGGGCCTCAGACGGAACCACAACAAGTGCTTCTCAATTATATCCTGTTAAGCCCCCCCACAAGAGGAAGAAAACATTTTATGTCCTTCCCCCCAACTCTCCAAACTGGCCCCCAATGGAATTTTAGTGTTAATATTTATTTTAGCTGCAAGCAAACTATTGACTGGGGAAGGGTGCACTACCCACTTACCTGGGAGTAAGTCCCACAGAACTCCGTAGTATCTTCCCCTAACCCACAACATTTTACCCTTAGACTATTTTATTTATTTATTTTGTCCAATACACAATGAGAGCTTTAGTGTGTGTGTGTGTGTGTGTGTGTGTATGTATGTATGTATGTGTGTGTGTGTATATATATATATATATATATATATATATATATATATATATATGAATGATGAGGCAGCAGCCATCTCGATCACCGGAACATAGAAACTTTAATAAAACCACTTAGCTTTTGTTAGCGTGCTGCTAACTTCGTCAGAGTATTAAAATGCCATGGGAGACAATCACCTTTATAAAGCATTATTCAGTCTGCTCATTGCCCGCGTCATAGGGCCACACCCTTCCCTCCCCTCTGCGGCAAGCCTAATTGTGGGCTTGCTCATGCTGGCTAAAGGGGGATCTACCGCTTTTACTCGTGTCTGTTGCCTCTTTCTCTCCCCAAGGGAGGAGGTGGAGTTATGAGGCAATACTTCGGAGGTGTTCGGTATTACTTTCCCCCCCCCCCCCCATTATCGTTGTTACTTTCTATAGTGGTACATGTCTGCTCTTGCAATTTTTTTGCCCATGCCCTCGTCTTAGGTCTGCACTGTTCTAATCCCCCCTTGTCCCCTGTGTTGGAACTGCATTGTGCCCCTCCCCCTCTACCTCCATGTTGCTCCAGTATGTTCCCTTGCTTCCCGTTGGGGGTTGCAAAGGTTGCAGGTTCAAGTCCCAGTGGGTATGGCTAGCTGATGAGGCCAAAATAAGGCCGAAATAGATCTATCCTAGTCTCCCTTAATTTTCAAATTCAGCAAAAAAGCATGTGACACATATAGATAGAATTGTCGTCTATCAATAAAATTAACTGCCTTGGAAATGGCCCTGGGTTGGGCCAAGAGGCAAATAAGGAGCTATGATGTTCCTTCAATACACCAGGGTGATTCGACACAAAAAATATGTAACCCTTCCCTGGTGCAGAGCTGAAGGGATTGGATACTGTAGTCTAGAGGATAATTCTCTGCCTTACAAGGCCAAGGTTGCAGGTACCAGTGGATATGGCTAGCTGATGAGGCCAAAATAAGGCCGAAATAGATCTATCCTAGTCTCCCTTAATTTTCAAATTCAGGAAAAAGACGTGACATATATATATATATATATATATATACACACACACACACACACACACACACACACACACGTAGTAAAATACATGATGAAGGTTATAGAGGAGATACTCATAGTAAAATATATCTATGAAAGAATAGAAAAGAAGATATAGTAATAGAACATATCAATGAAAGAATAGAAGAAGAGATATAGCAATAGAAAAAAAGTATAGGAGATATAGGAGAGCAATAGGACAGGGGATGGAAGGCACTCTAGTGCACTTGTACTCGCCTATCTCTACTCTCAACTATCCACAGTTGACCTATCCAGATTCCTAAGAGGTCAGTAAGGGGCGTGCATAAGTGCACTAGCATGCCTCCCGTCCCCTGTCCTATTGTCTCTCCTATATCTCACATATCATATCTACTATTCTTCTATTCTACTACTACTATAAGTAGTATATTCTTATACTACTCTCATAATATCCTTCTATTCTCTCATTGATATATTCTATTTCTAAATTTTCACTTCTATTCTTTCTCTAATGTATTTTACTCGAGTGTAACCTCTACAACTTTCATTGTGTATTGTTGTGCATTGGACAAAATAAAATAAATAAAAAGAACTCAGTGGCACCTGTTTTCAGTTAGGGGAATCAATTGAGAGGGACCACGCATGTTCCCTGAGGTCGCACCCTCTGGCATTGCTCTGGGGGACCCCGCCCCACTATTTGAGAAACACTGCTCTACAAGAACAGGCCAAGAACATCTGTTTATTGCTTAGGACTCTGCTTTCAAACATCTTTCCTTTAGTCCTGTGTGTCCTCCTCCTGCTCCAACGGCCCTCCCTGGTCCTTTAATTAATTCTGGTTACAAAGTGCTGCTTTATTGTACCATAGAGCCAAGGGTTCCCCCGTGGGAAAAGTCACACCTTCTGAACAGCTTCTGATGCCATGCAAATGAAGGAGAAGTCCAGGAAATGCTTTCATGTGGGACTCGTCCAACCCCCTGCTCCATTAATTACACATGTTTCATTTGTTTGAGAGCAATTCCAATTGATGGGGGAGGGGAGGGAGGTAAAGGGGGCTTTGGGTTTGCTGCTAATTTCTCCTGCATTTTCTAAAGACCTCCCTCCTTTTCAAGAGATTTATAGCCAAACAGGGATTGTAAAAATCCCACCTGGAAGATTCCATATTAATTCCCTTTTTTCCCCATTCTCCACTTCAAACTGACTTGACTTGCAACCTTTTGCCCACTATTGCTACCTGCTGAATGTTCCAGGGCAAATTATATTCTTAGCACCTGTCAAGATAGAACCACCAAATAGTTACTGTCTTCATTCTTACTACTTTTAAAACTAAGGTTAGGAAGATTATATATCTGAAATCAGCAGACAAATCTTTGATCAACATTAAAATTGACGTGTGTTAAAAGTTACAAAGAGATCAGAATTTACCAGAATTTTTAAATATATATCTTTTGGGGAGTGGGGGGTGGGTAAAGGAACAAAAATTGGATTTAAATTTGTGTTATCTGGCATTTAAACCAAATACTGTACTAGATGATTTATCTGTTTAAATTGGATATCTTTGGAATAATATACGGATAGAGGACATTACATTTCCCTTCCAATTCTGAAGAAAACTACTCTCTTGTTCCACAATATGCAAACCAACAACAGTGATAGGAATTGGGATTTGTTGTGTTAACCCAATGCACAAAAAAATGTATATTTGCCTAGCCAGTCAACATGCATTTTCTCCGTTAATTGCCTAGATTTTGATTTCCCATCAAATTCAGCTCCTATGTACTTCATTGAAATCCTACCCAAATCAGTTGCTTCCATAAGGATGGTTTCCATTACTTAGCTCTCAAAATATGTTGTGTATTTATTCCAACTTCTTCTCTTTAACAGATTCCCTCTCTTTTTTAAAATAAAAACTGTGTATGTGTTTTGGGGAAAAAGACAAAAGAAGTGCTGGGGAAACAAAGAAGAATTACAAATTATTATTATTATTTATTAGATTTGTATGCCGCCCCTCTCCGTAGGTGAGAGGTGTTGTCTGGATCTCCATAAAATTTCACGACTAAAAGAGGTGGTTGCATGATAATCTCACACTTCCTAGCGGCCAATTAGAGCCCACAGGGTTGGCCTTCTTCAGGTCCCAACAATGCTGGTTAAACAATGTTGACTGGGACCGCATGGGAGGGCCTTCTCTTTGGCAGCTTTGGCTTTCTGGAACCAGCTTCCCCCGTACATCCGTACTGTCCTTTTCAATTCAATTCAATTCAATTTATTAGATTTGTATGCCGCCCCTCTCCGAAGACTCGGGGCGGCTCACAACAATAATAAAAACAATATTCCAGCGAAAACAAATCTAATATTAAAAAGCACATAAAACCCTATCATATTTAAAAAAGCAAACAACATATACATACCCAAACATAAATATAAAAAAGCCTGGGGGAAAGGTGTCTCAACTCCCCCGTGCCTGGCGGTATAGATGGGTCTTGAGTAATTTACGAAAGACAAGGAGGGTGGGGGCAGTTCTAATCTCCGAGGGGAGTCCCTCCTTACTTTCCGGAAAGCCTTAAAAACCTGGCTTGCTGGCAGGCCTGTGGTTGTTGAGCAAGAGCATCTAACTCCAAACTAGAAGTGATGAATGTTATTATAGAGCAGTGATGGCGAACCTTTTTTCCCTCGGGTGCCAAAACAGCATGTGTGCATGCTATCATGCGTGCAGGAGTGCCTATACCCATAATTCAGTGCCTGGGGAGAGCAAAAACAGCTTCCCCCATCCCCAGGCGATCTGTGGAGGCTAGAAATGGTCTGTTTCCCAAGTATTGGTGGCCCTAGTAGACTTGTGTTTCGCCCTCCCCAGGCTCCAAAGGCTTAGATTTGTTACATTATTATATTGTTACTAGTGATGGGCGAACCGAACCTGCACAATTCGGGTCCATACTGAATTTTGCTGTGTTCGGTATGCCGAACATGAACCCGAAATATTTTGAAACTTCAGGCAAAGTTTGGGGTCGTGTTCGGCGTTCGGAGCTTTGACGTCACCGGCAGGTTGCTAAAGACGCCAAGGTGATCACTTCCTGGATTCCATGGAATCCAGGAAGTGATCACCTTGGCGTCCTTAGCAACCTGCCGATGACGCCAAGGCTCCGCCCCCAGAATCTCTTAGTGGGAGGGATTCCTCAGCTCCTTCAAAGGGAGGTCTTCACGTAAAAATAAACATTGTTATTTTTACGAAAAAGGACACCGCAGTGGCGCTGCAAGCAAAGGGCAGTCCTTTCATGTAAAAATAAACATGTTTATTGTATGAAGTGATTGTATCATGATACTCAGACGTTCTATTCTTAGTCTTCTTTGCAGTTTTGTAAAGGTTGCTGATTGATACCTCTAGAACTAGGTGCAGTCCCCCCTCATAAGTCTCCATAGTGTAGACATTCCCAAAAGTGATAACCTTGAGCAATTAAACTATTAGCTAAATGGTTTTGGTGTATTTTAGGCTACCTTTGTGAAAATAGTTATGTGGGGAGCTTGATGAATGGTAGAGGAGAAGATCCAAGGAGTGGGACCAAATTAAATTTCTTTATGGCCCCTAAGAAATCATTTGTAGAGGTGGAGCTCTTGCTTCACAATCAGGAGGTTGTGAGTTTGATCCTAGGTAGAGGCAGGTTTCCTGCTCGGGCAGGGGGTTAGACTAGATGACCTGCAAAGTCCCTTCCAACTCTGTTAATCTGTTAATTTTTGTACTTGCTGGCACAAGTGAGTTGGTGCTGACAGACTGATGCAAATGCAGTAGTCTATTGTAGTTAAGAGGAGTTCAGGCACATAGGAGTAAAGGTGTCACCCAGACTGGATTCAAACAATGTATATTGGAAGCTGCTTCACTCAGACTATACCTTATAATCTTTCACTTGTCCTTTCAGTTTTCTCTGTTGACTAAGTTAATGCATTTTCAACTCTTTTCCACTGTTTGCCATCCCCTCCTAGTTCTTCAAAGAAAATATGTCCTGATATGGATTGGACTTTTCCTGTAGAGGATAGTGGAGCAGCAGGAGGCATTACAACCAGGGGGTTTGATTGTTGGGGGATGTCGAACAAGTTTTCACAGCCACTTTGCTAACAATTCTTAGTGTTTCTAGTGTAAATTAAAAATGCCACGCTATCATCATCTAACTAATGACATGATTTTCACCCTCTTCTTTAACAATGAAGGCAAAATAGAATTAAAGTAGGCACAAAGACAATTAATTCTAAATACTACCCACCTCATACCCAAGTTCTAGATGTCTTCCTTCCAAATTGTACTTCTGTTACATAGATTTTATGGCATGTATTGGAAAGATTTTCCTCTCTACACCAGCCAGTATATCATTGCAGGCAAGTATTGGATTTTTTTGTTTTAGATATTTATCCTGCATTTTTTTTCATGTAGTAGGTGGTGAACCCACAACAACCACCCTGTTGTGAGTTGAGCTAAGAGAGAGTGACTGATACAGATATGATGCCATCATTAATAGAGACAGAACTCAGTTCTGTATCACTCATATCTTTCTAACATTTTTTAAAACCTGTTTACATTTTTAAAATGACTGGGCATGTTGCTACACTGAACTGATCATTCAAATGAGGCTTCAACAAACTTTGAATGTTGGAAATTCATATTACTCCTGAGTCTAGTTATTGTTATTATTATTATTTATTGGATTTGTATGCCGCCCCTCTCTGTAGACTCGGGGCGGCTAACAACAGTGATAAAAAACAGCATGTAACAGTCCAATACTAAACAACTAAAAAAAACCTTATTATAAAACCAAACATACATACCAAACATACATACAAACATACCATTCTACTAGTGTAGAATCTAAGGTAAATTCTAGTGTAGAACGTAACACCAACACTTGCATTCAAAAATGGCTCTTAGGATCTTTGATGGAGATAAAACATGGTCTTTATTGGCATTTTTCAGTTGCTTCCAATTTTATGTTCCAAGCAATTTTGATTCACTCCTACTGTTTATGAAGTGCGTATGTAGCTTATCATTGTCCTAAAATTCTCTACATTCAAAGGGAGATGAGAGATGGAAATTAAAAACTGATCAATGATATCTTTAGTCCCTTTAGCTCCAACAATTTAGTCCAAAATGTGGTAGGATCACAGTTCTTAGAATCTCAGGTTGATGGGAGGTACAACTTTGGTGAAGAGTAAATATGTTAAAGGGTTAAATAAGGTTCAGAAGGGAAGTGTTTTTAATAGGAAAGTGAACACAAGAACAAGGGGACACAATCTGAAGTTAGTTGGGGGAAAGATCGAAAGCAACGTGAGAAAATATTATTTTACTGAAAGAGTAGTAGATCCTTGGAACAAACTTCCAGCAGACGTGGTTGGTAAATCCACAGTAACTGAATTTAAACATGCCTGGGATAAACATATATCCATCCTAAGATAAAATACAGAAAATAGTGTAATGGCAGACTAGATGGATCATGAGGTCTTTTTCTGCCATCAGTCTTCTATGTTTCTAAGAGTTAAGATATTGGTAATTAATTTAATATAAACTTTTTTTACTTGCCAGTAGCCTTTCATAGAGAAAATGAAACAGGCTGTTTAATAGATTTCCAAATGCAGTCTTCCCTTCAAGTGTCTAGCCTCAGGTCAATGGTAGACTAACTTTGAGAAGAAAATGGGTCCCAGTGCATTTAATCATTTTTCTAATGCTGGACAAAATCTTTTAAACAGGCAATGCTTAAACTGAATGTGATAATCCAAAGGGTGGTCTTCATTGAATAATCCACAATAAAGTCATCAAGCACCAGATTCATCTTTTATCATGAAGACATTGATTTGTTGCTTACAGTCCACATAAAGTGATACACAATAGGGAGAGAAAGACCTTTTGCTAATAGCTTGTGAACTTCTCTTTATTGCCCGTTATCACAGCCCTGCCTGCTAATTTTAACACAAGGTAAATTGCTGAGCATCTCATGTCTCTGTGAAGCAACTGCTGGAAACCAGCTCTTATTGCAATTAACCACCAGTTGGTTTCAGTTCAGCCTGTTAACTATCAGCCTCCTATCAGGAGCTGGTAATGATTGATTCTTAAATACTTGCAAATAGATAGAGAATGAAGACATGGGCCATGGAGTAGTTTTATAGTTTATGCCAGTTTGGGACTTGCCAAACACCCTTTCCATAATTCTAACCAGAATTACCAAGTGAATTATGAGATTAATGCCTTGCTGGGAGTTAAGGGGCTTTCTATCCATATAAATTGAGGCATTTTAATTTCCAGACTACCTTTTTGGGGAGTTATGGAAGTAAGATCTGATTGAGTCATGTTATCTGGGAATTATGGGAACTAACAAAAGTTACCGGTATATATAATTACAGAGTTGGAGGATACCAATTTGGGAAAGGCTGTTGAATGTACTGGAAGGAAGGAAAAACCTTTTTTCCTGGGAATTTAGATGGTGGCATGAGGGCCATGGAACATCTACTACCCCAAATTTCTTAAGAGTGATCTTAGAACACATTATCTGTGAGCTGCCCCGAGTCTTCAGAGAAGGGCGGCATACAAATCTAATAAATAATAATAATAATAATAATAATAATAATAATAATAATATTTATTTATCACATTGTTATGGTATAATTTTACCCTGTTTCCTATGGCATTCAATCTGTTATGGTTCTGGCTCATCCAATAATAAATGTTATAAAATTTTCTTCTTAGAAGTTTAATTACTTCTTTCAGTCATTTCCACCAATTGCAAAAACCATTCTCAAAAGGCATCTCCAAATCCATTAAATAGAGAGTTTATATTAGTATTTGTACTGAAAGATTAATGGAACTACAGTTATGGGGGGAAAAGAAGTAGGTGAAATTGGAAAAGGAAATTAATAATATAAATAATAAGGAGTTATTATTTTAAAAATGGAGTAAAATAGAAATTAATAATTTAACCGACCCTCTGAAAGCAGGTTTAGAAATATGGTTTAAATGGCAGGGGAAATGGGGAATTAGAAACTCAAAATTATCAACGTTACATGTATTGAATACAGGTAATGACGTTAACTTAAGCAGAATTATAAAAGAGTTAAATAGCAAAGGGATAATGAGAATTGAACAATTATATGAAAAGGACAGGAGAGTTAGCAGAACTCGGCTGGAATGGTGGCTGGGTCAACAGAAATGGCTGCAGATTAATGCAATAAGTAAATACTTAAATAAAAGTGAGAATAAAGAAGCTTTCTTGAGAGAAGAAAATTGTTTAGAGAAAATAATAAAAGAAAAGATTAATAATACAAAAGCTCAAACTAGCAATATATATAGAATGTTATTGCAAGCAGAAGAGGAAGTAATAAAAGGTTTGACAAGATGCTGGCAAAATGATTTACACATAGATGAAAGTGAAATGAAAGAAATAGTAGAAAATATACATAAGATTAAAAACACAAGAGTTAAAGAGATGAGAAGAAAAATCTTACACAAATGGTATTATACACCAGCACAACTTGCACACTTCCAGGGGAAAGAGAAAGGTAATTGTTGGCATGGTTGCCAAAAGAAAGGAATTTTCATGCATATGTTCTGGGAGTGTGTAGAAATTCAGAAATTTTGGAAGGAAGTGCAGAATGAAATAAATAAAATGTTAAATATTAATTGGACAATTACAAAAGAAATAGCGATTTTAATTAAACAAAGGGAACTAAGAGATTTTAAAGAAATAAAAACTGCAGCATTGGAAAGTGCTCAAGCGGTAGTGGTATTGGGTTGGAAAGAGTCTATAAAATGGACATTACAGAACTGGTACTGGTACATGGTGGATCACATACATTTTGAAATCATGGAAATAAGATTAAACAACTTTGATGAAAACAAACTGGAGAAGCTGATGGTACGATGGAATAAGGTGAAAGGTTATATGTTGAGTAGAATCTGTGATGCAAATGTGAAAAATAAACTCCAATCACTCTTTCAGTAATAACAAATGCAAAGTAGAGGCAAGGAAATATATATATATATATAAACTAGTAAATTTTCGAACCCCCCGCAATGGGTGGTGGTGGTGATGGGGGTTCTTTTGTCGGTCAGGTGATGGGCACATGCACTGTGCACTGTTTTATGTTTGTTTTTTATGTAACCATATTTACAAAATCAATAAAAATATATTTAAAAATATATATTAGTATTTGTACTCATATTCTATTTTACATGTTGCATTTGTAGGAAATTTCTTAGGGCTAATTTAATTTTAGTTTTAAATAATTGCCATATAGTTGTTAGACCAGCCTTACAAGAGAGATTGTTATCATTTGGTATATACACTTGACTTCAATGTAGAGAAACTCCTTTTAAGAGATATATTCTTAATTAAAACGTAAGACAAAAATTGATCTGGAATTCATAACTGCAAAGATTGTAGTAAGTGTGGCAAAAGATACTGAAGTAAGATAACCACTACTATTTGTGGACATAGAAATGTTGTAAAATAATAATGAATTATTTCCTCAATTATTTTTATCATCCTTCCTACAGGATAACATCTGTATAATTCTTTTCTCTAGTTTATCAACCATTCCATAAAACAATTAGACTAAGATACCCACAGTAGTCAATTGAAAATTTCCTGGGGAAAATAGTTAAAAGGAGTTTTGAATTCACTTCTCTTAAAGTAATCCATAGTTCCTGGTTCTTCATTATACAGTATTTCATTAAGACATTTGTTTGTGGATGACCCAAAATTCAATTCTGCTCTTGAAATGCAATTATTTTTACAAGGGGGGGAGGGTTGAAAGTGTCCACATACCTGAGTAACTAGGTAAAGCTCTTAAATACTTTGATAATGATTATTTTTGAACAAAATAAAACCCCCAATATAACATCTGAGACATTCTTATGTTTATGTTATGCCTTTCAGATGAATTTATCTACTGCATGCAAAATCCCTATTTTATAAAAGAAATGGAAATTGTGGCCATCAGTTGATCAAAAAACATCAGTGTGCTAAATAGGTTTATTGTCATGAAATTGCTAGAATGTAGAAGTAATGGAAAATTCAATTACTATGTTTACAAATCAAAGATTTTCCTTCTTTGTTTTTGCAAAAAGAGATTTATAAATAAATAGACTTTGTAGGCAATGGTAAATTTTACACATTTTCATATACCATTGAAAAGGGCACTAAGCATGCTAAACTATTGATATACGGTAATTAAATTATCGCTGAAAAGTAAACAGGAGTTTAAGCTTTCAATATATTTCTTTAGAATGTGTGTATAAATCTATATGATCAAGAACAGATTATTATGAAAGATTCTTGCAATGTTTAGGGGACAGATGTGATTCCAATGCAGTTTTCCCAGGCTTGTTTTTCAGAAGAGACAAAAATATTACATATTTTTATTTAAATGTAAAAACCTTATTTTAACATTGGAGAGAAAAATACGAGAGAATTTTCAATGAGGGGAAGGGAAGAAAGAAGCTTCTGGCCAGCTACTAATCTTCCCTAGTCTATTGCTTTACTCTTGTCTCTAGCACTACCTGATATATCTGACTTTGAGTCTACAGCATTGTTTCTGGTACTTAGGAGCTTTGCTTACACATATGATCAAAGCTTCTGGTTCAAGCTGTAGCATGTAAAGTGGTGGAAAGAGGCTGACACCTGTTTGAAAATATTTAGAAGACAGAGAGAATGCACCACAGTGATGGAATATCCCTGACCTTATGAAATGTAAAGAGATATAGCTATGCAGATGTTCATACCATCACGGCCAGGGAAAGTAGATAATGCAAAGATTGAATTATTGTATTAACTTCTCTTTCAGGAGCTGGACTTTGTCAGCATACTGTCATGTTTATGGATAATTCTTGGGGAGACGGACTAAATAAACTGCTAAGCAGTTTGTGGTTTCATTTGAGCAGAAATTATTACAGAAATTTGAAAACTGCTATATGTGACATGATAGCAAACCCTTAGGTAAACTCATTACAGATAAAGTGACAACTTCTGTTAAGTCCATTCTATGATGAAGGGAGAGTGAGTTTCCAGGAGAAGGGCAGCATAGAAAGAATAGAATAAATGTATTGGCAGTTCTGTGTTAGCAAATACTTCAAAAGAAAAGGATTTAGGGGTAGTGATTTCTGACAGTCTCAAAATGGGTGAACAGTGCAGTCAGGCAGTCAAGCAAGTAGGATGCTTGGCTGCATAGCTAGAGGTATAACAAGCAGGAAGAGGGAGATTGTGATCCCGCTATATAGAGTGCTGGTGAGACCATATTTGGAATACTGTGTTCAGTTCTGGAGACCTCACCTACAAAAAGATATTGACAAAATTGAACGGGTCCAAAGACGGGCTACAAGAATGGTGGAAGGTCTTAAGTATAAAACGTATCAGGAAAGACTTAATGAACTCAATCTGTATAGTCTGGAGGACAGAAGGAAAAGGGGGGACATGATCGAAACATTTAAATATATTAAAGGGTTAAATAAGGTCCAGGAGGGAAGTGTTTTTAATAGGAAAGTGAACACAAGAACAAGGGGACACAATCTGAGGTTAGTTGGGGGAAAGATCAAAAGCAACATGAGAAAATATTATTTTACTGAAAGAGTAGTAGATCCTTGGAACAAACTTCCAGCAGACGTGGTAGATAAATCCACAGTAACTGAATTTAGACATGCCTGGGATAAACATATATCCATCCTAAGATAAAATACAGAAAATAGTATAAGGGCAGACTAGATGGACCATGGGGTCTTTTTCTGCCGTCAGACTTCTATGTTTCTATGTTTCTAAATAAATTTTATGCTATGTTTGTTTGTCCCTGATATTTATTTATTTATCTATCTATCTATCTATCTATCTATCTATCTATCTATCTATCTATCTATCTATCTATCTATCTATCTATCTATCTACCTACCTACCTACCTACCTACCTATCTACCTATCTACCTATCTATTTATTAGATTTGTATGCCGCCCCTCTCCGTAGACTCGGGGCGAGTGTTCCCTCTAATTTTTTTTTGGGGTGGGCGGAAAAGTATAGTGTCTGAGCGGCAGTCACTTCGGGACTGGGCGGCACAGAAATAATAAATAAACAAACAAACAAACAAACAAACAAATAAAAAACCCACCCTGTTTTGCCTCAGAGAATTTCAAAATAAAATACTGTACTGTGTGTCTATAACAGTGAGCTCATAATAGGGCAACTCTATCAATATCAAAATGCCACTTAAATAGTTGAGCTAGTTTCAAACTAGATTTTGATTTTCTTTCTCTTCCTTACTCCCTTTCTTTTTCTTTTTCTTTTCCTTCCTCTCTTTTTTCTATCTGTTTCTCTCTCTTCCTCTCTTCCTCTCTTCCTCTCTTCCTCTCTTCCTCTCTTCCTCTCTCTCTCCTTCCCTCTCACTCTTTCCCTCTCGGCTTCTGGGCAGGTTTGGAAAACTCTGAGTTGATGATGATTTTTAAGTGAGCAATTGCTCACTGCTCAGCTTAGAGGGAACTATGCTTGGGGCGGCTAACAACAATAGTGAAACAATATGAACAAATCTAATATTTAAGTTAATTTAAAAAACCCTTATTTAAGAAACCAATCATACACACAGACATGCTCCCAATGACTTATTCATAGATCTTCTGTTGACAGAATTTACTGGGGTCATATTGGATTTCCAATTAGAATTTTATCCCTCAAAAAATATGTTTTGATTACAAAATGGTTTTGAAAGCAACAAGTTATTTAATCTTATGTCAGTCTACTTATGATGAGCAGAGGAGGCAATGCCCTTATGGGATCATATTGTGGTCAGAATTTCAATAAACTTTGAAGAACACAATATTAGCATTTATTCGAATTATTTATATCATGCCTTTAATATTTTCCAAAATTGCCTTATAAGCAATACAAATGACTGTAAATTAAAATACAGTCGTACCTCTACTTAAGAGCGCCTCTACTTAAGAACTTTTCTAGATAAGAAACCAGGTGTTCAAGATTTATTTGCCTCTACTTAAGAATCATTTTCTAATTAAGAACCTGAGCTCGGAAAAATTTCCCAGGAAATTTGAGAGCGGCACGAAGGTCTGACCAGTTTCCTGCAATTTTCCCTTTTATCCCAGCCATCTCGGGCTTTTCTGGGCTGCCAGAGGAGCCTTTCGGTGGTGTTTAAGGAGGCTTTGGCAGCCCAGAGCAAAGGGAACGTTTTCCTTTCTCTGGGCGCCACCTCAGAGTCCCTCTTTTTTTTTTTAAGCCTTAAAGTTTTGGAATTTTTTTTATTCCCCTCACCTCACCTTCTTCCTTCGGCAGCGACTGTCCTCCTCCTCTTCTTCCTCCTCCTCCTCCCACCCAAATTCCGAGCTTTTATTTCTTTCCTAATGGATTTGCATGCATTATTTGCTTTTACATTGATTCCTATGGGAAAAAATTGCTTTTACTTAAGAACTTTTCTACTTAAGAACCTGGTCACGGAACAAATGAAGTTCTTAAGTAGAGGTACCACTGTACAATTGTGTACATTCAATGAGGAACAAAGCAACTTCTTCCCACAGGGTAGTTGGTGGCAATGGCTCTATGGCTCAGGGGTGTCAAACAGGGGTGTCCCGCGGGCCAGATAAGTCACATCACATGCAGGTCACACCCGCCCCAGCTCTGCCAATGGGAAAAACATCACATAACATCATGTGATGACTATGTGATGCTGCAAGTTTGACACTCATGTTCTATGTGCTGAAGGTGATGTAAAGAAAGAGTCCAGATGAGCAAACTACAGGGATGATGGTCAACTGCCTTGCTCCATCATTTTCCAAGAATCCTGATCCTTCTCCTATCACAGGATGGTTGATAGCCATGGGCAAGTTGAGGCCAAAAGGTAATGTCCTGATGAACAGGCATCGCCTGGTGCACCAGTTGTGGCCCTATCTGGATCGGGAGTCACTGCTCACAGTCACTCATGCCCTCATCACCTTGAGGCTCGACTACTGTAATGCTCTCTATATGGGGCTACCTTTGAAAAGTGTTCGGAAACTTCAGATCGTGCAGAATGCAGCTGCGAGAGCAATCATGGGCTTCTCTAAATATGCCCATGTTACTCCAACACTCCGCAGCCTGCATTGGTTGCCGATCAGTTTCCGGTCACAATTCAAAGTGTTGGTTATGACCTATAAAGCCCTTCATGGCATCGGGCCAGAATATCTGTGGGATCGCCTTCTGCCGCATGAATCCCAGCGACCTGTTAGGTCCCACAGAGTTGGCCTTCTCCGGGTCCCGTCGACTAAACAATGTCATCTGGTGGGACCCAGGGGAAGAGCCTTCTCTGTGGTGGCTCTGACCCTCTGGAACCAGCTCCCCCCAGAGATTAGGATTGTCTCCACCCTCCTTGCCTTTCGGAAACTCCTTAAAACCCACCTCTGCTGTCAGGCATGGGGGAATTGAAACATCTCCCCCTTGCCCATGTAGTTTTTGTGTACTTGTTTTTTATATATTGGGGCTCTTTTGGATTTTTTAACTTAAAACTGTAATTTAGATTGCGAAATATTAGATTTGTTACTATGTTTTGTTTACCATTGTTGTGAGCTGCCCCGAGTCTACGGAGAGGGGCGGCATATAAATCCAGTAAATCTAAATCTAATCTAATCTAATCTGGAGTGCTTGTCACTTGCTTGCTTCTTCCTCTTTAAATAGATAGTTAATTACATATTTAATTACTTAAAAGGAGCTGCAGGGCCTACCATCCATTTTGCTTTGGATCTCTTGATGCGGAAGTGTTACTGAGGACCCCATTCCCAAAGGAAACAATTGGGAACATCAGATTTGCATTGAATGGGATTTCCTCTGAATAGAGGATGTCTAGTTTGGTCTTTGTAAACATGCTCCCATTTAGAAGTTATGCAACATAATCCTTCAGGTGAAAGAGAAGCAATGCAGACACTCCTATACCTTGGCAATATTGTCAAAAGGAAAGGAAATAACTGCAAGAAGAACAGCCACATGAAAACTCCATAGCTTTCTGATGAAGCATATAAACTTTGCCCCTTCTTTTTTCCTCCTCCTCCTCCTCATTCTGGAATTGGCTTCTGCTTGGGGAAAAAACAAATCTATTGGATTGCAGACAATTTTAATAATATTTGGTAACTCAGCATAAATTATTATTCAAACAAATTGTGGAGATATGTTTCTAGCAGACAGAGAAAGGATTAGCTGAGTCTCTCAGGGGTCAGCCTTCTGTTAAATTCAGCAATGATACTGGGGAAAGAGAGTGGGCTGATATAATACAATCCACAGATAACTACTGTTACAGGGAAAGAGCAGGAAATGAAGCAGGGTGGGTACAGATTATGTCATGAATAGGAGAAACAGAAAGAAAATGCAACCCGGTAACAAAAGAAGTACGGTAAGTCCATATTTTGTCATCATTTGGGGGCTCTTCTGCTTGAAAACCCGAGAGCAATGAAAGCCTATAACAGTGATGGCAAACCTATGGCACGCATGCCAGAGGTGGCACATGGAGCCATATCTGAGGGCACGTGAGGCATTATCATTATTACTGCAATTGACAGATGGAGATTTTGTCAATTCCAATGGTTTTCAAATGTCCGCTGATATCCTTCGGCACTGCGCCCAGCGTGCCAAGTACCACTGGGACCACTTTCACTGGCTTATGCCAGAGTCGTTGCAGCTCGATTTTTAGATCTTCTTATTTCACTAATTTCTCTTGCTGCTTCTCTTCAATTTATTATTATTATTATTATTATTATTATTATTATTATTATTACTATTATTACTATTACTATTACTATTACTATTATTGTTGTTGTTGTTATTATTATTATTATTATTATTATTATTATTATTATTATTATTATGTCAATACAACACAGCAAATGAGATCACTATGCTGGATTTCGTATTTCATCACCAGTCGGGCGCTTCCCAAGCACCTAGGACTGTGTGATGTAGCGGCGAATTATGTTTGCCGATCCCAGTAAAAGGGCATTTTGCAATTGACAGATGGAGATTTTGTCAATTCCAATGGTTTTCAAATGTCCGCTGAGATCCTTTGGCACTGCGCCCAGCGTGCCAAGTACTACTGGGACCATTTTCACTGGCTTATGGCAGAGTCGTTGCAGGTCGATTTTTAGATCTTCCTATTTCACTAATTTCTCTAGCTGCTTCTCCTCAATTCATTATTATTATTATTATTATTATTATTATTATTATTATTATTATGTCAATACAACACAGCAAACGAGATCACTATGCTAGATTTCGTATTTCATCACCAGTCGGGCACTTCCCAAGCACCTAGGACTGAGTGATGTAGCGGCGAATTATGTTTGCCGATCCCAGTAAAGTGGCCTTTTGCAATTGACAGATGGAGATTTTGTCAATTCCGATGGTTTTCAAATTTCTGCTGAGATCCTTTGGCACTGCGCCCAGTGTGCCAAGTACCACTGGGACCACTTTCACTGGCTTACGCCAGAGTCGTTGCAGCTCGATTTTTAGATCTTCGTATTTTACTAATTTCTCTAGCTGCTTCTCCTCAATTCTGCGGTCTCCTGGGATTGCGATGTTGATGATCCATACTTTCTTTTTCTCCACAATCATGTCTGGTGTGTTATGCTTCAGAATTCGGTCAGTCTGAAGTCAGAAGTCCCACAGTAGTTTTGTTTGCTCATTTTTGACCACTTTTTCTATTATTATTATTATTATTATTATTATTATTATTATTATTATTTAGATTTGTATGCCGCTCCTCTCCGAAGATTCGGAGCGGCTCACAATAATAAAGCACAGTACAAATACAATGATTAAAACAATTTTAAACCCTTAATATAAAAACAATCATACATCCCAGACATACCATGCATAAAAGGGAATGGCCCAGGGGAATCAATTTCCCCATGCCTGACGGCAGAGATGGGTTTTAAGGAGTTTGCGAAAGGCAAGGAGGGCGGGGGCAGTCCTGATCTCCAGGAGGAGTTGATTCCAGAGGGTCGGGGCCACCACAGACAACATTGTTGCGTTGACAGGACCTGGAGAAGGCCAACTCTGTGGGACCTGACCAGTCGCTGGGATTCGTGTGGCAGAAGGCAGTCCCAGAGATATTCTGGTCTGATGCCATGAAGGGCTTTATAAATATAGTTGAAGGGCTTTATAAATATAGTTCTTTCTACTTTTTAATAGCTTAAATTCTTATCTTGGATCAAAAAAGGATGGAGGTGTAGAAATCTTTCCTGTCAGTTAATACACAATCTAGAAATGCCTCAGCAAATACAATCCTATCTTTTGATACCACAATTTTTAAAATTTAAGTCCCTCCCCCAAACTCAGAGGTGTTTCCTCCCGATTCAGACTGGTTTGCCCAAACTGGTAGCAAAGTGCTGGTAACATCATGATGATGTCATGGAACCGGTTCTGACCTCTCTTTTTTTAATTTTATTTTGGGGGGATTTTTTTAAAAAAAATTCCTGGGTATTTTTTCTTCTGCACATGTGCAGGAGCCATGTTTTTGGCACTACGCATGAGTCGCCATCTTGTTTTTGGCTTTTTTTGAGGGGGGTGAATGTTTTGGGGAATTTTTGGCACTGTGCAAGTGCGGGTATGCTTTATGTATGCATGGCCAGATGATGTGGGCGGAAGCGAACCAGCAGCGAGGTAAGTTAAAAACGGGTGTGCTACTGCTTGGATGGGGGGAGGAACGCAGTGGGGTAGCGAAAATGGAGCTCCACCCCAGAGTACCTAATTTTCACTGAAAGATGTTGAAAGAAAATGCAGAGCGTCCTGCATAAGCCACACCCACAGTAAAACTTTTGGTAGCCCTTCACTGCTTAGAAACCACCCCTGCCCAAGCTTGACAGGTAGAGTTCAGTTTGCTCCTCCCCTCACACACATCTATGTATGTATGTGTATGTAAAGGTTGAATGGAGCATAGTCTCCTAGGTTTGGAATATTGTCTTAATGGACTACAGCATCCTTGGATCAGTAATATTACAAAAGAAACATCTACTCCTGACCAGCAGTAAAGACAGTAGTGCAACACAACATGGCTGCACAGGGCAGTGACCAACTATTGGAGGGAATTATATGTGCGCTGGCCGTCACAGCCAATCAGAGCTGAGGTTGTTACTAGAATGGAATGAGGAGCTGGAGAGCATTCTCTCTGAAGGGCTTAACATGGCTCTGGTGGGCACTTTTGAATAGGGCTGCTTGCAATGGATCGAGACTGAGAGGAATATGACATCATCTGTTCCTGCACACAGGAAACGGAGTAGCTTGTACTCCCTGTAGTAGAAAATATGGATTTTCCCTTAAATTTTTATTACTATCCCTTTTCTGAGTTTCTGATTGATGCTACTTTGGATTATTTGTTTGTTTGTTTGTTTGTTTGTTTGTTTGTTTATTTATTTATTTATTTATTTATTTATTTAATTTCTATGCCGTCATTCTCAAAGCAACTCATGGTGTTGTATAACATAGTAAATACAAACAATATATGTGTAGAAATCTAATTATTTTAAAAGAAATATACAAAATTAGCAAAATTCTAAAAAAAAAACCATGCAGAGTCATTCACATTCATTCAATTCAATCATTCATAACATCTGCTGAAGACAATCTCGTCACTCATGGCTCCCATGCCTGCCAGCAGAGGTAAGTCTTCAGAGCTTTACGAAAGGTAAGAAGGGGGGGGTACATATCTTTGTTCCAGAGGGCCGGGGCCACCACAGAGAAGGCTCTTTCCCAAGGCCCCATCAAACAAAATTTTGGACAGGACCCGGAGAAGGCCAACTCTGTGGGACCTAACCGGCCGCTGGGATGCATGAGGCAGAAGATGGTCTCGTAAGTAATTACTGAGAGGACAAAAAATTGGATTTCCCCCCCCACAGACAATTGAAAGTTTTGCTTTGTTTTATCTAGAGTTCTGGTGACTTTTTATAAATCCAGTTCAAAAGAACATACTTGTGCAATGCTTTTCAAAATTCTATCAGTCTCAGGTTGTTGCAGGAAAAAAAATGTTTAGGATGGTAAAAATTATTTTGTAATACATTTCTTGATTTAAAAAAAATAAGCCACAAGATTCCTTGTTATTTATGTGCAAAAACTTTTTTCTCCCCTGGCAGATGGTCTTCAACAAATATAGAATAAGGAGAAATTTTACTAGTTAAACTTTATTCAAATTTTTAAATTGTAGAATTTATCCTTGTAAGAAATGAAACGAAAGGTATAGGAACTCTGGAAAAGAAAAGAGATACACATTTTTTGTAAAGAAAGCATTTAAAGCAATGCATAGCTCATATTTTAAATTTTACAGGAGCATTAAAGTGTATAGAGCAACTTATTTTAATTCTGAAGAATCAATCAACTTTGTAATATCAATATATGTAGACTCCCCAGAGCAGATGCTGTTTGACTTTTACATGTACACACACATCTATCATTCACCTGTAACATAAAATATATCTTATGGGAACTCTATATTATTTTCAAATGCCCGTGAACATTTTTCGAGAATGAGAGATGTCTGTTTTTTTAAAAGAGAGAAAACGAATCTCTCCTACTTGATTGGTGCTAAGTGAAGATGGAAAGTCTCTAGTGGGATTTGAAAAAAAATCAGTTATCTACTTGCAGACTAGAGGAAGGACAACGGGGGAAAATTCACTTCAAAAGTAAAAAGTATGCGAAAGTCTCCTGGAACTGAATGAATTCCTACAGGTGATAAATTTAGAACTTGAGCTACCAAGAGTCAGATGCCTCCAATGGGGCTTTGTATGATTGGATTTATTCACTATTTATTCAATAAGACATACTTTCCTTAAACATAATTTGTTGAATTAGCCATAAGTGGGTGGAAAAATGTGAAACACAGCAAATTATGCACCTCTAATAGGGTACTGGGATTGCTAGTGCATCCACAGACGCCTTTCTGCTTTTCAACAGGCCATATTTGTTTAAGAAATGTTAATAATCAGAAAATTTTCCTAAACTAAGACTTTATTTCCAAGAATGCTCCTGGATCCTTGATATATTCTTATTTTTAAAAATGCTAGAGAATTAAAGTCTAGTATTTTGTTAGGAACATTGCTTGCCTATAGAAACATAGAAACATAGAAGACTGACGGCAGAAAAAGACCTCATGGTCCATCTAGTCTGCCCTTATACTATTTCCTGTATTTTATCTTACAATGGATATATGTTTATCCCCGGCATGTTTAAATTCAGTTACTGTGGATTTACCAACCAGATCTGCTGGAAGTTTGTTCCAAGGATCTACTACTCTTTCAGTGAAATAATATTTTCTCACGTTGCTTTTGATCTTTCCCCCAACTAACTTCAGATTGTGTCCCCTTGTTCTTGTGTTCACTTTCCTATTAAAAACACTTCCCTCCTGAACCTTATTTAACCCTTTAACATATTTAAATGTTTCGATCATGTCCCCCCTTTTCCTTCTGTCTTCCAGACTATACAGATTGTGTTCATGAAGTCTTTCCTGATACGTTTTATCCTTAACACCTTCCACCATTCTTGTAGCCCGTCTTTGGACCCGTTCAATTTTGTCAATATCTTTTTGTAGGTGAGGTCTCCAGAACTGAACACAGTATTCCAAATGTGGTCTCACCAGCGCTCTATATAGCAGGATCACAATCTCCCTCTTCCTGCTTGTTATACCTCTAGCTATGCAGCCAAGCATCCTACTTGCTTTTCCTACCGCCTGACTGCACTGATCACCCATTTTGAGACTGTCAGAAATCACTACCCCTAAATCCTTCTCTTCTGAAGTTTTTGCTAACACAGAACTGCCAATGCAATACTCAGATTGAGGATTCCTTTTCCCCAAGTGCACTATTGGGTGAGGTGGGGTAATAGCTGAAATGGGAGCAAGAATCTTGCAGATTTAGAGAAGGCAGCTGGAAGGAACCTTACCAATGTTTTCTTTTGATAAAGAAACTAGACTTACAATCCTGGGTCTAGAAAGTTTAGAACTACAATGCCTTAAACATGATCTAAGTATTGCCTACAAGATCATATGCTGTGACATCCTGCCTGTCAACGACTACTTCAGCTTCAACCACAACAACACAGGAGCACAAAACGGATTCAAACTTAATATTAAACGCTCCAAACTTGATTGTAAAAATTATGACTTTAGTAATCGAGTTGTTGAAGGGTGGAACTCATTACCGGACTCTGTAGTGTCATCCCCTACTTCCCAACATTTTGCCCTTAGACTATCCATGGGTGACCTCTCCAGATTCCTAAGAGGTCAGTAAGGGGCGTGCATAAGCGCACTAGTGTGCCTTCTGTCTTCTGTCTTATTGTCTCTCCTATACTGTATCTCATATATCTTTTCTTCTATTCCTATATCCTTTTTCTATTCTTCCATTGATATATTTTATTTCTATATCTTCTATTCTTTCTCTGATATATTTTACTACGAGTACAACCTTCATTCTGTATTAGACAAAATAAATAAATAAAATAAAAAATAAATAGAATGTCCATAACAAATTCCCAAAATTCCATGTGTGCCCACTTCTCTGTAAAGTTGAAGATCCTGTACTAAACTAATAAATTATGGTCTGCAAACTACATTGGCTTGGTCCTTACTATAAAGAAATCTCAAATCAACCACACATTTTAAGTTAGTATAACGTGTGTTATCCACTGTTATAGAATGATAAAGAAATCCAGATTGTCAACTTCATGAAAGAAGGCAAATGTATGTGTTCCAGTATAATGATGAATGGTTGAATCTGGGTCAGTCACCGGGACCAAAGATTTATTCTTCTGAGCTTTCGGATTCATGCTGGAGCTCATTTTCAGGGAGCTTCTATGTATTGGAATATATAATTCATGTTTATGTGGTGCCTTCCTATTGGCTTAGGAAAGCACCACATAAATACAACTCACGGACTAGCCCAAAGCAAGTATTCCAGTAGAGAGGAGTTCCTTTTAAGATGTGCTCCAGCACAATCTGGAAGCTTGGAAGTTTAAATCTCTGGTCCAGGTGACCGACCCAGATTCAGCTGTCAAGTTCACTTGTCCTTTGTATCTAAGAGTTTGCCAATTAGAGGCAATCTGTAGATGGATAGGTGGCAGGTGGATTTTTCTTGAAAAAAGAAATTAACATTTATATATATACATAGAAACATAGAAACATAGAAGACTGACGGCAGAAAAAGACCTCATGGTCCATCTAGTCTGCCCTTATACTATTTCCTGTATTTCATCTTACAATAGATATATGTTTATCCCAGGCATGTTTAAATTCAGTTACTGTGGATTTACCAACCACGTTTGCTGTAAGTTTGTTCCAAGGATCTACTACTCTTTCAGTGAAATAATATTTTCTCACGTTGCTTTTGATCTTTCCCCCAACTAACTTCAGATTGTGTCCCCTTGTTCTTGTGTTCACTTTCCTATTAAAAACACTTCCCTCCTGAACCTTATTTAATCCTTTAACATATTTAAATGTTTCGATTATGTCCCCCCCCCCTTTTCCTTCTGTCCTCCAGACTATACAGATTGAGTTCATCAAGTCTTTCCTGATACGTTTTATGCTTAAGACCTTCCACCATTCTTGTAGCCCGTCTTTGGACCCGTTCAATTTTGTCAATATCTTTTTGTAGGTGAGTTGTCCAATACACAATACATATAGAAGAGAATAGACATGAGATAATATATATAAAGAAAAATATAAAATAGAGGAGAAGATATATGAAAGGAAGAAAATATATATGATATATGAGATAAAGGAAAGACAATTGGACAGGGGACGAAAGGCATATGATTATGTACGCCCCTTACTGACCTCTTAGGAACCTGGAGAGGTCAATTGTGGATAGTCTAAGGGAGGAATGTTGGGAGTTAGGGGTTGACACTATTGAGTCTGGTAATGAGTTCCACGCTTCGACAACTCGATTGCTAAAGTCATATTTTTTACAGTCAAGTTTGTAGCGGTTAATATTAAGTTTGAATCTGTTGCGTGCTATTGTGTTGTTGTGGTTGAAGCTGAAGTAGTCATTGACAGGTAGGACGTTGCAGCATATGATCTTGTGGGCAATACTTAAATCGTGTTTTAGGCGTCGTAGTTCTAAACTTTCTAGACCCAGGATTGTTAGTCTATTTTCGTAGGGTATTCTGTTTCGAGTGGACATATAGGAGTGGACAAACAGAGAACCCCAAACTATTTATGGTTTGGATTACAAAGCCATTTTTTCATCCATGTCTGGCTAGAACTGCTAAAAGTGGTGAGATAGTCACAAAAGAAACATTCAAAATCTGTCGTGTACGCTTTGAAATAGGATTGACAGAACAAAATATCTGCAAATTTCCTCCAAACCCCAGAATCTCCCTACATATCTTCAGTTTCCTTACTTAGCATCATTATCCCCATGGCTCTTGGATATCTTAGAAATATTAAATGTGGCTCCAGGACTTTTCCAACCCTGTATTACAGTATTGTCTTTTTCTCTATTGTTACTGAACATAAACAGCACAATATGAGTTCTGCCATTCATTAAATTCCAGCTGGTTACTAATTGAAATACTTGTTAGGTGAAAATCTTATATGCTATGCTACAAGAGAAAAAAGTTCCAAAGAACCTTAGGTTGCAGTCTAATGCTACTTTACATGGGAAGTGAGCCCCTTATCCAGGAATACAATGAATGCATTGTAAGGTGTATAAATGGGATTCTCACATCATGCTGAGTCATAATGTAATTTGTCTGGTTTTAGCATGATGTGTGAACCAGACAACTGTGGCTGGTGATTTTCTATGGCAACACCACTACCTTTGTTTTGTTTTTTTAAATCAGGATTGCTGAGCCTCATGAGATTTTGGCACAAGAGCCACAGAAAGATTTTGAGCAAAAATACTGAAATCATGCGAAAGCTGACAAAATTGTGACATTTGAGTTTAAAAAACGGCAGAAACTTATTTTGAAGTTTCAGAGATGTCGTTTGAGAATGTTGTGAGCAACATGGTGCTGATGGGTACGCATGGTCAACTCCTGAGGTAGTGGGATACAGGACCCCAGCAAGTGGATTTTCACTTTTTCTTTACTTTCTAGTGCAGCCTCTCTAGCCAATATATATTAGATATTCCTCACATCTATTTTACCATATGTTCTTGAAATTTAGACCAGTGTTTCCCAGCCTTGGCAACTTGAAGATATCTGGACTTCGACTCCCAGAATTCCCCAGACAGCATTCGCTGGCTGGAGAATTCTGGGAGTTGAAGTCCAGATACCTTCAAGTTGCCAAGGTTGGGAAACACTGATTTAGACTGAAACAGATTATTGTCTACTAGTTGTTGTTGTTGTTGTTGTTGTTGTTGTTGTTGTTCTTTTTATTATTTAAAGGCATTTATGAACTTGTAGAACTCTGAAGTTTCCTTTTATTTGGAAAGTAGAATCCTAATGATTATCAAGAGTATAGGAACAGAGTTGGATACTGTTGTGGTTATCTCTGGCCCCAAGGAATGTGCAGGTGGATGTGGGGAAAACATCCACATGCCGCAGGCCTGCTTTGCTCCCAATGGAATCTGCCAACAAAGCCTCCTCTGACCAAGGAAGTGTGAGTGACAGGGAAGAGGGGAGTTTGGCAGACAGCCCAGGAGGAGATCAATCATCTGTATCATCCTTGGATTCTGAACAAGAATGAATGACACATCCACGCATGCATAGAGCGATGCATAGGAGACAACAACTGAAGAATTATTACAAGAGAAAATGAGGCCACCTGTGGTTGGGTGGGGCTGCTGTAATTAGTGCTACAGATAAAAGTGCAGCCTGGTGTTTTAGCCTCATGGCAGTTTATCTGATTCATTGTTTCGTCAAGATCGTGGGTTTTGTGCTGTTCAAGATTGTGTGTGGACTCTCTGGACTTTAGAATTGGACTCAATTTCCCAGTTATTGTGTGAGCAATTGGATTGCATTTAACCTGTGCCTTGTGTGTACCAGAAAATCCCTTTGACATTTAAAAGGGGAGCTGTTTCTGTTTTTCTGTTGATAAAAACTTTTGGGTTTTCCCTTTTATCGTGTGGTGTGTGTCTTCCTGGACTAATTACCCTGTAATTACGGGCGGTTGAGATATGCCGGCAGAACAGATACCAGTATATATGTGATGCACCTATGATACAAAGGCATGTTAGAGGGCTTAGTGTCATGTAGAAAGTGCAAATCATCCTAAGGGAAAAATCATAACCAGCAAACCTCAACACAAAGGTTATCCTCTTATGCTAAGTTAGGGTTCCTCCAAACTATATTGCCAACATAGCTTAGTATACTCATCAAGAATTGATAGTAGTTTTCTCACTCAAACATTCCTCTCTCAAAAGAAAGAAAAAGAAAGATGGACTTTTTATAGCAATCAATGTTCATAGTCAATCTTAGTATTGCTACATGCATGGACCTGTCCCTGCCTGCTAAGAGTCATGACCCCCAATGATTGGAGCCTTCACCTTCCACTCGGTATAAAAGCTGAATGGTTTCCAAGTCCTGCACTAGTCAAAACATATCATATTATAACTTAATGTGGTTTGTATAAACCTGTGTTCCAGTGTTTGGAATTCACTTTCCCAATGTAATCTATGAAAAGCACATAGATAGGAATGTTCTGATTCCTAGAGCTTAACAGTTTAAGATTTGTCCTTCAGCTCAGATAGTGATCCCAGTAATGCAAGTTATTTCACTTTAGTTTTTGTCTTAAAAACATAGAAACATAGAAGTCTGATGGCAGAAAAAGACCTCATGGTCCATCTAGTCTGCCCTTATACTATTTTCTGTATTTTATCTTAGGATGGATATATGTTTATCCCAGGCATGTTTAAATTCAATTACTGTGGATTTATCTACCACGTCTGCTGGAAGTTTGTTCCAAGGATCTACTACTCTTTCAGTAAAATAATATTTTCTCACGTTGCTTTTGATCTTCCCCCCAACTAACTTCAGATTGTGTCCCCTTGTTCTTGTGTTCACTTTCCTATTAAAAACACTTCCCTCCTGGACCTTATTTAACCCTTTAATATATTTAAATGTTTCGATCATGTCCCCCCTTTTCCTTCTGCCCTCCAGACTATACAGATTGAGTTCATGAAGTCTTTCCTGATACGTTTTATGCTTAAGACCTTCCACCATTCTTGTAGCCCATCTTTGGACCCGTTCAATTTTGTCAATATCTTTTTGTAGGCGAGGTCTCCAGAACTGAACACAGTATTCCAAATGTGGTCTCACCAGCATTCTATATAGCGGGATCATAATCTCCCCCTTCCTGCTTGTTATACCTCTAGCTATGCATCCAAGCATCCTACTTGCTTTCCCTACCGCCTGCCGTTGTAGAATGAAAGCTCAGAGAGCTACTTTCCTTTAGGGATGATGGCGAAACGTCTTTGGAATATATTTTAGTGCAAATCTATCCAATTTATTCTTTTTATAATGTACAAAATACCCAATATTTTTATTATGTGTTCACGCTGCGCAGAGTTATACTGAGTTGGGCAACTTTATAATTTTTTAAATAAAGCAAATGAACGAACAAGCAAATAGGTAAACTTTAATGCTTTTTATACCAAAATGGCCCTATTTTATATTCTTATAAAATTTAAGACATTTGAGCCACACTATGAACATGGTTTACCACTGCCATCTTCCAGGAGTTTTTTTTTAATACTCCCCAGCCTAGTTTACAATCTTAGAATTTTAGTGCACTAGGGATTCATAAATCCAATATTTCATGGTTGCTCTTTCATGATAAATGTGGGGAACATTATCTCATTTCTTTGTGCAGTGCACATGGCAGAAAGACTGTCTGGGTAGCCACAAGTTGCCATGTCAGTTTGTTCCTATTGCACATAAAACAACTTTTACCATCTATTAGTTTTCCCTCCATTGTCTTGTTAGGTTCTGCAACCTAGCAAGACAGACACAGAGGATAATCAGAACTGCAGGAAAAACTATTACTGCCAACCTGCCTTCCATTGAGGACCTGTATCCTGCACAAGTCAAACAGAGGGCCATGAAAATATTTACGGAGCCTTTGCATCCTAGACATAAACTATTTCAACTCCTACCCTCAAAATGTTGCTACAGAGCACTGCACACCAAGACAACTAGACACAAGAACAGTTTTTTCTTGAACGCCATCACTCGGCTAAACAAATAATTCCATCAACACTGTCAAACTATTCACTATGGAAGCATTACTATTACTGTACTGTTAGTTTTTCTCATTGTTCCTATCACCCATTTGCTCCCACTTATGACTGTATGACTGTAATTTACAAGGAAAGGTTGCTGGAACTGGGCGTGGATAGTCTAGTAAAAAGAAGGGCTAGGGGGGACATGGTAGCTGTATACAGGTACTTAAGGTGTTGCCACGGAGAGGAGGGGGGCACACTATTTTCCAGGGCACCAGAGAGTTGGACGAGAAACAATGGTTGGAAGCTGACCAAGGAAAGATTCAACCTGGAGATAAGGAAGAATTTCCTGACGGTGAGAGCGATCAACCAGTGGAACGGCCTGCCAGCGGAGGTTGTGAACTCCCCGACTTTGGACATTTTCAAGAGGGGATTGGACTGCCATTTGGCTGGAGTGCTGTAGGATTTCCTGCTCAAGCAGGAGGTTGAACTTGATGACCTGTAAGGTCCCTTTCAACTCTAATAAATAAATAAATAAATAAATAAATAAATAAATAAATAAATAAATAAATAAATAAATAAATAAATAAATAAATAAATAAATAAATAAATAAATAAATAAATAAATAAATAAATAAATAAATAAATAAATAAATAAATAAATAAATAAATAAATAAATAAATAAATAAATAAATAAATAAATAAATAAATAAATAAATAAATAAATAAATAAATAAATAAATAAATAAATAAATAAATAAATAAATAAATAAATAAATAAATTGTTGCTTATATCCTTATGATTTATATTAATATTGTTTCCCGATTGCTTACTTGATCCCTATGACAATCATTAAATGCTCTACCTCATGATTCTTAACAAATGTACACTGAGAACCTAAGCACTGAAGACAAATTCCTTGTGTGTCTAATTACACTTGGCCAATAAAGAATTCTATTCTATTCTATTCTATTCTATGCTATGCTATGCTATGCTATGCTATTCTCCCTGACTTTATATGAATGCACTCTCATGGTTAAATACCTTTACTATTTAGCAAGAATTCCAGATACCAAATGATAAAAATATACTGCTCAAAAAAATAAAGGGAACACTCAAATAACAGATCCTAGATCTGAATGAATGAAATATTTTCATTGACTACTTTGTTCTGTCAATGTTGAAAGTGAACAACAGCAGGTGAAATTGATTGTCAATCAGTGTTGCTTCCTAAGTGGACAGAAGTTTGATTTACTTGGAGTTATATTGTGTTGTTTAAGTGTTCCCTTTATTTATTTTTTTGAGCAGTGTATATCAGGTGATGTTTTTCTTAGATAGGTTTTTAGTGTGGCTGGAAGGGTATTGGTGAATGTCTGACGAAATGAAAAACTATCTGCTAGAAAGAATCTGCTAGGAAAAGCAAGAAACCAAAGCAATCTAGCCATAGCTTATGTTTTCTGCCAGCAGAGGGCGCACTATATCATTAACAAATACAATACTGTACATTGCTTTCTGGACTGAAGCTTGCAACTTGGGAAGCAAAAGCGAGAGAAATAGAGGTAGACCATGAGCCAAAGGCAACTGCAAAACTCCTTGATTTAATGCTGTGGACTAAAAGTAGAATGGACACAATGAAAAAGATCAGGAAGAGGTAATGCTGACAGTGTGAAATGTAAGCAGTTAAGCAAGAGACAGAATTTTTAAGTCTAGGAGAAACTAAACAGTGTGGAATTTCCCTTAGAAATTAATGTCCCTCTTGAGGTAAACGTTCACACACACACACCCGCATGTGTGTACTAGTCGTTTTCATATCCATTTCTAAGTCAAGTCTGAAGACATCTTGGTCATGTCAGCCACATGACATGCACGGAGCACTGTTACTTTCCCACCAAAGCGGTCCCAATTTTTCTATCTGCATTTTTACATCATTTTTGAACTGCTAGGTTAGCAGAAGCTGGAACAAGTAACGGAAGCTCACTCCATTATGCGGCGCTAGGGATTCGAACCACTGAACTGCCAACCTTCTGATCACCAAACTCAATGTCTTAGCCACCGAGCCATCGTTGAGTCACCTCATAGTTAGGCGCTATTAAGGTAGATCTGATTCCTGGTGACTGCACGGATAAATGTTTGCCATCTTGACCCTTCTTCACCAATAATTCAAAGCTCTTTCAAGGACATTCATTGATATTAAATTTTTAGCTACATTTTATTGGTAATCTATAGATATGCCAGATCCCAAAGACATAAAATTAAATGCTTTCTACTCAAGAATCAGTGTGAGCACTCTTATGTGATTTTTATCAGTATAAACTGTATAATAATAAGCTTTGGTAATGATATTACAGTGTTCCCTCGCTTTTCGGGGGGATGCGTTCCGAGACCGCCTGCGAAAGTCGAATTTCCGCGAAGTAGAGATGCGGAAGTAAATACACTATTTTTGGCTATGAACAGTATCACATGCCTTCCCTTAACACTTTAAACCCCTAAATTGCAATTTTCCATTCCTTTAGCAACCATTCAGATTATTACTCACCATGTTTATTTATTAAAGTTTACTAAAAAAAATATTTATTAAAGGTAGACGAAAGTTTGGCGATGACATATGACGTCATCGGGTGGGAAAAACCGTGGTATAGGGGAAAAACGATGAAGTATTTTTTAATTAATATTTTTGAAAAACGTGATATAGACTTTTCGCGAAGTTCGAACCCGCGGAAATCGAGGGAACACTGTGTATATAATTATCCATAATAACAATATTAATTAGCACTTAAAAATAATTTATCTTTGGTGTCGAGCACACCAGCACACACTTCTAATATCTTAAGACTATCTTAACAGAAAAAAAACCCTAACATGATCCAAACTACAGATTAAATGAGACCAAAAACAATTTGCTAGGTGTTACGATAAAACCTGATAGGTTTATTGAGAGTCATTTTGATTGCAATAGCATAGAAATATGTTAAGCCAACAAGGAAGCAAATAGATCACTCTAGGAGCCATTGGATTAAGATATCACATTGAAATCCAGTGTAGAAAAGTTGGTAGAAACCTATTGTGAAAGTTTATTTATTTCATAAATTTGACCTGAACTGTATGAGAGACCTTTTTAATGTATACAGTAATTACATTAGAATAGCTGATTCAAATTTATTTGCTTTGATACCAAATAATCTGTCACCAGGCAGCTATTACCAGATGCTTGTCTATTTTTTTTTAATAAACCCATACTAAGATGGGTGATTATAAATGGTATTAATTTCTGTAGCCTGTTGCCTAGTATTTCAGTTAATATTTTAGTGTCCATGTTGAGCAAATATATTGGTCTATAATTTACACATCCAGTAAGGTCTTTCTCAGGCTTTAATATTATTGCAGTACAAGTCTCATAAAAGAATAGAGATTAAATGATTGATTGCAGACCTTTAACAATATAGATGCCAATAGGGTTATAAAAGTTCTGTATCATTCAGCTGGAAATCCATCTGGCCAAGGGTTTCCCAAAGTTCATAAACTGGATTGTCTCTGTAATTTGCGGTTCAGTTACAGAAATCTCTGATTTATATAGCTGAGTACCACAATCGTACAACTGAAAATTATTAAATTGTGTCAGTAAATAACTGTGTATCAGCAGCCTGAATTCTAAATCAAAATTGTATTGCTTTTGTCATTTCAAATGATGAGTAATAATAAGTAACTTTACAATTACCTTTTACTGTTTTTATTTATAAACTGCCCAGAGTCAGATGGGTGAGATGGGTGATACAGAAATTAAATCAATCAATAAATTTTGATGCTCCCCCCCCCCCCGATATTCAGTGGAGAGAATATTCAAAGTACATTCAAATTCTTCTGAGAACAATGACTGCAAGTTAAACTTTGCTGCTACTGTATAAATGTTTGACATGATTCATCAGTGGAAGAAATATGGATATCATCTTGATAATATTCAGAAAACATTTATGGAACCTCTCTGATTCACCAGGATATAATATAGGGAGATAAAGGATAATCGGGTTGTAATATTCTTATTATGTCTATCTCAAAAAGCTATAATTCAAATTTTGAATGGATTACTGCAATGCATTTTCCATGGATCATCCTTGAAGACTACAGCTGATGTAGAGAACAGCGGCAGCAGCCTCAAAAGGCAGCAAGAAAAGCCGTCGAGCAGCTGGGAGGCTCAGCGGCATAGGCGGTGATTCCTGGGGGCCCGGGGCAGCAGTAGCGGCGGCGGTGGAGGCAGGAGGGTCGGTGGTGATCAGCCTCTGGAAGAGCGGGGGAATCCCTGGCATGACGTGGGCAGCAATGGGCCTGAAGGCAATTATTTCAGCAGGACTCCCCGTTGGCAGGGCACACGAGGCGGCCAGTGGCACAAGGAGGGCAAGGAGGAAAAGGCCTTACCTTGGTGCACACGTAGGTAAGTTACTCTCTCGTCGCCAGTTGTTAAATCTATACAAGAAAGAGACTTTGTAGGCTGGAAACCATTCAACCATTTATTATTATTATTATTATTATTATTATTATTATTATTATTATTATTATTATTATTAATTAAATTTGTATGCCACCCTTCTCCATAGACTTGGGGCGGCTCACAACAATAGTGGCAAAACAATGTAATACAAATCTAATAATTTAAACTAAAAACCCATAATTTAAAAACATGCACACAACACACCATACATAAACAATATAGGCCTGGGGAAGTTATTTCAGTTTCCCCATGCTTGACGGCAGAGGTGGGTTTTAAGGAGTTTACGAAAGGCAATACGGTTAAGGCAAACGGTTACTAGAACAAGTAATACAACAAAAACATGGCTGTGCATGGCAGCTATTTATATCCCTGTTGCCAGGCTGAGGTAACCAATCCTGATTCTGTATTTTCCCGCCCAAGGAATAAGGGTGGGTATCCATAGCATACTTACCTCTAGACACAACAAGTGGCATTTTACCATTTGGTTCCAGAGCAATTCAAGGTACTGGTAACCATCTATAATGGCAAAGGCCTATGCCCCCTACACACACACACACCACGCAAAACACAAATTTTGTTTCTATCTGTCACTACTGTAGCCTAGTCTAGCAAGTTGTATGAAGGGAGCCATGAATTAGTCATGTAGGGAGATTTTGATCCCCTTATATAGAGCACTGGTGAGACCACATTTGAAATACTGTGTTCAGTTCTGGAGACCTCACCTACAAAAAGATATTGACAAAATTGAATGGGTCCAAAGACGGGCTACAAGAATGGTGGAAGGTCTTAAGCATAAAACGTATCAGGAAAGACTTAATGAACTCAATCTGTATAGTCTGGAGGACAGAAGGAAAAGGGGGGACATGATTGAAACATTTAAATATGTTAAAAGGTTAAATAAGGTCCAGGAGGGAAGTGTTTTTAATAGGAAAGTGAACACAAGAACAAGGGGCCACAATCTGAAGTTATTTGGGGGAAAGATCAAAAGCAATATGAGAAAATATTATTTTACTGAAAGAGTAGTAGATCCTTGGAACAAACTTCCAGCAGACGTGGTTGGTAAATCCACAGTAACTGAATTTAAACATGCCGGGGATAAACATATATCCATCCTAAGATAAAATACAGAAAATAATATAAGGGCAGAATAGATGGACCATGAGGTCTTTTTCTGCCGTCAGTCTTCTATGTTTCTATGTAAACGAGAGGTGACCAAACCTTCTATTCCAAGATTAAATGTAGCTGATGCACCAGGTGAAATCAAAGGTATTCCTGGTTGGTGCCACTTTCTGACTTTGCAAGAGCAACACTGGATTCAAAACCAGGGGTAAACTGAGCACTCAGAGGAAGTGCGGGGAATAATACTACAGACTACAGGAGGCGGTACCTCCGAGACCGCCTCCTGCCGCACGAATCCCAGCGACCGATTAGGTCCCACAGAGTGGGCCTTCTCCGGGTCCCGTCAACTAAACAATGTCGGTTGGCGGGCCCCAGGGGAAGAGCCTTCTCTGTGACGGCACCGGCCCTCTGGAACCAACTTCCCCCGGAGATTAGAACTGCCCCTACTCTTCCTGCCTTCCGTAAACTCCTTAAAACCCACCTTTGCCGTCAGGCATGGGGGAACTGAAACATCTCCCCCTGGGCATGTTTAATTTATATATGGTATGCTTGTGTGTATGTCTGTTAGTATATGGGGTCTGTTTTAAATCTTTAAATATTTTTAAATTTGTCAAATTATTTATGATTTGTTTCCACGTGTTGTGAGCCGCCCCGAGTCTTCGGAGAGGGGCGGCATACAAATCTAAGTAATAAATAAATAAATAAATAATAAATCTCCAGTGGCTGCCCAAACCCTTTGACATTCTTGTTATTTCATCACACAGAATATCTGGGTAAGTTTCCTCTAGCTGTTTCAGCATTTGGGCCTTCACATGATCACCAGAACTGTGTTACTCCTTGCTTTGACCAAGTCCAAGGAGATGTAAATGTGTGAGCAATCTAGGAGGCAAGTATAAAAATGTAGACGTTTCGAAAGCATTTTACTACTGTGACCTCACAGCAGTTTTTGATACTGTCAACAATACTATCCTTCTGGATTGGTTCAGAGGATTAGGAGTTGATGGACAAAGTTTTGTTGGTTTGTCTCCTTCCTTCAAGGTTAATTCTAGTCCGTGATGACTGTGGAGGAGAGGTCCTGCCCTCAGCTCCTAGTATGGGAGGGCTACAGGTTATCCTTCCCTTTTTAATATCTATATGAGGCTGCTGGGTGAGCTCATTTATTGCCATAGGACAGTGATGGCGAACCTTTTTTCACTTGGGTGCCGAAAGCGCATGCGCACACACTATCGCGCCTGCACGATTGCCCACACCCATAATTTATTGTTTGGGGAGGGCGAAAATTGCCTCCCCTGCCCCCTCTGGAGGCCCTCTGGAGCCCATTTCCCAACTTCTGGTGGACCCAGTAGGCCTGTTTTTCACCCTCCCTAGGCTCCAGACTCCAGAGGCTTCCCTGGAGAGCAAAAACGCACTCACCCACCCCCAGGGCCCTTCCAGAAGCTGAAAATGCCCTCCCAGAGCCTCCGGGCAAGCCGAAAATCAACTGCCCGGTCTGCACATGTGTGCTGGAGTTGAGTGCCGGCTTCAAGTGGCTCCTTAAAACCCATCTCTGCCATCAGGCATGGGGGAACTGAGATATTCTTTCCCCCTAGGCGTCTACAATTTATGCATGGTATGTTTGTATGTATGTTTGGTTTTATAAATAAGGGTTCTTTAGTTGTTTTAGTATTGGATTGTTACATGCTGTTTTTATCACTGTTGTTAGCTGCCCTGAGTCTACAGAGAGGGGCGGCATACAAATCCAATCAATCAATCAATCAATCAATAAATCAATTTGCTTATTGGCTAAAGAGCACCAAGAAATATTTGGGAGATATCCAACTTACTGCAATCTGGAGATATATTGGGTGATTCACACCTCATGCAGGTGCTTATAGTCCTCACTGGTCAGCAATAGCTCTGTCTATGTGAGAAACACATTGGATTAAATGTTCCCTCCATCCAGTGAAGGACTACCACAATTTTTACTATCACACTGTGGCCGTGGCTTATGCAGGACGCCCTCCCTTTTCTTTCAACATCTTTCAGTGCAAATTGGGTGCTCTGGGGTGGAGCTCCATTTTCGCTACCCCACTGCGTTCCCTCCAGTCCAGGCAATAGCCACCCCGCCTTTATCCCACCCAAAATGAATGGCTAAACTTCTTTGGGTGGAAATGTTTTATACCAGGATTAGAACCAGAGGTGGAACGGTGACAGGTGCTCTCCCCTCTGTTTCTGAGTGCTAGCGGAGTCCAGTGCAATTATGCTACTGCACCTGGTCGGTGTGTCGGTGTGCGACTTTACCATCTGCCCAGGTGCAGTAGCATCATTGCGCTGGACTCCGCTATCACTCAGAGCCACAGGGGCGAGCACACGTCCAGGCAATAGCCACCCCGCCTTTATCCCACCCAAAATGAATGGCTAAACTTCTTTGGGTGGAAATGTTTTATACCAGGATTAGAACCAGAGGTGGAACGGTGACAGGTGCTCTCCCCTCTGTTTCTGAGTGCTAGCGGAGTCCAGTGCAATTATGCTACTGCACCTGGTCGGTGTGTCGGTGTGCGACTTTACCATCTGCCCAGGTGCAGTAGCATCATTGCGCTGGACTCCGCTATCACTCAGAGCCACAGGGGCGAGCACACGTCAACGTTCCACCTTAGCAGCCCACCTCTGATTAGAACACTCTTTCCTACTAATTGCTGGATCAGGACAACTGTATGTTTAAACACAGTGTTCTCTACAGAATGTTTGAGTTTCTTTTTACAAAATACAAACTGTTTTTTTTAAATCGCTTTTTAGCCCAATGCTAAAAAGAGTACCTCCGGAACCGCCTACTACCGCACGAATCCCAGCGACCGATAAGATCCCACAGAGTTGGCCTTCTCCGGGTCCCGTCGACCAAACAATGTCATTTGGCGGGCCCCAGGGGAAGAGCCTTCTCTGTGGCGGCCCCGGCCCTCTGGAATCAACTCCCCCCGGAGATTAGAACTGCCCCTACACTCCTTGTCTTTCGTAAATTACTCAAGACCCATCTATACCACCAGGCATGGGGGAGTTGAGACACATTTCCCCCAGGTTTTATATATATATATATATATATATATGTTTGGGTATGTATATGTTGTTTGCTTTTTTAAATATGATAGGGTTTTATGTGCTTTTTAATATTAGATTTGTTTTCGCTGGAATATTGTTTTTATTATTGTTGTGAGCCGCCCCGAGTCTTCAGAGAGGGGCAGCATACAAATCTAATACATTGAATTGAATTGAATTATTCGCTGGGCCATTTACCGATTTATCATGGAACACTGTCAGCTATTCTGGTGGGAGCATGAAACTCAGCCTGGCAGGATGAAAATAGCAGCGGACAAATGATCGTCCAAACCTGACTTTTGAAAAGGAGGCTCAATTTCTCCAAGATAAAGTGAGCCAAAATGAGCTGGAATGCCTTGCTAACCCCTCGAGACCATCGCTATGATAACAGTCGTTGTCCTGGAAATCCAATGCCTGCAAAAGGGTTAAATGCTGGCCAATGGGCGATATCAGTGACATGCCTCTGAATTGAACATGCTCCTAGAGTGAGACTGCGGACTGGTGTTTCTCAATGAATAGGGGCCACTCCAAGGGAGTTTTCCCTTGAATGGAATGGGGTCAGGGAGCCGCTTTGGGGAACAATGGTTGCCACCAGCAAGCTGAATTTCTTACAATCACACACCATACCCCCTGATCAAATAGCTCCTTTGTCAGGCTGATATAAAAACATGTCATACAATGATGATCTGGAAGAATGACATGGGCTAGCCTTTCATGGAGATCAGAAGGGCTTGTTGCGCACAAAAGGGAGCCCCTGTCAGAGTCAAGAATGGGGGAAAGAAACAGAGAATAAAAGGGAGCAAAGGGAAACAAATAGTAACAGCCACAGCAGCAACAACAACAACAGAAAAGGGACCGAGCGGGGAAGTCGCGCTTGGTTCTGCTGCAAGATGCTTCGGGGGGACTGAGAAAATTGCTCTAAATCTGCTGGGGTGTCAACAGATAATTCTAGTGGGTTCGGTCCGAGGGGCTCTATTGTCATTCTGCACTGGGACAGAAAAAATTGCTGGGTGGGAAAAGGTCAGCAGGCCCAAGAAACCTGACCCAAGCTTATTTTTTAAACTTTGCCTCCATCTCTGAGAAATCAGCATTCATAGACAACAATAAAGCAGATAAAAAGGAATTAACTGTTATATATAAAGAGGCAGAATTCGTTTCTCTTTTTTTGGGGGGGGAGGCAAATTTCCAATTTTTTTTAAAAAATATATTTATTAATTTTTTCCTTTTAAAAAAAAAAGTACATAGTCATATTTACAGATGAATCTACATCGTATATACATTCCTATCGACATTGTCTTCTAATTACTTTTAGATTTCTTGATGTTTTATTCCAATGCTTCTTTTAAGTTTCTTTTTTTTGTCCATTGGTACCATTTTGTCCAGGTTTCATAACAGTCCGATTCTTTTCGATTATTAAGTCCCATTGTCAATCTGTCCATCTCTGCACAGTTGTATATTTTCTTGATAATCTCATTGTCTTCAGGTATTTGCGGATTTTTCCAGTTCTGTGCAAATACAACCCTTGCAGCTGTTGTAATATGGAAGCTTATATATTTTACATTTTTAGAATAGTTACCTCTCATAATACCCAATAAAAAAAAATTCTGGCGTATATTCTATTTTTGTATTTGTTATTTGACACAACCAATTATTTATTTTTTTCCAGTATTTTCTTGTCTCTGGACATAACCACCATAGGTGAAAGAAGGTGCCTTGAGTGTTTTTACATTTCCAACACATCGGGCTGTAATTATTGTGCATTTTAGCTAGTCTTTTGGGTGGAAGATGCCAACGGTATAGCATTTTATATTGGTTTTCTTTGTATATTGTGGATTTTGTTAATTTGATATTTCTCTTCCAAATCTGTTCCCATTTCTCTATATATATATTATGGCAAATTTCCAATATTTTAAAGCCTAGTAGTAAATAAAAGTGAAAGTTAAGATCGAGAACACAGCTGGGGAAAAAAAATAATTTCCTGAGGATAGTCTAAATGTTTCATCACACAAGATTTTAAAGAAAAGTCTTAAATAAGTATCATTGGGGATTCTTGTAAAAATCGATACAACATATACAATGGACTATTATAGCTCTTATAGCATTTTACAATTATTACCTTTGGTAATAAAAGTAGGAATGAGCCATATGAATATTCTGATCATGGTTATCCCTTTTTGTTTCCTAGATAGTGGGAGATTATATGGGATTGCAATAGTATTTGCTATGTTTTCAAAACTTCTATCCACATTTGTCTTTATTTATCTTTGCTAAATAATAATTTTATTTCCCACTTTTGGCAAAAAAAAAAAAAAGATAAAAATTATGTCTCTTGTTTCCTGGTGATAAAAAATATAAAATGAATAAAATGATGAATAACATTAGTTATCTGATTACAATAACTTAATTCCATCAAGATGAACCGCATTTACTGAACAAATCATTTTTGCATGCTATCACAATTTGACTCTTAATAACTGGGATGAAATAAAATGTAATATTAAAGGTAGGCTATAAGAAGAAACTTTTTGTGTGACTCATGTGTTCATAGTTCCCTCTAAGCTGAGCAGTGAGCAATCGCTCACTTAAAAATCATCTTCAAATCAGAGTTTTCCAAACCTGCCCAGAAGCCGAGAGGGAAAGAGTGAGAGGGAAGGAGAGAGAGAGGAAGAGAGGAAGAGAGAGAAACAGACAGAAAAAAGAGAGGAAGGAAAAGAGAAAGAAAAAGAATGGGAGTAAGGAAGAGAGAAAGAAAATCAAAATCTAGTTTGAAACTAGCTCAACTATTTAAGTGGCATTTTGATATTGATAGAGTTGCCCTATTATGAGCTCACTGTTATAGACCCACAGTACAGTATTTTATTTTGAAATTCTCTGAGGCAAAACAGGGTGGGTTTTTTATTTGTTTGTTTGTTTGTTTGTTTGTTTGTTTGTTTGTTTATTTATTTATTTATTTATTTATTTATTTATTTATTTATTTATTTAATATTTCTGTGCCGCCCAGTCCCAAAGGGACTGCCGCTCAGACACTATACTTTTCCGCCCACCCCCCAAAAAAATTAGAGGGAACACTGCATGTGTTGGTTGCATTTCAGCTTTAAAATTAAACTTTCTGCAGCTAAGGTTAACTTACCATATTTTCAGAGTATAAGATGCACCTGAATATAAGACGCACCTTAGTTTTGGGGGAGAAAAACAGGGAAAAGAATCTGCTTACCAGGTATTCGTCTGGCTAGCATTCTTAGTCTGGTCAGCTTCAGCACATTATTTTATTTCCTGGTTAAGGGCTTAAAGAAAGTTATTCTGAGAGAATAACAAGTAACAAGCTTGCAAGCCAGTAAGAGCTGGGAACATCATTAGCACATGGAAAGAAACAGTCTGAGCAGGTAGAGCAATGGAAAAAAACCCTGCAAAGACTTAGGGCTTGGAAAACATTCTTCTTTGCAGAGAGTAACAATGAAAGAGCTTGCAAACCATAAGAGCTGGGAACATTAATAGCAGCTTGTTAGGGCTTGAAGGAAACATTTGGAGCAAGTAAAGCAATGAACCTCCCCCCCCCCCCAAAAAAAAAGACAGGGTTTTGGAAAAAATTCACAGAGAATAACAATGAAAGAGCTTGCAAGCTGGTAAGAGCTGGGAACATTGTTAACACTTGGTTAGGGCTGAAAAGAAACTTACTCAGAGCAAGTTAGAGCAATGAAAAAACCCTGAAAAGACTTATGGCTTGGAAAACATTCTTCGTAGAGAGAAACAATGAAAGAGCCTGCAAGGTAAGAGCAGGGAAGATCATTAGCTGCTAGCTAGGGCTGGGGGGGGGGAAGCTACATTAATAGTATAAGACACACCCAAATTATCAGTCTGTTTTAGGTAGGAAAAAGGTGCGTCTTATAAACAAAAAAATACGGTAATTTCTTAATATCCATTAGATAGCAGATTGTTAACAGAAGCTACTACACTCTACATCAAGTCTGCTAAAAATATAAAAGAATGGTAAATTATTGTTTTATAAGTAACAGACTTCAAATTTAGTTGCTGTCATTTCCCTGTTTTGGGAAAGATCTAGGACCGTGATGGCAGGCTTGACACAAGTGGCACGCAGAGCCAGGGATGGGCTGCTAGCCAGAATGCTAAATTGGGCTCACCGCCGTAACTCGGGAGTGCTTGCATGGCCAGTGAGATTTTGCTTCTGCACCTATGGAAGTAGCAAAATTATGTACGGAGCTACAGGTGGGGTAGGGGTTTTTTGCTTCCGCGCATGCCGAAACACGGGTGCACCTGTGGCTCTTTGTATGATTTTGCTATCTCCACAGGTGCAGAAGCAAAATCGCGCTGGTCCCTCAAGAACTCACAAGCCGTGGCGACGAACCCAATTTAGCATTCTGGCTAGGGCCCACCCCTGCGTGGAGCCCTCTCTGCAGGCATGAGGGTTGTTGACCAACTCAGCTCCACTGAGCATGTGCAAGTGCCTCCTGCCGGCCAGCTTCCCCCCCCCTCCCAGCTCCATTTGAGGAAAGAGGCTTTCTCCCCTCCCAGCTCCATTTCTTAAGAGGCTTTTAGTGATGTGGTTAAATTATTTAAAAATTGCAGTATTCATTTTGTAATTAAACAAACGTGGGGTATATTTAGCGGTGGGCTATGAGCTGGAACGCTAAATTGCACTCGCCACTGTGGCTCGTAAGTTCTTGCAGGGCTGGCGCGATTTTGCTGCTGCCCCTGCGGAGGTAGCAAAACCGTGCATGGAGCCGCAGGTGCACCTGTGTTTCAGCAAGATTTTACCTGTGCCTCTGTGTGTGATTTTGCTATCGCCACAGGTGTAGCAGCAAAATCGTGCTGGCCCCGCAAGAACTTACAAGCCGTGGCGGCAAGCGCAATTTAGCATTCCAGATCGTAGCCCACTGCTGGGTAGATTATATGTGCTATTTAGAATATTAGTATACTGTGTGGTAGGCTAGAAATAAAGGAAGGCAGAAAATATAAATCAAAACTCTACTCTCCATTTCAATACTGTCTTCTCTTTCAACACAGAGAAGACTCAGGGCGGCTCACGTGTTGTGAGCCGCCCCGAGTCTTCGGAGAGGGGCGGCATACAAATCTAAGTAATAAATAAATAAATAAATAAATAAATAAATAAATAAATAAATAAATAAATAAATAAATAAATAAATAAATAAATAAATAAATAAATAAATAAATAAATAAATAAATAAATAAATAAATAAATAAATAAATAAATTTATTTATTTATTTATTTATTTATTTATTTATTTATTTATTTATTTATTTATTTATTTATTTATTTATTTATTTATTTATTTATTAATTATTTGGATTTGTATGCCGCCCCTCTCCGAAGACTCGGGGCGGCTCACAACAAGTGTAAAACAAATCATAAATAATTCAATTAATTAAAATATTTAAAGATTAAAAAAAACCCCATATACTAACAGACACACACACAGACATACCATGTATAAATTAAATGTGCCCAGGGGGAGATGTTTAGTTCCCCCATGCCTGACGGCAAAGGTGGGTTTTGAGGAGTTTACGGAAGGCAGGAAGAGTAGGGGCAGTTCTGATCTCCGGGGGTAGTTGGTTCCAGAGAGTCGGTGCCGCCACAGAGAAGGCTCTCCCCCTGGGGCCCGCCAACCGACATTGTTTAGTTGACGGGACCCGGAGGAGGCCCACTCTGTGGGACCTAATCGGTCGCTGGGATTCGTGCGGCAGAAGGCGGTCTCGGAGATATTCTGGTCCGATGCCATGAAGGGCTTTAAAGGTCATAACCAACACTTTGAATTGTGACCGGAAACTGATCGGCAGCCAATGCAGACTGCGGAGTGATGGTGAAACATGGGCATACCTGGGTAAGCCCATGACTGCTCTCGCAGCTGCATTCTGCACGATCTGAAGTTTCCGAACACTTTTCAAAGGTAGCCCCATGTAGAGAGCATTACAGTAGTCGAACCTCGAGGTGATGAGGGCATGAGTGACTGTGAGCAATGAGTCCTGGTCCAGATAGGGCCGCAACTGGTGCACCAGGCGAACCTGGGCAAACGCCCCCCCTCGCCACACAAATTATTATTTGATCTGTATACACTTAGAAAAGGAAAGAACTAGTATCACATAGCTAGTTATATACAGCTTCTGAAACTACTGTAGCTCCAAAGTTTTTGAATGATTGCAGATACTGTATGATACCTGTTTTACCTCTCTCTCTCTCCCCTTTTCACTTAAATAATAAATACATTTATGTAATTAATAAATGGAAGTTTCTGAAAATATAGCCATGATGGGTAGTTAATCCAGTTATCCAAAATAAGTTTCTATATAGGTTGTGGTAGGGTAACTTTAAAAAATAAATTAGATCTGCTTTTGCATTAATACCACAGGAAGACATTAATGGGATCACTTCCTTTCTTTCCAGGAATTGAAGAACAAGAATTCTGTAAACTCAAAATTCCTTCAAACTATTATACTATACTCATTTAGCAGAGAAATGAGCTGGGGTGGCGCAGCAGATAGAGTTCTGTACTGCAGGCCACTGAAGCTGACGGTCAGCGGTTCAAATCTCATCACCGGCTCAAGGTTGACTCAGCCTTCCATCCTTCCGAGGTGGGTAAAATGAGGACCCAGATTGTGGGGGCAATAGCCTAGCTCTGTTTAAAAAGTGCTATTGCTAACATGTTGTACGCTGCCCTGAGTCTAAGGAGAAGGGCGGCATAAAAATCAGATAGATAGATAGATAGATAGATAGATAGATAGATAGATAGATAGATAGGTGGGTGGGTGGGTGGGTGGGTGGGTGGGTGGGTGGGTGGGTGGGTGGGTGGGTGGGTGGGTGGACGGACGGACGGACGGACGGACGGACGGACAGACAGACAGACAGACAGACAGACAAACAAATAAATAAGAATCAGAAAAAAGCATCTGAACATAAGGAGACTTGAATATTCACTGTACTTCTAAAAATGTTCTCATGCTTCAATATTCAATATTGGACAAAATAAATAAATAAAATATCAGATACGTGAACTTGCATGCATTAATATCAAACTATTAGTCAAATTTAAGATCCATCCAATGCCACAGATGCTATATCTACTATAGAAAATCCCACTGTAAAATTCCTACTACTGAGTTCCTGCAGTTGAATTCCTAATTATATTTACTCAGAAGTAAGTCCAGTTGAGCTGAATGGTGCTTACTTTGTGATAGGTATTCCCCAATGTTCACTGCAGACATAGGTGGACACATACAGTGTTGCACATTTGTTCTCTTGTAACCTTGCAAGTAATTTTCTAGTAAATCTGATCTCCAGTGCTATACCACAATGGATGCCTGGTGTCATGTATTATATTAATACAAAAGCACTCAGATACCATGGTGATAAGTGCATTAGAAATCCTTAAAACAGCTGCATTCTTATTCTGCAAATTGCACCCCTACCAACTCTGGGCATTTTGAACTGACGAGGCACTTGAAACCTATGAAAAAGACCTTGTGTTTTTACAAGAAACAGAAGCTGCTGGACAGTTCATTGCTATGGGGATGTAACTAAACTGGACTTGTTTAAAGCAGAGGGCACAAACTGAGAACAAAAAATAGACACAAGAGAGGGGGGAGAAGGAAGGAGCTGCATTGATTTCAGTCTGTTCAGGTCTAGCTAGAAAACACAATGCCACGAAACGCTCCCTTAGGCGGCAAATCTCTTTAGTGAGTTTTTTCCCAGGGTTTGAAGTAGAGTTGGGATGGTGCAACGGAGATGTGAAGCATGTCTTACAGAAGTGTAAAGTGCTATCTTTCTGCTATCTATCTATCTGTCTTTTTTGTATTTGTTTGTTGGCATACAGGTGAAGCAGAGCCAGGTAGATAAAGATGTCAGTCTTGTCTCATTGTAGGTGCAACTTCTAAAAGTTCTAACGCCTTTGAGGAAGTTGGTAGGAAAACTGATTTGATCGATTCACGAATCCTGTTCTCTTTTGTTATTCTGAGGCCTGTCCCATACTTCCTTCTTTTGTTTAATTTCTACTCAGATTTTCCTTTAATGTTTATAGTAAATGTAAAGTGCACTCTATGTTTCTTTCTTCCCATTTTTTTCTTTTTATGAGGTGTCAAACTCGATTGCATCACGTGATGTATTGCGATATTTTTTGCCTTTACAAAACGGGGGTGGGCGTGGTCTGCACGCGATACCTCTGGCCTGTGGACCACCAGTTTGAGAAGGCTGCTTTAATCCCTTTTCTTTGGGGTGGAGTTGGGGCGACTGAATGGAGTGGAGGATTTACTGGCTGGCTGCCCTTCCTGATGCCTACATGGAGTCCACAGCAGATTTATTTATTTATTTATTTGTTTGTTTGTTTGTTTGTTTGTTTATTTATTTATTTATTTATTTATTTGTATTCTACCTTTAACTAAGGAACACAGTAAATAGGTAAGATTTGAAAGAATATGTCACTGTCCTAAAGTCACTCCATAAATTAAATTACAATGTGTTGCACTCTCCTTAATAGCATTAGCCCTTAGACTTACTTATTTATTATTTATTTATTTATTGGATTTGTATGCCGCCCCTCTCCGTGGACTCGGGGCGGCTAACAACAATGATAAAAACAGCATGTAACAATCCAATACTAAAACAACTAAAAAATCCTTATTATAAAACCAAACATAGATACAAACATGCCATGTATAAATTTTATAAGCCTAGGGGGAAGGGAATATCTCAGTTCCCCCATGCCTGAAGGCAGAGGTGGGTTTTAAGGAGCTTACGAAAGGCAAGGAGGGTGGGGGCAACTCTGATCTCTGGGGGGAGTTGGTTCCAGAGGGTCAGGGCCACCACAGAGAAGGCTCTTCCCCTGGGTCCCGCCAAACGACATTGTTTAGTCGATGGGACCCGGAGAAGGCCAACTCTGTGGGACCTAACTGGTCGCTGGGTTTCTTGCGGCAGAAGACGGTCCCAGAGATATTCTGGCCCGATGCCATGAAGGGCTTTATAGGTCATTACCAACACTTTGAATTGTGACCGGAAACCAATCGGCAACCAATGCAGACTGTGGAGTGTTGGTGTGACATGGGCATATTTAGGAAGGCCCATGATAGCTCTCGCAGCTGCATTCTGCACGATCTGAAGTTTCCGAACACTTTTCAAAGGTAGCCCCATGTAGAGAGCATTACAGTAGTCGAGCCTCGAGGTGAAGAGGGCATGAGTGACTGTGAGCAGTGAGTCCCGGTCCAAGTAGGGCTGCAACTGGTGCACCAGGCGAACCTGGGCAAATGCCCCCCTCGCCACAGCTGAAAGGTGTTTCTCTAATGTGAGCTGTGCATCGAGGAGGACGCCCAAGTTGCGGACCCTATATTTTCTCTTTGCCTAGGATTTAACTCTCAACCCTCCGAGTTGAAGGTGAGCATCTTCACCTCCAGGCCTCTACACAGCTCTTTCTTTCCTCCTCTCTGCTATACTGTATAATTATTTCTATCCCCCCACCCTTCATATTATCAGTTGCTTTGCATTGACATGAATCATTATTTATCAGGCTTGTTTACAAAGTTACAACTGCTAGTTTCACATCTTGCTGCTAAGACATAAATTATTGCTTTAAAAATTACGTTAGTTGAGCTGACATGCTAAACCATTAATATGCTAAACCATATACGGGAATCCTTCTGTCTTATACTGAAGCTGTTTTCCATGCTATTTTCTCACTTGAAAGACATTTTATTTTCTTCATCTATTGAATGAGTCAGAATGAAGTATAATAAATATGCTAATGAAACTCAATGCCGTAATTTCTATCATTTCAATCAGTAAAATCCACAGGGTATCTGGTCTCAGGAATGAGCTAAATGAAGCCAATGAATTGAAATTCTGACAAGATTTAAGCTCTATGATTCACCTATTAATTTATGGACATTGGGTGTGTAAGGTTATAGACTAATGATGGTAAACCTATGGCATGGTTGCCACAGGTGGCACACGGAGCCATATCTGCTGGCACGTGAGCCATTACCCTACCTCAGCTCCAATATCCATGTGCATAACGGCCAACTGATTTTAGGCATGCCCAGAGGTTCGGGGGGGGGGGGGGGCATTTTCCGTTTTCAGAGAATCTCCGAGGGAAATTTGCCTATGGAGCCTGAGAAGGGCGAAAAACGGGCCTACTGGGCCCACCAGAGTTTGGGAAATGGGCTGTTTCAGGCCTCCACAGGGGAGGCCATTTTGGCTGTCTCCAGGCATTGAATTATGGGTGTGGGCACTCCTGCATGTGCACACGCGCAGGCGCTTTTGCCATCCAAGGAAAAAAAGGTTCGCCATCATTGTTATAGACCAGTGTTTCTCAACTTTGGGTGTTTAAAGATGGGTGGACTTCAACTCCCAGAATTCCCCAGCCAGCGTTGCTGGCTGGGGAATTCTGGGAGTTGAAGTCCACCCATCTTCAAATGCCCAAGGTTGAGAAACACTGTTATAGACAGTCTTACATACACCTTGAAAATCTGGTAGACTTCCTGGATCCGGTATTGTCACCTGCATAGAGCTGACTTCTGAGGTTCAAAGTACCAAATCCTCAGCTGTTTTATGAAGCATGTCAGCTGTAAATCAGAGATTGTCTGGTCATATTTAATTATGTTTCCATAGGTCCTTAAGTAGCCTACAGTACTGGTTAAAATATAAGTCAGAATGTTTCACTACTATAGTATGAAATGTTTATATATGTGATCAAATGACATCTTATTATATTTAAAAGAACTGCAGTTGTTGCCACATTATTTTTGTGACCATTGAAAGGTACAGGTGTTTTTCTTTAAAATATTAAGTACATGAGGCTAATTATTTAAAGAAACATTTCTCTCTATTGCTACCTTCCCATATTTTAAGTACCTTTTGTTCATATATTACAATGGCAATTTGTAAAATACTTTTCCCAGAGAGGTATCATTGTTGTAATTTAACACCAGTCTTTTTAAACTGGCCATCCTTGCCCAATATATTTTCTTGCCTTCTAAAGTTGGTTATTTTAATGAATTTTAAAATGTTATTTTCATGTCTGCATAGAGAGTCTCTTGATACAGATTGGTATAGACTTCCTATCAATATTAATTAAACTCCCCAATTAGAAGTATGGTCTGAACTGGCTTTAGATTTTTTAAATTATTATCTTATGTTGTTGCTATTCATGATATTGCCATGTTTATTTAATGTTTATCAAATTAATTAAAATTAAGTGAAATTATTGTATGCACAAAGATGGAATCATTCAGCATTACCCACAATGGAGAAATGGTCGGTGAAAAGGATGAAATGGCTAAATTTACTTCTTTGGTCAAAGAAATGACAATGTCTACATTTATTGCTGCCTGGAAACACTTTATAGAATTTTTTGAATGAAAGAGGAAAAAAGGAACTTATGATTTAAGGTTTTGATAATCAGATAGGAATACATTACATAAAGAAGGAAGTAATACTGCAACAATAGAGTAAGAGGTAAACTTTTAATTGGGTTTTACTGTTGTAAAGAAAATCAGGAGCTATTTCTTTGGGTTTCCTCCCCCTATTTTACTTTTCTTTTCCTTCTTATACTTATAGCTTTTTCTTTGACTTATTCCCTGTTTCTTAATTTATATTAGTTTGTATTAATTTTTATCTTCTCTTTAACAGAATAAAGATTTTTGGAAGTCTACTAGTCCAACCCCTTGCTCAACCGGAGACCCTACAGCATTCCATACAAGTGGATGTCCAGTGTCTTCTTAAAAGCCTCCAGTGATGTGCACATAATTTCTGAAAGAAAGCTGTTCCACTGTGAAGGAAGTTATCACCCATTCCTCTCCTGGAAAAATGAAATATCCTAGGAAGTATTGAAAAGGACAGTTATGTTTCCCTGGATGAGGAAGGGAGAAACATGTTCTTTTTTAAAAAATATTTTTTTATTATTTTTCATTAGACAGACAAAGACAGACAACATTCAACATTCAAGGAGCTATCATTGCTCCGCTTATCATAGAAGTCTAACTAATAAAAAAAAAAACCTAACTATAATCAGATCGATTCAGAAATATAACACTCTCACTCTATATTCTTATTAAATTTAACTCTGTTGTTTATACATTATAGATTATATAACTTTAATTAATTTTCTTATCTATAAAATATAAAATACTTAAATTAATAATACAATATTAAAAATAGTACTTTAATATTAGTGATATTGCAAAAATGCTCTATATTTTTATTATTTTTAAACTATTACATTCTATCTATTACTGTCATGTTATTTATTTAATTAATTAATATTTACTTATTTAATATAACTAAAAACAAAAAAAGAGAAAAAAAGAACACATTGTTCTAAAGACAAAGCAGCTTCCCACATCAGCTTCAGGGGGGATGAGATGAAGACCTTCACCCTTAGGACAGGATAGGATTAGCCCTCTATCCATTTTTCACCTGGGAAGATTGCATCAGGCAGTGAGGCTCAAGCAAACGTGGACTCAGGACAGCCTACAGAGTTGTCCCTGCATGGCCCCATGGGCAGCGGTGGGTTCCATTTACCTTAGCCACCGGTTTGCATTGTGATGTTTTGCAAGCATGCATACGAATTCTGTTTCCGTGCATGCTCAGTAGTTATGATCAGCCCGAAACACAGCTGAGGTTTGGGCGAAGTAAGTATAAACCCAGCGGCAGGGCTCTTTTTCAAGCAGCAGTAGAGAAAAAACTCCCCCCAAAAAGATGGCGGCGCCCACGAACTGGCACCAGTCAAATGGGGATCGTTGACGCCATCGTGACATCACCAGTGGGTTGCTATTGGTTCGGGCGATCTGGTCCAAAGCGGCAGGGACTCACCAGTGGTGGATTCCTACTGGTGCAGTCCAGAGCATCGCACTGATAGGAACCCACGGATGACACAATGTTTGGTGATTCTTTTTCCCCCAGGGTCTCATGCAAAGAAGGTTCTCAGCTGTGCTTCAGACAAAGAATAAAGGTCTGCATTAGGACAAGGGAGGGCAGGAGGGCTTCTTCCGACATGGAGATGCCGGGAAAAAATTGCCGAAAATTGCATCATCAGTGGGTTCCTACTGGTGAGGCACTCTGGACTGCACTGGTAGGAACCCACTACTGGAACCTACCTGTGCCCATGGCAGTCTGACAGCCAATTAGAGTGCATTTCTTACACAGGAGCAGAAGGCCCCATGCTGGGGCCAAAGAGAGGGCATAAAACAAGGGACTCTCAGCATCTCTTCCCTTTTCTCTTCCCCCAACATCTGGAAGCATGTGATCCACCTTTTCTGTTCAGGAACTCATGCCAGGTGCTCCTGTCCACCATTAAACTTTCTTTCCAAGCAACTTCCATGAATCCAGTGTCTTTTTCCCACTTAGATCTGAACCGAGAGGGACATTTCTTCCTACAACTAGTTAAGTTTCTCATCATTAGGAAATTTCTCCTTAGTTCTAGGTTACTTCTCTCTTTATTTAGTTTCCATCCATTGTTTTTTGTCTTGCCTTCTGGTGCCTTGGAAAATAGGTTGACCACCTCTTCTTTATGGGAGTCCATAAAAACAATAACTAAATAACATACACAATTTTCCAACTGTTCTTCACATGTATTAACAAGAATGGTTGCAGAAATTAAAATGATTAAAATATTTAATACAAGTATATAAAAATTAATTAAAAATTACAGAGTCAGTTTGGTGTAGTGGTCAAGGCATTAGACTAGAAGACAGGAGACCAGGCGTTCTTAGGCACAAAGCCAGCTGGATGTCCTTAGGCCAATCATTCTCTTTCAGCCTCTGTGGGCAGTGGCAAAGTACTTCCAAAATCTTGTCAAGAAAATTGCAGTCATTAGTCCACTGACAGGGAAAGAAGGAAGGAAGGAAGGAAGGAAGGAATGGAGGGAGGAAGGAAGGAAAGGAGGGAGGGAGGGAAGGAAGGAGGGAGGGAGACACTGGATCATTTAATAGTAAGTTTTCTTTGCACTCCAGATAACATTCTTTCATATAACATTCTTTCATATAACATTCTTTAAGTGGTTATTTATCCCCCCTCCCACAAAAAGCTAACATTTGTTAATTTTTCTAAGAACAGCATGATAAAACTGATCCAAATGTATGAAATAGTTTTATAAAAGAATGATGCATTGCGGGAATCAAAAAGTATAAAGAAATTGACCTAATCATCATTAGTTGAATCAGATTAGACCAGTGACGGAGAACCTATGGCACGGGAACCACAGGTGGCACGTGGAGACATATCTTAGGGCACGTGAGGTGTTGCCCTATGTCAGCTCCAGCATGCATCTGCGCGCTGGCCAGCTGATTTATGGCCTTCTTTTTTGGTGAAAAACTGACCAAGCTGAAGTTTGTTTTCAAACTTCCAGTTGGGCCATTTCTCACCGGCCCCAGGCTTCAGGAGCCCAGAGGCTTCAGTGAGGTCTCTGCACATGCGCAATTGGGTGGGGGTCGTGTGCATATGGGGGGGGGGGCGGCGCATGCACCCTTTTGGCACCTGAGCCAAAAAAGGTTCACCATCACAGGGCTAGATTCAATACTAGATCTATAGCATTCTGTAAATATTCAAAGCAGAGAGAAGAGTAGAATGGAGCCTTCAAAGTTCAGCATTCTACTCCTGAATTTATGCATCCTTTACTGTTTCGGAAGAGAGATTTAACATAGTTGAGTCTGGACTAAGAAAGGCAATCCTTTCAGAATATAATACAGTGACATAATGCATACATATACATCAAAAATTTGTGTGACCTGGCCACCCATTTCCTGGATCACAGATGTTAAAACCATCAGAAACGTCAGTCCTTGTAGTTCTGAAGAGAAACGTCTACTCTTTAAGAATGGGGTTGTTTTTTATGTAAATAAATAAACCCACAAAAGTACCATGCTTTTCAGTGGCAAGACTGACATATTACATGAAGCGAGCCTAACAAAATGTACTATATACTATCAGAAATATATTGCTTCAATGTTATTGATAAAAAATCAGGGTCTGCCCCCCAAAATGAAAGATCGTTCTATAAAATCTGTATAATTTGTCATAAAGGATAATAACTTTATTATTCCATATACTGTATACTGTACCTCTATTTTATAGCTATAAAGAAAGACAGCATATTCTGTCAAAATTATAAAAATGAAAAGAATGCAACATTTTGATTGGGTCTTGCATTGATATATTGATGTTTAATAACCTGCATTCCATTCTTACTAAAAAATAACTTACAACTATATTCTAGTGCTACTCCAATACACAATTAATTGTACTATTATAAATTATTATAATAAAATGCAGACTTCTCAAATGTAAATTTATTTATTTATTCAATAGTATATATTGATGTAATGTAAATCAGTCTTGAAAACACAACCTTGTAAATCATAAAGTCTGTAACTAGATGCTAAATTAATCATTGTATAGAAAGCATAGAATAAATGTTTAAATATATGTGTTTGCTGTTAAATCTACATGCAATATTTTAAATATTACTGCCATTTTAAACACACTTATCTGGGAGCAGCCCTCATTTATTTCAATAGGCCTTACTTCTGAATAGATACACAAAGGCTTACATAAATACAATTTTTTTAATGTAACCATATTTACAAACTCAATAAAAATATATATTTTTTAAAAATACAATGTTTTCCATCTTTTATCTTAGCACATTAACTTTTTTCTTTTAAACTATAAAGGTTTTATAAGAAAAGGGAAGGACAGTTGATAATATCAGCACTTTGATCAGCAAAGATTATTGTGGATAATACGAAAATACATAGGTGCTAAGCTATACATTTCTAGCAAATATAGCCTACTAAATCAATTTGTACTTATCGTTATAGGGGATTTATTGTTAAATTAAGCAGAAAATAATTTGTTGAACATAATTTTACATTTAAAGGACACATGCATGCCTGAGGATAGCAATGCGAATGAAAAGCTTTAAAAGGCCTGTGAATCTTGTATGTGTCTGGTGGGGGTGTGTGTCATATTATGGACTGTTTCTTTGACTCTTGCCTTTGCAGTAAATAGAAAGTAGGCTCAAGCAGTCTTTCTATGAAGTTCTAATTGTTCATGACAAAAGCTTTCAGCAGCCCACAAAAAATGTTCACTGAAATGGGCCCAATTCTGCTATCAAAGGAGTAGGTGGGATTTTGCTATTGATTTCTGGAAAAGCAAGGTCAGGCTTCAAGTGTGAAGGGGGGGGGGAGGCTTCTCTTAAAATAAATATCTTTGTAAGAGCCCACTAAAAAGACCCAGGATTCAAACACATTCCTTCTGGAGATCAAGGATGTCCGGCCTTTGAAGCCTGAAGGGTTGGGGCGTTTCACAGTCTGTGTGGCAGTCACACTGTGGCATTAGAAATTGTGCATTTGGAATTGTAAAGCATTTTAAATGGAATCTTTCAGAATTCCACAGCTGGCTGGTGAGTGACAACCTGATATAGCCTGGGGCACAGGGAGAGATGACATTGTTTGGATTAAAGTTAAAGTGATCTCCTTGTGAAGAGATACTTAAGAACATTTTGGTTAAAAAGAGGGAATAAAATAAAATTCAAGAACAAGGCCGAATGTTTTGTATGGTAACGAAGAAGTCTGGTCAAAAAATTAAATGGTTATACAGTGTTCCCTCGATTTTCGCGGGTTCGAACTTCCCGAAAAGTCTATACCACGGTTTTTCAAAAATATTAATTAAAAAATATTTTGCAGTTTTCCCCCCTATACCACGGTTATCCCCGCCCGATGACATCATATGTCATCGCCAAACTTTCATCCGCCTTTAATAAATATATATTTTTAATAAACTTTAATAAATAAACATGGTGAGTAATAATCTAAATGGTTGCTAAGGGAATGGGAAATTGCAATTTAGGGGTTTAAAGTGTTAAGGGAAGGCTTGTGATACTGTTCATAGCCAAAAATAGTGTATTTACTTCTGCATCTCTACTTCAGGGAAATTCGACTTTCGCGGGTGGTATCGGAACGCATCCCCCATGAAAATCGAGGGAACACTGTACTGCAAACTGAGCTGCATTAATAGTAACTAAACATATTTGTTAGACATAAGAGATACTGCATTTTATGGGATCTGGACTGTGTTTTTTTTGGAATAAACCTTCCCGAACTAAGTTAAACTTGTTTTTGTACAGACATGCATAGTAGAAATTTCAGTCTGCTTATAAATTATAAATTCATCTGTGGATTACAGTCAATCCCGAACCACTGTAGAAGAAATATTGAATCTAGATCAGTGTTTCCCAACCTTGGCAGCAACTTGAAGATATTTTGCTGGCTGGGGAATTCTGGGAGTTGAAGTCCAGATATCTTCAAGTTGCCAAGATTGGGAAACACTGATTTAGATGGATTTTGCTACATCTCTCTTTATCTTTTAAAACTGCTAATATTTACCCCTTTTATTTGTCATAAGAGACCAATATCTCTTTCAAAATACTAAGTCTGGAAAGGAGACAGGGATGTTTCCAATATGGTTCCCAATAGGTTCTATCTAAAGTTGTAACCAGATTCAACTGAATGTGAGTATTTTGTTCCCACAAAGAAGAGAAAATTGGAGTGTAGGCACTGCTTGTCTTGTTCTCTTTTTTATGCTTAATTTATGCTTTATGCTTAATATTTCAGGCACTGAAATATATTTAAGGTTGTACCTAGAGACATAAGCAGAATAACTTAGAGATGATAGGTACACAATAGATAGAACACAAGAACAAGGGGACACAATCTGAAGTTAGTTGGGGGAAAGATCAAAAGCAACGTGAGAAAATATTATTTTACTGAAAGAGTAGTAGATCCTTGGAACAAACTTCCAGCAGACGTGGTTGGTAAATCCACAGTAACCAAATTTAAACATGCCTGGGATAAACATATATCCATTGTAAGATAAAATACAGGAAATAGTATAAGGGCAGACTAGATGGACCATGAGGTCTTTTTCTGCTGTCAGTCTTCTATGTTTCTACTCATATAAGAGAAATTGTATCTTGGTTGGACTAGCTGATATGGATTCTTAGTAGAGTAGAATCCTCAGAGAGCAACCGTAGAAAATTACTGAACCTTTTATTGTTCCAAAGTTCTTTTATAAGAATATTCCAAATTTTTCTTATGGTCAGAATATTATATGTATTTCAGATTTCAAATCTGAAATCTATGAAAGGAAAGAGCCTTAAGTCTTAATTTTTTAAATTAATAAAGTTACTTAGATCTGGGAAATTGCTCAAAAGGTCAGAGGACATGGCTTTGGGGTTGGTTTCTGTCTTAATCGTTATAAATAATACTTTTTTTTAAAAAAGTCATACATGCAGAACAGCTCCCACTCTGTTATTTGCTGTGATTTGCTTTGCTACTTCTTCAGAGAAGTGAAATACATGAAGCATAATTTGGAGAGAAGACTGCACCCCAAATTCAATGCAACCTTTTTTATCCCTCTTAATCCTTTGATAATTTTTTGTGCTTCTCTAGTAGAAAAGCAATTTTGCTAATCACCTTTGTGCCGATGCCTGCATTCCTGACAATAGCGTGAACAACTTCCATCAAAGTCTTTGATGTGGGAAAGACACGCATGCACACACATATAATCTGAAAACAATTCCATTCCTTGCCCCTCAATGGAGAGCACTCTGCTTTAATAGAGAGCCGATTCTGTAGAAGTTTCTAATCCTTTCTGCCAAAGAAGAGAGGGACTCAGCCAGGTAGCCCACCTTATTCAGGAGTTAAAATAACATGGTTTTGCTCTCAAGAGAAAATCAAAACAACTCAAGATCAAAACCAGATTTCCCCAACCCTAACAGGGCAGCCTCTCTACTCAGATAACTCTTGATCTAAGTGTGTAACAAGTAACTGGCTTTAATCCCTCAAAGTGATGGCGTTACAGATAAGTACCTCACTAGTATCAGAGGTGTCTTGAATTTCAGGAATACACAAAAGTGTTAGCTGGAAAGAAAAACAAAAGAGAAAAATCTCATCCGCATGGCTAGTGTCATTTGCTGAAGAGGTAAAAAGCTTGAGCAGCATAAAGAGCAGGTCTTTGGGGGGGGAAACCCACTGCAAATAAAAGTAACAGTCAGGTAATGAAGAGGTAATTCTTCAATATAGTGCCTGGTGACTTTTGGTTATGTTTTAATATCTTTCATAACTGGTTGCCCTCTGGGTATATTGGACGATATTATGCTAACTAAGAAGAGGGGAAGATTAAGTCCAACAATGTAAAAAGCAGAGATTAGGGATAAATTTGTTCCATGTTCCGAAAACCACCTTATGCAGTGCATTGCATAAGCATATCTATGTAAATTCCTGTACATCTAACAAAAAGACGGGGAATCACTAACATATCCATTTCTTAACCTATTCTTAAGAGATAGTTCACATAAGATCTAATAAATTCATTATCAAATTTATTCATTTAGAGAACATGGGGAAATTGCTCTTGATAACTAAGGTTTTTCTCTCCCATCTGAAATCTTCTTAGGTCGGAAGCTCCTGCCACCCCACTCTACATTTTTTACCTCATAGACCAGTGATGGTGAACCTTTTTATCCTCAGGTGCCGAAAGAGCGTGAGCGCGGGCTGTCACGCATGTGCGAGTGCCCACACCCATAATTCAGTGCCAGAGAAGGACAAAAACTTCTCCCACTCCCCGGAGGCCGGAAATGACCTCTTTCCCAACTTCTGATGGGCCCTGTAGGCTTGTATTTCACCCTCCCCAGACTCCAAAGGCTTCTCTAGAGCCTAGATGATACAAAACACCCTCTCCCATCCCCATGGAGGCTCTTTGGAAGCCAAAAATCCCTCCCAGCGTCTCCATGTGAGCCAAAAATCAGCTGACCAGCACACACATGCACATTGGAGCTGAGCTAGAACAATGGCTTGCGTGCCAGCAGATATGGCTCCATGTGACACCTGTGGCACCGTTCCATAGATTCGTCATCACTGTCATAGACTTACATACCAATCAGAGTGTGACCAGTTCTTACAGATGGACATTTATGCCTATCAAATATGTGATCTTATTCTACATACCACAACTGAGGTATGCATTCCGTTTGGGCTTTCAAAATTGTTGTTTACTGTAAACAGGTTCCATGTTCTTCAAGGAAATTGGGCCTTGCTAATTCCCATCGCCCAGCTTCCTTTTAATCAGTTTCCTCTGTATCTTACCTGATCTCTAAAATGTTACCTTCTCAAAGTAGTGAAGAAACAAAATTATGTAACCAATCTGTAAATATAATCAAAACATTTTTCTAACACTTTGATTCTGCTGGTGTGCAAGAATAGCCTGCTTTCTATATCCGTGAAATGTATTTTATTTCATTTGAAAGTTCCATGGAGTTACTATCCATAACGACAATAGAAGCCTCACAAATGTTGAGTTCTCTATCAGGCTCTGCATGCTTGTCTTTAATTTTGCAGATAAAACAGAATTAATGCTGTAGTCAAGTGAAAGAAAAAGGCAAATTTATTAACCTGAGAAAACAAATAATGGCTGGACATCCGGAAAAAAAGGAAGCCTGCAACCACAAGAGACTAAATGTACCGTATTTGAAATGGCTATAGTGTGTGATCATGACTTTTTGCTGATTACAGTATAGGACAGACATGATGAAACTTTTCAAAATTTAATGCCTTTTGTGTTTTATTTATTTTAAGGAAACATGTTTTTCACATTTGGAAATAAAAATGAAGTTAATTTATTAATTGTATGCTTTCACCCAATTACTTGCATTTAGATTTGAATTCTTGCTTGATTTTCAGTTTTACTTTATGATAACAGTGATCTAACTGGTTTGGCACTGCAATGTATAACCAGTATCAAAAAGTGGACCAGAGCATCAGTAGATCTTTGGAGAGGGGCGGCATACAAATCTAATAAATAAATAAATAAATAGATAGATAGATAAATAAATAAATAAATATTTATGTCCATGAGAGTTATTTGTACAGTGCATCAAAGGCATGAAACTTCAAATCAGCGTGGGTTGTTTTTTTGGGGGGGGGGGGATCAAATATGGAGACCAAAGCTCAGTCAACCTATTATTTTAAGAAGCTGTTTCTACCCAAATTTTAGAGTTTTTTTTTTAAAAAGAATCTAATGTAACTGCTACTATTACTATTACATCATCCTAGGTACTCAGAAAATTAATACATTTGATTTCTCTTAATAGATAAGCACCCCAATATCATTTATAAGAGGGTAAACATATTCAGTCTCAAGGAAGCTCTTGATGTATTTTAAATGAATTTTTGTTAGGCAATATTTTATAATGATGTATATAATATATACAGTATATCACAACTATGTAAAAATGAATGAAAACTGGCCTTGGACTGTAATAAGGAGAATGCTTGCTAATGAAGATATTTCCAAATCTGTGACAACTTTAAGGAATACAATTTAACATTGTACTTTCATTCAAGGGTTACAATTTATTAGAATTGTGTATCTGTTTCAAACTAACAACTTTTCAACTCTCAGCTCCCCTCTATAAACATAGAGGTAATCTGTTTCAGGTATTTATTTACAGGATTTCTATTCAATACAATAAGATCCCTGATTCTAATTACAGTAGTCCCTCGCTATACTGCGCTTCACCTACTGCGGCTTCACTTCATCGCGGGTTTTTCAAGAAATATTAATGAGAAAAATCATTCGCGGATCTTCGCTGGTTCGCGGGTTTCTGAGGAAGTCGATCGGCAGATTTAAACAGCCCGCCAAACTCGATCGGCAGGTTTTTCAAAAAATATATATCTAAAATTGTAAATACTGTATTTAAATACTGTATCTAAAATAAATACTGTGTGGAAAGGGTTTATAAACACTTAAAACAATGAAAACTTACCAAACAATTACAATATAAATACTTAAATACCGTATATACTCGAGTATAAGCCGAGTTTTTTAGCCCCAAAAATGGGCTGAAAAACACAGCCTCGGCTTATACTCGGGTCACCACACGAGGGCGCCATTGCTTGAGCCAGAGCGAGGAGGCACCAGCTTTTGTCCCCTCTGGCACGCCGTAGTTCCTCTCCCTAGCTCAAGCAAAGAAGGCAGCCATTTGCAATGGTGAGTCGTATTAAAAAGGCCCCCTGCTGTCAGATTCTCCTCCCCCTCCTTTGAAAGGATTTAAACTGTTTAAAAAATGGTATTTTGTGGTAGTTGCTGTCCTTGCTTGGATAGGATCTAATAATGTGTTATGAGGCAGAGCTAGACAGGAATTCTTTTTCTATCTGTCTATCTTTCTATCTATCTATTTTTCTATCTATCTATCTATCTATCTATCTATCTATCTATCTATCTATCTATCTGTATCTATTTCTATCTATCTATCTATCTATCTATCTATTTTTCTGTCTGTCTATCTTTATATCTATCTATCTATCTATCTATCATCTATCTATCTGTATCTATTTCTATCTATCTATTTTTCTATCTAACTATTTTTCTTTCTATCTATCTATCTATCTATCTATCTGTATCTATCTGTATCTATTTCTATCTATCTATCTATCTATCTATCTATCTATCTATCTATCTTTCTGTCTGTCTATCTATCTTTCTATCTATATCTATCTATCTATCTATTTCTATCTATCTATCTATCTATCTATCTATCTATCTATCTATCTATCTATCTATCTATCTATCTATCTTATTTTTCTGTCTGTCTGTCTGTCTATCTATCTTTCTATCTATATCTATCTATCTATCTATCTATCTATCTATCTATCTATCTATCTATCTATCTATCTATCTATCTATCTATCTATTTGGTTTTCTATGCTGATAACCTCACAGCAGCTAATGCTGAAGCTCTTCTTTGGATACACTTATTTGTTTGTTTGTTTGTTTATTTATTTAATTGGATTTGTATGCAATCCCTCTCCAAGGACTCAGGGTGGCTCACAGCATATATAAAAACAGAACAATAATGTAAATCCAATTAATGATGAGAAGGAATCCAGTTTTGAAGGATTTTAACTCTTAGGTTTTAGCTTTGTTCCTGATCAAGCTACTTTTTTTACTTTTTAATTTATTGTTAATATTGTTAATTTGTTTACCCTCTTTTAAATTTACAGAGCTAGTTTACTGGTTTTCTTTAAAATAAATATTCTAAAACATGTCTCAATTAATGTAATTTTATTGTTTTCCATTTTTATAAGTTACCAGTAGCCACTGCATTTTCTAACCTCGGCTTATACTCGGGTCAATACGTTTTCCCAGTTTTTGTGGCAAAAATTGGTGCCTCGGCTTATACTCGGGTCGGCTTATACTCGAGTATATACGGTAAGTACTATCAGTCGATAAATTCCCCATCACGGATTTCACCTATCGCGGCCGGGTCTGGAACGTAACAGCAGCGATAGGTGAGGGACTACTGTATCACTAGATTATGTGACAGTATGGACAGCAACTGCATCCATTTTCTTTATACTTGAAAAACAACACTGTATTGATAACAAAATCTGTAGCCCATATTAACTGTCATTATCAATGTATTTCTTCTATGCTGCAGGGATTTTGGAAATAGCAACTATTCACATATCCAACTGTTTTGATAATAATACACATTTTGTTAAATACTTATATTTTTAATTCATTTGCTTGCCCTCTCCTGTGTACATAAAAAGAAATGAAAAATATGCAGATATTGGGCAAACATCAGTCAGTTATATTTTGAGATATTGATATTATGGAGATGATAAATATGGAGTGTCTAAGGACAAAAGGAAAATTAAATGACTATACTTAAACACATATACAGTGGTACCTCTACTTAAGAACTTAATTCGTTCTGTGACCAGGTTCTTAAGTAGAAAGGTTTGTAAGTAGAAGCAATTTTTCCCATAGGAATCAATGTAAAAGCAAATAATGTGTGCAAACCCATTAGGAAAGAAATAAAAGCTCAGAATTTGGGTGGGAGGAGGAGGAGGAGGAGAAAGAGGAGGACAGTCGCTGCTGAAGGAAGAAGGTAAGGTGAAGGAAATAAAAAACCCCCAAAACTTTAATGCTTAAAAAAAAGAGGTGGCAAGGAAGAGCACATGCCTCACATTCACCCAGCATGAGGCTGCCTCCCATACACTGCGCCAGAGAGAAACCCAGGGGGAATGGCAGGAAACTGGCCAGGCTTTCGTGCCGGTCTCAAATTTCCTGGGAAATTTTTCCTGGCTCAGGTTCTTAAGTAGAAAATGGTTCTTAAGAAGAGGCAAAAAAATCTTGAACACCCGGTTCTTATCTAGAAAAGTTCTTAAGTAGAGGCGTTCTTAAGTAGAGGTACCACTATATTTATTTGCATTGTTCCTGAAATCTCTCCATGATGGACAGTGGGATGTTTCTGAGATGTTGTTTGAACATTTGATTCTTCTTAACGTATAATAATTATTGTTCTTTATGAGGAGACATATCTAGAAACATACTGGTAAAGTATTGCAGTAAGGCTATATTATATTTATAAGAAGTGTAATATTGAAAGTAATCAGATATAAGTCCTGCATTTTGCAGAACTTTTTTCAAATTATGGCAGTTCCAAAATATGAAGTGGCTTAGAGACAGATTTTCACTTAGGAACTAAGGTTCCTAATTTTTTAGTAATTGTGATGTTCCATAACAAGAAAACTTTAGTTTGGAGTTTTAGTGTTCAGGGATGCTGTCTATAGAACAATTGCTTTCAAGTCCTATCTCAATACACATAGGTATAATTTTTCTGAAATGACAACTGAGCAATTCAAGCAACACAGATACTCACCACTTGTTTAGTAACCAGGAAGGTACATACCTACTTCTATTGTCTGTATAAGGTATAATGCCATTATATATTGGATGGATAGATGGATGGCAATTATTTTAAATTGAAATGTTTTTATACTGATTCATGTTCGTTTTTGTTGTGAGTCCCTAGGGAGTTGGGCGGCATAGAAATAGACATATTTATGTATGCATGTATGTATGCATGTATGTATGTATATGTATGTGTGTCACATATTTTTGCTGATAATTATATGTTTATGCATGTGTGTGTGTGTATATATATATGCATATACAGTATATATGTATATGTAGGTGTGTGTATATATATATGTGTGTATGTACGGATATGTATATATTATGTCGGATCATCCTGGTATATTGAAGGAACATCACAGCTCCTTTTTGCCTCTAGGCCCAACCCAGGACCATTTCAAGGCAGTTAATTTATTTATAGCCGACAACTATATTCTGTATGTGTCAAATTTGACATCGTAGATTTTTACGGGTACAGGTATGAAGGTCTTGCAATATTCATGTTTCTTCCTGTACGTTTCAGAGATTTCTGGCGACATTTTGACAAGGTCCCACTCGTCATCTTCAGGCTGGTGCTTTTGTCCTTGTGCTAGGGCGAACACATATACATGCATATACAGTATATATGTATATGTAGGTGTGTGTATATATATATGTGTGTGTATGTATGGATATGTATATATACACTGCTCAAAAAAATAAAGGGAACACTCAAAGGACACATCCTAGATCTGAATGAATGAAATATTCTCAATAATTTTGTTTTGTACAAAGTTGAATGTGCTGACAACATGTGAAATTGATTGTCAATCAGTGTTGCTTCCTAAGTGGACAGTTCAATTTCAGAGAAGTTAGATTTACTTCGAGTTATATTGTGTTGTTTAGGTATATATCCCGAGGGAGGAAAGTATTCAGAAAAATCTTGCAGACATAATGAATCTATCATAGCATGAGCAGGTTTTGCATAAGATACTTTATTTATTATTTAAATTTCTAAGCTGCCCAACCCCTTGAGGACTCTACTTAGCCATTATTAATCGACCCCTTTTCTGGACTTATGCATGAATTAAAATAATCGCTCAAGCTAGGTTCTCACAATATGCGAGTCTATGGAGAGGGGCGGCATACAAATTTAATAAATAATAATAAAAATAATAATAATTCTAGAGTATGTCTAAACTATCCTTGGCTATCACTTTATTAGCAGAACTAGGTTTGCCTCCAACTAAGTGTATCCTTACGATAAACATATGCTGGCTCTAGGGAGAAAAGAGTATCCAATTTTCTTTTTCTATTCTGAACTCCACGCAGAGCCAGCTCAGGCGTTTAATGCATTACCGAAGACCGGTCTTTGGAGGGCCGGGCGCGCTCATGTGACCGCTCCGGCAGGCGGGCAGAAACAGCGGCCCCGAAGAACGACGGCCTACCCGGGCCCGGCAAGCAGCAGCAGCAGCAGCGTTCCCGCTGTTGATTTTGTCGCTGCCGGGCCCGGCTGGGAGAGATCGCCCCTCCATGGGGAGGCCGAGCAGCCCTCTCCAGGCCGAGATCCGATCTCCGCTGTGGGCGCTGCCGGAGGAACTGCTGCTGCTGATCTGCTCGTACCTGGACGCGAGGGCCTTGGGCCGCCTGGGCCAGACCTGCCGCCGCCTTTTCCGTTTCACTTGCCGGGATGTGCTGTGGAGGCGCCTCGCCCGTTTCTGCCTCAACGCAGGCTTCAACGCGCTGGGCGCAGACCTGTAAGCGTCTAAAGCTGGGAAGGCCGGTTGGGAAAAACCAGGGCGTGCGGCCTAGCTCGTTGCTAAGGAACGGATTCTGAAATCAAGGCCCGCCCGCTCGCCGAGGAGGGCTGTGTTTGAAACGGCGTAGTCGGGGGGCGGAAGCAGGGGGAAATGCTGCTTTAAAGCTCTGGCTAGAAGCTTTGCTTTGTGCAGGTGGGAGGTCTCAGGTCCGCCTTGGGTCCCGCGCTGACTCTGAAGGAGCTTTGAGTTCAGTTGCTCAAAAGGGAAAACTTTCCCGTTTTAAGTTTCCCGGAACATAGTAGCGTGCTATATTGCAGTACTGTATTTCCCAATCTTGGCCACTTGAAGATATTTGGACTTCAACTCCTAGAATTCCCCAGCCAGCGAATGCTGGCTGGGGAATTCTGGGAGTTGAAGTCCAGATATCTTCAAGTGGCCAAGGTTGGGAAACACTGCTATATTGGATACGAGGTTGCTGGTGATTTTTCTCACTCCAGGTTTTTTTATAGTTATCCCACCCCGAGTTCGAATTAAAACCATAGTTTAGCATATTGTGAGAACCTAGCTCAGGCAGTTATTTTAATTCATGCACAAGCCCAGAAAACGAGTGGATTAATAATGGCTAAGTATCCTATGCAAAACTGCTCATGCTATGGTAGGTTTATTATCTCTGCAGGAGTAGTCTTCATACTTTTCTCCTTCAGGATTTATTTAGATATATACTGCTCAAAAAAAATAAAGGGAACACTCAAATAATACATCCTAGATCTGAATGAATCACATTGAATACTTTGTTCTGTACAAAGTTGAATGTGCGCAACGGCATGTGAAATAGATTGGCAATCAGTGTTGTTTCCTAAGTGGACAGCTTGATTTCACAGAAGTTTGATTTACTTGGAGTTATATTGTGTTGTATAGAATGTAATATAATAGAATAGAATTTTATTGGCCAAGTGTGATTGGACACACAAGGAATTTGTCTTGGTGCATATGCTCTCAGGGTACATAAAAGAAAAAGATACATTTGTCAAGTGTTCCCTTTGTTTAAGTGTTCCCTTTATTTTTTTGAGCAGTGTAGATATAGATATATATTGTAAAGCAAATCCGAGTTTAGGACAAGTTTAGCTGGCCCACTCTAAAGTGGGTCCAGGGAATAATAAACTGTGGCAGTTCATTTTGACGGGTTACCCTGTTTTTACCTACCTCTAAAAAAGATGAGGATGGCATTTTGCACTTTCCCCAGTTATTTTTCAGTGAAGCTTGGGTTTGCTTTTCCCCCCCAAACCTAAAAACATTATTTTAGGAATTTTGCTACAGTGTTCATATGTTTTTCCAATCAGAATAATTTTGGGCTGCCCAACTGGTTATTTATAGTTAAAGCACTTCCTTAGAAGCTGTGCAAAAGCTATTTGAGCCAATAGTTGCCTTAAATTTGAAACTTCAAAATGTTTGTAATTGTGTTAGAATGTGAGTTTTGTTGGGTCTGCAGGGTTATATGAATTTGTAGAATTTTTAGCTTGTGAAGTGAATGAAACTTCGAAATCTGCATTTGTTTCAACATGTCCCAGTCCATTGATAACAAGTATAGTAATAGCAGGGGAGGTGTTTTCTTATCTTTAGTGTGACAATCACACATACAGCATTTCTGAATTTACGTTAATCCAGAAAGAGGAAAAAAATGGAATGTCTTGCCATTGCCTGCTTTCTAGAGCTCAAAGAGATCAACGGGCCCAAAGTAACTCAACTGACATAGCTTAGGCAAAGGGTAGGCAAAGTTGGCTCTTCTATGATGTGGACTTCAACTCCCAGAATTCCTGAGCTAGCATGATTGGCTCAGGAATTCTGGGAGTTGTAGTCCACAAGTCATAGAAGAGTCAACTTTGTCTTACACCCCCTCCCCAGCCTAAGGGTTAGAACTCACTGCTCTATCCTCACACTTAACCACTACACTAAATTGGCTCTTTGTTATTAGATTAGTAATAGTATTTAAATGCTTCATAGAGTAGCTGGATGCTAAAACTACTACAGTCATACCTCGTCTTACGAACCTAATTGGTTCCAGGGGGAGGTTCGTAAGACGAAAGATTCGTAAGACGAAACATTGTTTCCCATAGGAAACAATGTAAAGTCAATTAATCCGTGCAACCCCCCAAAAAACCCGCAAAAAACCCGCTGCCGCCCGGCTGTGACCTTTTAAAACAGCCGCGCGGCTTCCCAGCCGTCTCCCGAAGCCGAACGCCAAACCCAAACTTCCGCGTTTGGCGTTCGGAGGCTGCTGGGAAGCCGCGCGGCTGTTTTAAAAGGTGACAGCTGGGCTGGGGGGCTTCCCAGCAGCCTCCGAACGCCAAACCCGGAAGTTCGGGTTTGGCGTTCGTAACACGAAAAAAGTTCGTAAGAAGAGGCAAATTTTTTCTGAACCCCGGGTTCGTATCTTGAGTTTTACCTCAAGATACGAGGGGTTCGTATCTTGAGGTACCACTGTATTAACATTCTAATGAATTAACTCTAAAACAAGTTTATCAGTAACAGCATTAAAGATAAATTGTAAATTATAATTACAATAATAATTGTAAATTAGTATTAGAGGAACCATAATTTTCTAATAGAAGATACAGAAGGTCCAGGTTTAATCCTTAATTGTTCAGTACAGACTCTGAGCATAGGGATTGTTCAGGAATGAGGGAAACTCTGAGATGGGGCCTCCAGTAGGCTTTCTAGAACCTCATCAATCCCTGAGATGCCACCTGCTCCCCTTAACATCCATGTGTTTGCTTAACAGTTGGATCAGGTGCAGCATGCAGTGTGGAATTGTTAAAGGAGGCTTTCTTGTTTAATGGCCATTACCACTTGGGATGGTAATGTGGAGGACTGCCTGTATATACATTTTCAAACGTATAGTCATAGTTTCTATTTGATTTATTATATTGCACCACACGGTCCAAAGAAAAGCAATCTAATTTCCTTTTACGCTTAACAAATTATTCAGTTTCTCATCTCTTGCTAATTCTTCTTATATCTCCTCTTATTTGGTGCCCACTGCATATGTTGCAACTATATTGGGAAATCTGATAATTCTAATATTGCCCGTTGCAAATAGACATATTATTTAATATGTAATGTACTTTATTTTGAATTAGCCTGCATAGGAATCCAGTCATGATCTGTAAACACATGGTTTTTTGTTTCACAAACATATGGTTAAAATATAGTTAAAGTAGTTAAAAGAAACTTACTGGTAGGTTTAAATTCATATCCTAGTTTTAGCTTACCCAAGTCTTAATCAGTTTCATCTGTTTCAGGCTGTATTCTTATTCATTGAAAAGGGGATTAAATTTTATTATAATAGATTGTCAGAAAATTATACATTATCATTAAAACCCTCAAGCGTTCAGGCAATATCATTAGAGTACAAATGGGATAAATAATGAATACATTATTTTTAACAATAGCCATTACATTTTTTCTATTGAAAATGTGCAATGCCAATCAAAAATTATATAACACTTAGAATTATATACCCTTTAGAATGATAGCATAAGTGATAGATAAGGAAAGTGCCTACTTCTTTCCCATAGGGTTAGCATGATGTCTTAAAGTATTGTAGGCAATATACACTGCTCAAAAAAATAAAAGGAACACTTAAAAAAACAGAATATAACTCCAAGTAAATCAAACTTCTGTGAAATCAAACTGTCCACTTAGGAAGCAACACTGATTTGACAGTCAATTTCACATGCTGTTGTGCAAATGGAATAGTTGTGCAAATGAAATCTTCAATGAGAATATTTCATTCATTCAGATCTAGAATGTGTTATTTGAGTGGTTCCCTTTTATTTATTTATTTTTGAGCAGTATATTATATTCCGGTATAGCCTTATCCCTATAAGCATTCTAATAAACTGAAATAAAAATAGACTTTTTATTGGATTAGTGGTACCAATGTATGGAGATAATGTAATATACGGAGTATAATAGATGCTGTTGAAAGTTTTACATGTTGAAGCTTTCTCAACATGTAAGTCTCAGAAATGGCAAGAAAAAGTTGGTTAAAATATAAGGGGAGAAAAAAATGCAGAATAGTTAATATGAAAGATTGCTACATGGCAGGAGCTGATCATCATTATAAAAATGTATTTTACATCTACAGATAAAGCTTATCTATTAGAGTCTTATCCTTAACTGGGTTTTAACCAGGGGTGGGCTGTTAGCTGGAACGCTAAATTGGGCTTGTCGCCGCGGCTCATGAGTGCTAGCAGGGCCAGCGCGATTTTGCTTCTGCACCTGTGTAGGTAGCAAAATCGCGCACGGAGCTGCAGGTGCGCCTATGTTTCTGCAAGGTTTTTTTGCTTCCGCGCATGCCGAAACACAGGCGCACCTGCGGCTCTACGCAATTTTGCTACCTACACAGGTGCAGAAGCAAAATTGCACTGGCCCTACTAGCACTCATGAACCACGGCGCTGAGCCCAATTTAGCATTTCGGCTAGCAGCCCACCCCTGGTTTGAACTTTTAAATTCACAAGCATTCTTAGAGAGAAGTGTATTGCCATTCCCACTATGCATATGCGACATTTGCTAATATAGGTTACTATGTCAGTCGCAATTTTTCTCCCAATAGTTTGTGCCCAGTTACAGTTATCCATCTGTCATATCATCTAGATTGGAGTTCAGACATTTCTTCCGAAGGTGAAATATCAAAATACAACTGCCAGACTCCCAAATGGAAACATTTGCTTTGAGCATATAGCATTAGTTTAATTCTGGACTCGGTTCAACAGATCAGTGTTGACATTTAAAATCTTTCATGGCTTGAGTCAGAGGACTAAAGGACTACCTAGCGATATAACTGGAGGTCCTTTTCTACCACATATAGAAATAACCATTTCAGAGACTGTATGCTGACCCTGTAGTGGTTTCCCTAGATAAAATATTCTACAGTCATCTTACTTTGATACTCAATAGAGATGTATTTTTTAAAATTTTCCTTGCCCTTTTTCAAAATTACTTTTTTATATTTGTATTTTTTTATATATTGCTCGGTCATGGAACAAAGAGTTGAAGGACAAAATGTAAATAGTCATATACAATAAAATAACTCCTTTAAGTAGGCTGCATTGAATAATATCTATCTATCTATCTATCTATCTATCTATCTATCTATCTATCTATCTATCTATCTATCTATCTATCTATCTATCTATCTATCTATTTATTTAGTCCAATACACAATGAGGGTTTTAGTGGGTATATATATATATATATATATACACATAGTAAAATACATGATGAAGGTTATAGAGGAGATACTCATAGTAAAATATATCTATGAAAGAATAGAAAAGAAGATATAGGAAAGAACATATCAATGAAAGAATAGAAGAAGAGATATAGGAATAGAAGAAAGCTATAGGAGATATAGGAGACCAGGAGAAGATTTCTAGGTGAAATAAATCTATATGTTTTGTGTAAAGCTGATCCCATGCAGAGGAATGCAGTCAAATTATAATGGTGACAAAGTGCCGGAAAAGGGAGTGGAACTGAAGAGTAAGAATAATTGAGCCACAGGCAATGGGGAAAGAGCTGGGAATACTGGTTTGGCCAGGCCTCAGGGCCAGGTTACACATTCTCCCATGCATTAACAGCCACAAGAGATCTTTGTTTAAGAGGGGTTTCCCTCCCCCTTCTTCTGGGCACTTTGTCATTTTTGAAACAATAGTAGTGCTTGGGAAAAGAGGTAAGAAGGATAACTGTAATTCTTCTACAGTGTCATTTAGTGGTCTTTCATGTGTCGTAGTTACAAATGTGATCTTAACTGAATTCACAAATAAATCCTTAGTAGAATATCCCAACTCATCCTTTAGTAATAATAAGCAGTAATAAATAAACTATTCAATTATTATCTGATTTAACAAAGCAAGCCAAAACCACAGATATGTGCAGACACAAATCCAAAATACACTTATTTGGGATAGAGCCCAGTTAAAAGAAAGATATGAATATGATTATTACAGGTTATGCCACTTACTTTATGTCAAACAAATTTTCAACACAGTGGAAAAGGATCCATTGTTAAGCAGGTTGGAGATGACAAAAAGAAAATTTCTCAAGACCATGAAAATTGACATACAACTTTCACTGTTTTGAATTGGCATGTTAAAAAAAAAGAAGTCATAAAATAAATATGATTTTAGTTGTCTTAAGTTTTACCACCCAGCAAGCAATGCTTAATATCCCTTTAATTCTAACATAGCCTATTGAGACACAAAAAGAAAACTCTTTAAAAGCACCACTTTTTGTGTGTGTTTCTATTGTTTTAAATGTATTATTCATGATTTTTGAGGTCTGTCCAGTGATGCATGAAAGGAGCTTTTTCTTTGTTATCCCTCACAGCTAATGGGAAGTTAGAGATCTTCAATTCAGCGTCATGTTTGACAGATGGAAAATCTCCAATTGCAGCCTTTTTGTTTGTTTATTTGACAGCAGAGCCTAGTTCATGTTTCCACTCCTACTTGTTTACTTATTTACATACTTCTATAACTATTTCTGTGATTGTATAGAGCAGGAGTAGTTCTAGTATTGAATTTCTAGTATAATAAAGAATGAAAGATGTCACAGAAAACGGCTATGTATGTCTCTGTTTTAAAGTAACTCTGTGATGGATAAGGATAGATGTCTTTAGCACGCATGAGTTTTGTTGAGCTATTTTGTGTTGTACTTTGTAATGGCCTTGGGAAGCAAGCCTTACTTAGGGTAGCAAGCCTTACTTAGGCCTTGCTTCCCAAGGCCATTGTGCAGTCGGGCGGTAGGGAAAGCAAGTAGGATGCTTGGCTGCATAGCTAGAGGTATAACAAGCAGGAAGAGGGAGATTATGATCCCGCTATATAGAGTGCTGGTAAGACCACATTTGGAATACTGTGTTCAGTTCTGGAGACCTCACCTACAAAAAGATATTGACAAAATTGAACGGGTCCAAAGACGGGCTACAAGAATGGTGGAAGGTCTTAAACATAAAACGTATCAGGAAAGACTTGATGAACTCAATCTGTATAGTCTGGAGGACAGAAGGAAAAGGGGGGACATGATTGAAACATTTAAATATGTTAAAGGGTTAAATAAGGTTCAGGAGGGAAGTGTTTTTAATAGGAAAGTGAACACAAGAACAAGGGAACACAATCTGAAGTTAGTTGGGGGAAAGATCAAAAGCAACATGAGAAAATATTATTTTACTGAAAGAGTAGTAGATCCTTGGAACAAACTTCCAGCAGACGTGGTTGGTAAATCCACAGTAACTGAATTTAAACATGCTTGGGATAAACATATATCCATCCTAAGATAAAATACAGAAAATAGTATAAGGGCAGACTAGATGGACCATGAGGTCTTTTTCTGCCCTCAGTCTTCTATGTTTCTATGTTTCTATGTAGTGTATTAGGCACTGTTATTCACTATTGGGTCATTCTTTGTCAAGTGGACCTATTCTGTGGACTGATTTTTGCAGCCTTATTTGAAAAGAAACCATCACAAAAACAACATATATGATAGAAAGAAATGTGCTCTTTCTAATGAAACTAAATGAAGATGATTGAAGGTGAGAAAACAGAGAACTCTGTTTCATCACCTTCAATCACCTTCACTTTTATTTCATTAGAAAGAACATGTTTTTTCCTATCATATATGTTGATTTTGTGATGGTTTCTTTTCTAATAAGGTTTCAATTTCACCTGGTCCACTTGACAAAGAATGACCCTATTGTAACCTTGTTTTAAAGGGCAAAGCTAGACCATGAGTATTTAATGGAAAGCAGATTTTTGTATGAAAATTTGTACAAAAATGGTGCATGCAGATATGACGAATTGATATGGATCAACATTGCTTTTGCTAGGCTTACTATAAAGTTACTATAAAGTTTCTAAAGTTACATGTAATGATATGGACTCTCTCCCTTCATACTTACTCTATCATAGAAAATCTGAGCATTTTGTTGAGTTCCTGGAAGTAAATATTTGGAATGATAGTAAAAAATATGTAAAAGGAAAGCTTGGAGTGTCTGGACCAACATATGCCAATAACTGAGCATTATTTGACAAAAATAAGTCATTGTTACAAGTAATTTTGAGGCCAAAATTTAGCAATAAGGATGACCAGAATAATAGGAAAGGAAAATGTGAAGTAAGGGTAATGAAGGATGGAACGTGCAGAAAAAACCTGCTTAATCTAGACTGTTGAAGTTGACGGTAGCTAATTAGCCTGAATTCACCTTTCTAGCTTCATGAGAACAATATCCTTTCAAATTTGTGTTAATAATAAACAGCTACAATAACTCTAGTTTTGCAGCTTGCAAATTTGAATGTGAGGGGGTCGGTGGTCAAGAGCTTGTTGATAGAATGCACAAGGCCTTGATAAAAACTTTTCTGGAGGTTGCTTCTTGCACTGTTTTTTAAAAGTAGTTTGATTTCATGCAGACGATTTAGGGGATACTCATTCTTCATTTTGTTAGTCCAGTGTTTCCCAACCTTAGCAACTTGAAGATATTTGGACTTCAACTGCCAGAATTCTGAGAGTTGAAGTCCAAATATCTTTAAGTTACCAAGGTTGGGAAACACTGTGTTAGTCCACTAAGTACTAAATTTATTATTATTATTATTATTATTATTATTATTATTATTATTATTATTATTAATTTATTATTATTATTTATTAGATTTGTATGCCGCCCCTCTCCGAGGACTCGGAGCGGCTCACAACAAGAAAAAATAGTACAAATCCAATATTTAAAAAACCAGTTTAAAACCCTTCACATAAAAACAATCATACATCTCATGCAAACCATACATAAAGTGGAAACGGCCCAGGGGAATCAATTTCTCCATGCCTGACCTCAGAGGTTGGTTTTGAGGAGTGCGAAAGGCAAGGAGTGTGGGGGCAGTCCTAATCTCCGGGGGGGGGGGAGTTGATTCCCGAGGGTCGGGGCCGCCACAGAGAAGGCTCTTCCCCTGGGTCCCACCAGATGACATTGTTTAGTCGACGGGACCCGGAGAAGGCCAACTCTGTGGGACCTAACCGGTCGCTGGGATTCATGTGGCAGAAGGCGGTCCCAGAGATAAATTTAAACTCTGACCTCTTGATAAGTGCTGGTTAAACAAAACCACTTTAATGTGTGACTGATCATTTTTCATTTAAAAATGAAATTCTTGTTTTCTTCCCTTTGTACTGTTTTTGGCCAAGTCCTATTTGCAGTTTATAGATTTGAGCTATAGTTATGAATATATTGCTCTACATGATGATTCATTGTGAACCACATGCTTTCAAATGAAACTAAACTAAGCACTGACTTGGAAAACAGGAATGAAATGTCCAGGAAAAAAAGGTTGTAAATTTAATATTGATCAGAAAAAGAAGCTGCCCAGTTTAGTAGCCAGTTTACTAAGCTGTTCACCTCCCACAAAAAATCAAATTGTGGAACTTAAGCTGTCATAAGACAAATTCTTTTTCAAATTCATACTTAAAGATACAACCTAGCTTCCTAAAATGGTGCACCAGAGTGTCAGAAGCATATGATAACTATGGGAAGAAATATTTTCTAAATTCATGGAAAATAATGACATACATATAACCAAGTCTGCTAAATTGCTGGAAATATGTACAGTCAGTGTAATGTGTTTGTCTGTCTGTCTGTCTGTCTGTCTGTCTGTCTGTCTGTCTGTCTGTCTGTCTGTCTGTCTGTCTGTCTGTCTGTCTGTCTGTCTGTCTGTCTGTCTGTCTGTCTGTCTGTCTGTCTGTCTGTCTGTCTATCTATCTATCTATCTATCTATCTATCTATCTATCTATCTATCTATCTATCTATCTATCTATCTACTTATTGGATTTGTATGCCGCCCCTCTCCGCAGACTCGGGGCGGCAAACAACAATGGTAAAACAACATGTAACAATCCAATTTAATAAAACAACTAAAAACCTTTATTATAAAAAACCAAACATACGCACAAACATACCATGCATAACTTGTAATGGCCATGGGGAAGGAATATCTTAACTTCCCCATGCCTGGTGGAAAAGATGGGTCTTGAGTAATTTGGGAAAGACAAAGAGGGTGGGGGCCGTTCTAATCTCTGGGGGAATTGATTCCAGAGGGCCGGGGCCGCCACAGAGAAGGCTCTTCCCCTGGGGCCCGCCAAACGACATTGTTTGGTCGACGGGACTCGGAGAAGGCCAACTCTGTGGGACCTTATCGGCCGCTGGGATTCGTGCGGTAGAAGGCGCTTCCGGATGTATTCTGGCCCAATGCCATGTAGGGCTTTAAAGGTCATTACCAACACTTTGAATTGTGACCAGAAACCGATATTTGTCCACTTCATCAGGTGTCACCAAGTCAAACTCCTCTCCATCTAGAAAATTTCAGAGTTTATTTGCTTGTTTACAAGGACTGCAAGTATATTCTATTGCAGTAAAGAGGATTATATTGACTGGCCAATTCTGTTTTTATTTTCTTTTGAAAACTGAACTGTAATAAAATCACCAGTTCTTTAGGGCATATCATAATTTTCATGAAGTCCTATCAGGTCCTGACTTAAATTGTCTTTTCTTTCCACAGAGCGGTAGGAGTCCCAGTGAAAGAAAGGGTCAAAGTTTCTCAGAATTGGAGGCTTGGACGCTGTCGAAAAATCCCACTCCTCAGATGGAAACGCAAGCAAGTGATTCCTTTTCTTTCTCACCCTACTATCTACAGCTAGAATTACCTTTCTTTGGAATTCATCCCATTTTTGGTCTCTATTGGGCTATTACATTGAATTTGGACATTTTACAATGGCTTATTGTAAGGCTCTATTAGCTTATATCACTAATATTTTTCTAGTACTCGAGTTCTCAAAATATTCTTAGTTTTATACTATCCTTTTCCTGTCACCTAAGTGGAGACAATGGTGATTACTAATTTTAAATACCACTGAGTGAAGGCTAGTTAGAAAATAGCCTCTCTTTCATTACTTTTTGCTTCCAAGAAGGGTGAAAGATTTTTCCACTACAGTAGATGAATGGATGGATGGATGGATGGGTGGATGGGTGGATAGATGGATGGATATAAGAAAGAAAGAAAGAAGGAAGGAAGGAAGGAAGGAAGAGAGAGGAAAAGATAGAGAGAGAAAGAGAGAGAAAGAAAGAAAAGAAAAGAAAGAAAAGAGAGAGAGAGTGAGAGAAGGAAAGGAAGGAAATAAACAAACAAACAAGCAAACAAACAAATAAATAAATAAATTCAGATGTACGTGGTGTTATGGTGTGGTTTTGGAGAGAAAATGCATTTAAAGATCTATTAGTTGCACAGCAAACTACTAATATGATATATACAATGTTTGCATTGATTTTTATACATAGTTTTGTATTTGGTATGAATAAATACCACGTGTAAATTGATTGATGTATTAATTTATTTATTAAATACGCTCACGCGCACACAAACACACACAAACATGTTTGTGTGTGTGCTTGTTAGTATATTGGGGTTCTTTTTAAAAACTTTTTTAAATATTTAAATTTATTTGAATCTATTTGGATTTGTACGATTTGTTTATGCCTTGTTGTGAGCCGCCCCGAGTTCGCGGAGAGGGGCGGCATACAAATCTAAATAATAAAATAAAAAAACAAACAAACACAAGGCTACCCAAATCGCACACACTGATTTCTGTTTAAACTATTTTCCTCTCCAGTTTAATGCCCTGGATGCAACTAGATGGTGATTGCCTCTATCTATCCCAAGCAGAAGACATCCACCTTTATTGGCTCCACCCTAAAGATACCAATTTGGTATGGTATCCTCAGACAGTTTTCTCTGGTCACCGGGAGGATGTGTGTCGTTTTGTAATTGCTAATGGCCATATAATCAGTGGAGGAGGGTAAGTTCCTTGTTGAAGAGAAACTGAGAGGAGAATGAAGATTATTGAGTGATTAGCATTGATATATAGATGAACTAAAACAGGTAGAACTGACTTTCAGAACACCTGAATTGTGTGATTGTTTTCTGTTATGAAGAGAGCTTTATAATAGTGAGCTATGTACTGTAGTTATGTACTGTAGTTCCTTGCCTCTTTCTGTTACATTAAAATTCAAATAATTATACCAAAAAACAAGACATGGGCATGGAATATACAGGGTGCATTCCAAAAGTAATGCAATTATTTTTTTAAAAAAGTAATTTATTGAACAGATGTGCACAAACACTTAAAATTCTTCAAAGTACTGTCCTTGGGCCTCTACACCTTTTTTCCAGTGACTCTGCCATGACCATCTCTTGCAAGGTTTTCGTCACGACTGATTGGATCTCTTCTATGGACGAAAAACGCATCTTGCCACAAAGCGCTACGAGTCCATGAGTTACTGGCCAAACACCAGGTGCCAACGCTGCCCCCCCCCCCCATAGTCCTGACGTCGCCCCAGCAGACTTCTTTTTGTTCCCAGCCCTGAAAGGAACCCATTTTTCGTCCATAGAAGAGATCCAATCAGCCGTGACGAAGATCTTGTCAGAGGTCCCCGAAGACGCCTTCCAGGGCACGTACCGGGCATGGCAGAGTTGCTGGAAAAATGTGTAGAGGCCCCAAGACAGTACTTTGAAGAATTTTAAGTGTTTGTGCAAATCTATTCAATAAATTACTTTAAAAAAAATAATTGCATTACTTTTGGAATGCACCTTGTATAATACTGAAATAAAGGAAGCTTATGAATATGATATATAAATAATCTGATTTTCTTAGTGCAAACTAGCCATTGAGTTTGCATAATAATGCAGTAATTTAATAAAATTGTCAACAAATGTGTCAAAGTATATCTGTACTGGTAATTTACATTAAATTAAAACTCTAGACTTGATTTAAATATACAGTATATATATGTATAACCTAAAAGAATATTTCAGAACCCTAGCTAGAACCTGAGGAACTATTCTTCCACTTTCTCTTTTCTGCTGTAATTTTGCACATATCTATTGTTCTGTCTGGGTCACTCCGGAAGCTATGACCAACCCAAAAAGATAAGCCAGACACACCGGTAGAATTCAAATACAGTTTTATAATGTTAAAGAGAAACAAAGCTAACAGAAAATGTCCTTACAAAGCAGGAAAACACTGGAACTCCAAATATATACACGAAGGCAATTGTCCATACATAAATATAGGATTCTTGCTGCCAAGACGAGGCTGTAGATCAGTGTTTTTCAACCAGTGTGCCGACATGGTCAGGTGTGCCGCGAAGCTCAGAGATAAAGAAAGCAAAAGAGAAAGAAAGAAAGCAAGAGAGAGAGAAAGCAAAAGAGAGAAAGAGTGAGATAGAGAGAGAAAGAGAACAAGAGAGAAAGAAAGCAAGAGAGAGAAAGAGAACAAGAGAGAAAGAAAGCAAGAGAGAGAGAAAGAGAACAAGAGAAAGAAAGAGAGAGAGAAAGAGAGAGAGAGAGAGACATAGAGGGAGGGAGAGGGAAAGAGAGCAAAAAAGAGAGGAAGGAAGGAAGAGAAAGAGGGATGGAGAGAGAGAAAGAAAGAGGAAGGACAGGAGAGAAAGGAGGGAGAAAGAAATAGAGCGAAGGGGAGGAAGAGAGAGAGAACTTTTGGTCCAAACTTTTTTTAACCCTCCCCCCCGCTCAATGTGCCCCAGGGTTTCGTAAATGTAAAAAATGTGCCGCAGCTCAAAAAAGGTTGAAAATCACTGCTGTAGATAACAGACATACACCTCCCACGGTTCTTCAAGACTGCTGGGCCACGAGCCAGGAACAGAAACGCTGAGAAAACAATGCAGGTTACAGCAACTCCAAACTGATAACACTCCACATGGCTTCAAGGGTTTGCCTGCCTTATAAACCCTTCCCTGCTAATGAGGACCACATCCAAGCCCTGGTGTTCCTTATTCAATGCTGATAATATTTCTTCAATTGATCTTTCCTTTGATCTAGACGTCTCTGTTGCATGTTAATGACAGCTTGTGCTTCGTCACCTAATGACTCCAAGGACTCCAAGCTACTGGCTGGGGAGAGCCCCTCCCCGGGGCTCCCATGCTGTTCTTCCTCATCACATTCCTGACTATACTCTCCCCCGTCCGACTGCCCAGCCCCCTCCTCTTCGCTGTCATCCTCCTCTGGGCATGGAGCCAGCAGAGACGCAGCTGGTTTTTGATCTGCCTCAGGCTGAACCACAACATCTATTGGCTGCAGCCTAGAATAATTTAAAGCAGAATCCAATAAATTGGCTTATTTACAGAATAACAGGTCCCTCATCTTGATGTGCCCAGCTATGAATATTCATGAATATTTATTTATTTATTTATTTATTCATTCATTCATTCATTCATTCATTCATTCATTCATTTATTTATTTATTTCTTAGATTTGTTTGCCGCCCTGAGTCTTCGGAGAGGGGCGGCATACAAATCTAATAAATAAATAAATATTCGTGATATGCCACCATATTACATGCCATATGACATGATCTTATCTGAAATGCTAATTTTCTTGCTTGTAATTTTATTTTCTAGAGATGGAAATATTGCCCTTCATAAACTTAATAGTTCCTTCAGTTTTAAGATCCGTGGGCATCAACAGGAAGTGAACTGTGTGGATTGCCAAGAGGCTATCATTGTGAGTGGTTCGCGAGACAGAACAGCAAAGGTGGGCACCTACATTATATTGTATATTTGTGATATCAAGTCAATGTACATACCAACGGTTATGCACTTCTTATATTTAACTCTCAGAACAGATAAAAACCCAGTGCCAAAGTCCTGCTAACTTCCAGTCCTTGGATAAGACCAACTGTTTAAAAGTCCAGAACAGAATATTTTATTTTTTTTGCTTCCTTAAATGTCCTAAAGGTGGGCCAAAAATAATCAAAATCAAAAACAGATTGGGAAAAGTACAGTTGGAAATGTATCTGTCTATTTTATATGTGCGATCAACATTGCACTATATTTATTAACAGAAAATATCTAGCTTGTTTAAAAAAAACAAAACCATAGTATTTTTCTCAGCTAAAGGAAAACTACTGGATCAAGATGGCAATGTGTTCATTTTCCTTAAATTACAGCAGTATGAATGTATTTTTGAACTTTGACATTCATAATATGCTACAACGTCTATAACAAAGATCTTTAAAACTTGGCATCTTTAAAATTTGGGGACCACATTGAAGCTGGCTGGAGAATTCTGGGAGTTGAAGTCAACAAGTCTTAAAGTTGCCAAGCTTGGAGATCCCTGTTCTACATTATATCTTAAGTGATTCCAAAAGCTTTGAGGAGTGAAGTGAAGTACAAAAGTTATGAGTACATGTCATTTTTTTAGGCCTCTGCCCTGGTGAAACAATGAAGGGGATCAGAGAGCAAGAGGAAGAGTTGCATAACATTGTTCTTCATTTTTTTCCAATTTCCTTTTCTTTCTTCCACCACCAAATGCTTTGAGATAATTATTTTTAGAACCAAGATTTATTTTTATTACTTTCTATATGTAGGTCAGAAATAATTTCTGTGTTTACTGAAAAACAGTTCTATGTAATTTGGAACTTTCTGTGTTCATCCTCAGAAGCTGTTGTAAAAAGCACAGATAAATATAACATGTGATACTGTTACAGCATTCATATGATATGAAATGGGACAGTGACCCAAACCATATAACCATAAAGAAACATGACTCAGTAGTACTGTGGAGACAGCGTATTTTGATATGGGGCATTTTCTATGTCACAGTTCATCTTGGAGGATTTTACTGACTTAAGAATAATAATAATAATAATAATAATAATAATAATAATAATAATAATAATAATACTTCTTTCACTAATTTCTCTAGCTGTTTCTCAATTCTGCTGTCCCCTGGGATTGCGATGTAGATGATCCATACTTTCTTTTTTTTACACACCAGACATCCTGATTGTGGAGAAAAAGAAAGTATGGATCATTGACATGGCAATACCAGGGGACAGCAGAATTGAGGAAAAGAAGCTAGAGAAATTAGGGAAATACGAAGATCTAAAAATCGAGCTGCAATGCCTCTGGTATAAGCCAGTGAAAGTGGTCCCAGTGGTACTTGGCACGCTGGGCGCAGTGCCAAAGGATCTCAGTGGACATTTGAAAACCATCAGAATTGACAAAATCTCCATCTGTCAATTACAAAAGGCCGCTTTACTGGGATCGGCAAACATAATTTGCTGCTACATCAAGCAATCCTAGGTGCTTGGGAAGCGCCCAACTGGTGATGAAATACGAAATCCAGCATAGTGATCTCGTTTGCTATGTTGTATTGACATAATAATGATGATGATGATGATGATGATGATGATGATAATAATAATAATAATAATAATAATTTATTAGATTAGTATGCGGCCCCTCTCCGGAGACTCGGGGCGGCTCACAACAATAATAATAACAATGTGACAATGTAAACAAATCTAATATTAAAAAGCATCTAAAACCCCATCATTTAAAAACCATACAACACAAGCATACCATGCATAAATCTATATAAGCCTGGGGGAGATGTCTCAATTCTTCCATGCCTGGCGATACAGGTGGGTCTTAAGTAATTTGCGAAAGACAAGGAGGGTGGGGGCAGTTCTAATCTCTGGGGGTCAGTTGAGACTTAATAGAACTGTAAAAATGCATACCAAGTTTTATGAGAAGATTTAATTATGGTGGATATTTATTCATTCATTTATTAGATTTGTATGCCGCCCCTCTCTGTAGACTCTGGGTGGCTCACAACAGCAATAGAACAATTCATAACAAATCTAATAATTTTAAAACATTTAAAAAAACCCATTATTAATCAGACATACATACAAACATACCATACATAAATTGTATAGGCCTGGGGGAGATATCTCAATTCCCCCATGCCTGGCGGCAAAGGTGGGTTTTAAGGAGTTTATGGAAGGCAAGGAGGGTGGGGGCAGTTCTAATCTCCGGGAGGAGCTGGTTCCAGAGAGTCAGGGCTGCCACAGAGAAGGCTCTTCCCCTGGGACCCGCCAAACGACATTGTTTAGTCAACGGGACCTGGAGAAGGCCAACTCTGTGGGACCTAATCAGATGCTGTGATTCGTGCGGCAGAAGGCGGTCCCACAGTACTACTGAGTCATGTTTCTTTATGGTTATATGGTTTGGGTCTTGGAGATATTCTGGTCCAATGCCATGAAGGGCTTTATAGATCATAACCAACACTATTCCATATTCCACTGTGCAAATTTCTGTAGGGTCCAGCGTGCTTGCTCTGCTATTCTGAAGTTGAAGGCATCCCATGACCTTGGGGGCATTTTGAAAGTCATAGAGAATTTTCCTTTAATTGTCTTTTTTGTTTTGTTTTTTTTTCTCAAGGCAGAAATGGAATCTGGCTCAACTAACACTCTTCAAGCCTGATCCTCATGAGCAGAGAATTGCTTTTATTTTTACCCTGACATTTTCCTTGTGTTAACTCCTAACTTGAAGGGAATCCCTATTAGGTCCCCTAATGGGAGCTGTAAGTGCATTGGGTGCTTTGGAAGGATAGCGAGTGTTGATTAGGGTTCAGCTTTGAGTAGCTGCTAATGCACATTCCACGTTGATAGGCCCCAGATAGCGTGCTCCTAGCAATATTTTTAACCTCTATGAGATAGGGATGCATTAAAAGAGCTAAGTTTTTTCTGCTGCTTTTGCTGACACTAGGTGCCAGATTCCTCACTGACACTGAATAGTCTGCAATCCTAAGCATTATCAATGTCAACAAACAAACACAAACAACATGCCCAACTTTGAATATCCCTAAGATTTTGACTATTGGGGTGGAGGGGATAAATGCACTGAGGACCAGATCTTAACATGTGAGAAATAGAATGACAATTTTGGAGAGTAAAGAGTAATTTTGGAATTTGAAACAAGTTCTGCAATGTACATCAATATTATTATTATTTTATTATTATTATTTATTCGATTTGTATGCCGCCCCTCTCCGAAGACTCGGGGCGGCTCACAACATGTAACAACAAATCATAAATAATCCAACAGTTTTTAAAATGTTTAAAGATTTAAAAGACCCCATATACTAACAGACATACACACACGCATACCATATATAAATTAAACATGCCCAGGGGGAGATGTTTCAATTCCCCCATGCCTGACGACAAAGGTGGGTTTTAAGGAGTTTACGGAAGGCAGGAAGAGTAGGGGCAATCCTAATCTCCGGGGGGAGTTGGTTCCATAGGGCCGGTGCTGCCACAGAGAAGGCTCTTCCCCTGGGGCCCGCCAACCGACATTGTTTAGTTGACGGGACCCGGAGAAGGCCCACTCTGTGGGACCTAATCGGTCGCTGGGATTCGTGCGGCAGAAGGCGGTCTCGGAGATATTCTGGTCCAGTGCCATGAAGGGCTTTAAAGGTCATAACCAACACTTTGAATTGTGACCGGAAATTGATCGGCAGCCAATGCAGACTGCGGAGTGATGGAGAAACATGGGCATACCTAGGTAATATCCAACTCTGTACCCCAATAGCCTATTTTTGTAAAATCATTCACAAACCATTTTACACTGGGAACAAATTATATACAGTGTTCTGTCGGGCTCTCTGGTAGAATCCTCCCAAAAATTCACAGGTACAAATTTCAGACACACACACGTTTGAACATTCAAAACAATGTTCTTTATCATGAAAATTCACATAAACTAAGCCCTCTTTTGGTATAGCAAAGAGCACTGGTCTCCAAACAAACTGGTAATTTGTACAAGCCCCTTATCAGTTCTGTCATACTTAGCTTGCAGCTGTGAGGTAATTCACAGTCCTTCTTCTTTCACAAAGTGAAACACACTTTGCTCTGGTTTAGTTTCAAAGCGGGGAAAAATCAGCACACAAAAGGTCAAAGTCAGTAAAGCAGTCACGAAACACAACGATCAGATAATCCTCCACAATGGCCAAACCCACAGGCTGCTATTTATAGCAGCCTCGCTAATTACCACAGCCCCACCCAACCACAGGTGGCCTCATTTTTTTTGATAATAATCTCTCAGTTGTTGTTGCCTATGCATCGCTCTCCTCATGCGTGGCTGTATCATTAACTCTGTGGTCTGAATCTAAGGAGGGGCTAGATAATTGATCTCCTTCTGAGCTGTCTGCCACACTCTCCTCCTCCCTGTCACTCATGTCTTCTTGGTCAGAGGAGCCTTCATCATCAGATTCCACTGGGGGGGGCAAAACAGGCCTGCAGCTTGTGGATGTCTCCCCCACATCCACAGTCCTTGGGGCAGGAGCTGGGCCAGAGCTAACCACAACAATACAGTATGGTATAATTACTCTTAATTGTATGGCATTCTGTTATTTCATTGCTATAAACAAAGTTATTCTCCTAAAAGCTTGTAACTAAAATAATAGAATAGAAGTTTTACATTAATTTAAGAACGTGTTCAAAATATCTCATTGGGAGGAATTTTCTTTTTCAACATAACTATTACTACATCCATCTTATTATGTCTCATTCATTCTTTTTCTCTCTTCAGGTTTGGTCCTTGTCATCGGGCAGGGCTGTGCAGTGTCTGCATACAATACAAACAGAAGATCGGGTGTGGTCTATTGCTATTAGTCCATTATTAAGGTAATGAAAAGGACATCAAAAAATCTCTCTTCAATATATGGATACTTCATATTTAATGTAGCATTTTTTTGTTCATAGAGTTGCCTATCCTACAATAAGAACAAGTTTAAAATTTTATGTCGTGAGAGAATCGGTTTTATGACTTAAAGCCTTATTTTGCAATGACATGTACAGTAAAATGATGCAAGTGGTTTGAATAATATTTCAGTTGTACATATTTCCCCACTGAACCGAACCTAAGATTTGAGAAATTCAAAGGTTTTGTTTTATTTTATAGTTATAGTTTATTAGATTTGTATGCTGCCCCTCTCTGAAGACTCGGGGCGGCTCACAACATAATAGTGATACAATACATTACAAATCTAATAGTAGAAGTTAAATCAATTTAAAAACATTAATACATAGTAAAATCCCTAACTATACAATCATACACATTCAACCTAATCCATCATACAGTAAGGCCGAAAACATAATAAAAAGGGGGAGAAGGTGGTAATTATCTCCACGCCTGGTGACAAAGGTGGGTCTTCAGCATTTTACGGAAGGCGAGGAAGGTGGGGGCTGTTTGAATCTCTGGAGGGAGTTGATTCCAGAGGGCTGGGGCCACCACAGAGAAGGCTCTTCCCCTGGGTCCCGCCAGCCGACATTGGTCGATGGGGCCCGGAGAAGGCCAACTCTGTGGGACCTAATCGTGGGATTCGTGCGGCAGAAGGCGGTCTTGGAGATATTCTGGTCCGATGCCATGTAGGGCTTTATAGGTCATAACCAACACTTTGAATTGTGACCGGAAACTGATCGGCAGCCAGTGCAGGCCGCGGAGTGTTGGCAAAATGTGGGCAGATCTTGGAAGCCCCACGATGGCTCTCGCGGCCGCGTTTTGCACGATCTATGCATTTAATGATTTATTTTTTTATTTAGTTCATTTGAGGTGGGGATGAAAATAATTTGACATGCAATCGTTGTTAAATAGGTTAAATAAATGACCAAGAGGTCAGTTCTGCTTACTTGAAACTACAAAATCAGCTTATTTCAGCCTTTTTCAAAAACTTTGAATAGCCATTCAAAGTTAGGAGTTGATTCTCTTAATAACAGCAAATAATACGTGTAAGAGCTGTATATATTCAGAATAATGTATAAAATCAGATTAAATATGGAGAAACTATTAATACTTAGTATTGTACTCTGTTTCCCCCATATGATTGAATCTGACTCACTTGCACAATGCGTTACATCTTCACAATTTCACGATCCATGTGCACTTTTACTTCCCAATATTTTTTAGATCACTTCAATTAAGTTTGTTTATTTGTTTATGTTTATGAGTAGTATTGGATTTGCTTTTGCCAGTAATCTGATTCCTGATACTGTTTGTAAAGGATTTATGCATAAGGAAGTTGTTATTTTCTTCTGCTTTCAGCCTTTGAATGAATGGTGTGGCTCACCATGCTTTTTTTAGAAGGCAAAGGTTCCATGTATACCCGCAGCAATGAATAATCATACTAATGTTTTATTTTTGTTTCTTCATATTTTGATGAGAGCGCACATTTTAATTGAATAAAAAGCACAGTCTTGCTTACTTTCAGAACTTCAGCACTATTCTTGCAGCCCGTGTTCTCATTATAAGCAGTAGTTTGAAAGCACGTATGATCTTTCAAGCTGTTTCTGTTTCTTCTCAATTATGATGCTATGCATTCTGTAACACTTAATTCTTGTATTACAAATGCATGACAGTCAATGCTGTATTCAATAATATGTCCCCGTATACAGTGGATCCTCGGAAATGGGATCTGTATGTATGAATTCTAATTGGTATATTGCTATTATAATGTCCTGCACTATCCAAATATTGTATTATTTAAAGTACAAATACAGAGCTTTGCTAAGAAGCTGAAACTCAAAAATAGCATGAAATGGAAAATTGCATTTGTACTTTTTGACCTCAGAATATTGCGATACTAAGTATCACATGACTAATAAACATCAGTATTAATTACAATAGCCTATAATAAACATCAGTATTAATTGCAATAGCCTCTATATATTATGTACAGTGTTCCCTCGATTTTCACGGGGGTTACGTTCCAAGACCTCCCGCGAAAATCGATTTTCCGCGATGTAGCGGTGCGGAAGTAAAAACACCATTTTTGGCTATGGACAGCCAAAAACTACCCCTCTCACCGGCTTTCTTCGGACACGGGTCCTCCTGCAGCAGCGCTGGCAGCCACCGTTCCCTGTAGGCACCCGCCCGCCCGCCGTTCGCCGTATCGCATCCGCCCTCGCCCGCCATTCGCCGCTCGCTCGCCCGGCCGGCCATTTCGCCCGCCACTTGCCCGCTCGGCCGTATTCGCACCGGCAGTTCCCGCTCGCTCACCACTCCGCCCACACCGCCCGGCCGTTTCGCACTCGCCCGCTCGCTGCTCGCTACCGCAGCCGCACGTCACGTTCCGCCTCCACACCGTTCACCGGACCACCGCCACCGCGCACGCTTCCGCTCGCTCGCCGCTCGCCCGCACCTGCTCGCCGCGCCCGCTCCACCTCTCTTTCTCCTCTGCTGCAAGAGAGGCAGCGCGCTCTTTCCCATCTCCCTGCCTGCACGCCCGCCCGGAACAGAGCGAGAGCAAGAGGGGGAGAGATAGAGAAAGAGAGAGAAGGAAAGAAAGAAAGAGATGAGAGAGGGAGGAAGAGAGTGTGAGAGAGGAAGAAAGCAAGATAGAGAAAGAGAGAGAGAAAGAAAGAAAGATGAGAAAGGAAGGAAGAGAGTGAGAGAGAGGAAGAAAGAGAGAGAGAGAAGAGTGGAAGGAAGAGAGAGAGAAATGATAGAAAAAAGGGGAGAAAAAAAGAGAAATGAGAAAATGATTGAAGCAGAGAATGACAGGAAAGATAGAGAAAGAGACAGAGAAGTGATTCTTGGTGATGACGTATGACGTCATCGGGTGGGAAAAACCGTGGTATAGAAAAAAAACCGTGGAGTATTTTTTAATTAATATTTTTTGAAAAACCGTGGTATAGCGTTTCGCGAAGTTTGAAGCCGCGAAAATCGAGGGATCACTGTATATATTTTGTATTCTGTATTTCTTAAATTGACAGAATTACTGTTGAACCATGTCCCTTCTAATTTCCAACATGCTACGTGAGAAAAATTTGTCTTGGGCAACTTTTCCTAAACAATGTTTGCTTCTCAAACCAAGAACATGACTAAATTGCAAATTTATTTATTTGTTTGTTTGATTGATTTTTTTAATGCCGCCCTTCTCCTTAGACTCAGGGCGGCTTACAACATGTTAGCAATAGCACTTTTTAAAACAGAATCAGCATATTGCCTCCACAATCCGGGTCCTCAAAATAACAATAGTTGAAGTCTTCACATATTTCTTAGTTAAAATATAGGAACTAAAAATATAATAATTTGCCACATGCACAGTTAAAAGTTGTTCCACCAAGGCATTTTTGACTCTTGGCAATTGCCTCCAGCATTGTTAGAAGTGGTTTGCCATTGCTTTCCCTCCTAGGTTTGAGAGGGAATGAGTAGCCCAAAGTCATCTAGATTGGACTGATGCAGAACCAGAACTCACAGTCCATTAGTTTCTAGCCTGATGGTTTAACCACTATACCAAATAGCTCTATAGATACTTGCTTATATAATATAATATAAACCCAATAGTTACTGATAATTATAATCAGTACTATGCAAGTACTTACAATTGGGGTCCCCCCCTCCTTTTTGGAATTTGATATTGTCATGAAAGGAAAAAATAGAAAAATGCAAAAGCCTCTTATTTTTCATTATTTCTCCATTTTTTCCTTCTTTGGTTATATTCTGAACTTACTGAAACTTTAATTATTAATTAAATTGAAATGTTTATACAGTTATAATGATTCTAGACCTTATGCGGCCAAACATTCAATATATATATATTAATTAATATATATATATAAATAAATAAATAATTCAATAACAGTATAGCAGAATTGGAAGGGACCTTAGAGGTTTTATAGTCCAACCTACATACAACCTGTTTTAGAGGGAGGCAGGAAATGAATGTCTATTTTATGCATTGGAAGCTGTGGGGTACGGAACAGGTTGGCTACCGGTATAAGACTAGGGAAGGACTGCCTGCTTTCCCAGGGAAAATTACGAAGCTTGCCACTTGCCTTACTGTAGGAGGGAGGGTTGCCTGGTGACTCTGTGCCATAAACCTAATGAATTTGCCTCTTTATACTAAGTTGTATGCTTGCTTGTTTGTTGAGCATATGGACTTGGTTGGAGTGCCTTATACTTGGAGACTGATTCCCTGGTTAGATGATCAATAAATAGCTTAAACCCAGGGAACACAGCTAAAAGAGGAGAAAGAGGAGACTAATTGGGAGCTTGTAATCAAGAGAGCAAATTAGAACAATGATTTTCCTTCCTTCCTTCCTTCCTTCCTTCCTTCCTTCCTTCCTTCCTTCCTTCCTTCCTTCCTTCCTTCTTCCCTCCCTCCCTCCCTCCTTTCCTTCCTTCCTAGGAGTTAGTTGGACCAGAAGAGTGGGGAGGAATGGTTTTCTTTTTTTGACACTAAGCGTCAATGAGTGGAAGACACAATTGTAAAATTAGTAAAAATATAGTGTAGGGGTTATCATTTTGATTAGAATTACTAAAGAATAAGAAAAACAAGATGATGATAATACAGGAGAGAGGGGCGGCATACAAATAAACAAACAAACAAACAAACAAACAAACAAATAAATAAATAAATACCTTGGAGATAAAATCAACAAACAAGTTAAAAAGGCAAACAGATACCAACAACTGCATCAGTGCAGTTCTGGGCGCTTCCATGGTACAAGTCAAAGAAATGCGACAAGAATGTAGTTTGGATTAAGGAGACGAATAAGGAAGCTTAAATGAACAAATGTGTAACAATAGCCAAGTGAAGGTGAACTGTGAATAAAATCCAAACTCAGTTGAGGAAATGCCATCTAGGCAATTAACACTTGGGCAATTCCAGCTATCAGATACACAGCTAGAATAGTAGACTGGACTCAGGCAGAACTAAAGTCCTGGATAGAAAAACTAAAAAAATAATGATCATGAACCATGCCCTTCATCCTTTCAGCAGTGTTGACATATTCTACCAAGGAAAATAGGTGGGTGTGGAATATTGCAAGTACATCAGGTAGTTGAGCATTACTAAAATACATGGGAGTACATTTAATACATTCTTATAAACATGGTTTGTACATAAGAAATAAGCTCTAAAGGAAATTCAAATTTCCTTTGCAAGTGGTTTTGATTTTTGCATTTCTGTTATAATAGTATGCATTCTACCATGGAAAAAGAATTGTTATGCAAAAAACAATCACTGCATCTTGAATAGTGTATTATCACATTTTTAAATTTTGAATTCCAATGTCTTTCAAAGTCAATTTTTTAATGTAATAAACTTGTTTTAAATTTGGAGCAATATTGTTTTTTATTATTGTTGTGAGCCGCCCCGAGTCTTCGGAGAGGGGCGGCATATAAATCTAGTAAATTATTATTATTATTATTATTATTATTATTATTATTATTATTATTATTATTATTATTATGTGATGTAGAATTTTTAAAGCCTAAATTAATAGTAGGAAATTAAAACAATGAAATACTCTGGGCTCAACAGTTGCGCTATCAGAACATTTTTTCTATTCTGTATTTTGGTGTGTCATTATTTATATATTTATTAGATTTGTGTTCTGCCAAATCTAGCACTGTTCTTCCTTATGGCACAGAGCCTGATTACTTGAAGGACCCCCAACTATTATCTGTTTCGCCATTAAATTAGACATAGTTGAGGTATTCTGGGTTTATTCAGTTAAAAAAGTGCCTTCAGTGTTGCATGCCTGCTCTCTCGAATGAGATTTCTCCTCAAATCTATGTGACTCCAACCCTGCTGGCATTCTGAAAAAGGCTTAAAGGCCTGGCTTTTCTCCAAGACCTTGGGTTAGGAGGGTTGCTTATTTCTGCTTTTCCATAACTATAAAATGATAGTTTTATTCTGTAATTTTATTTGACATGTTAATATGTTTGTGAGTGACATAGGGGAAGGTTTGGTAGGGAAGGTTTGCCTATTTGCCGATGACTCTAAAGTGTGCAATAGGGTTGATATTCCTGGAGGCGTCTGTAATATGGTAAATGATTTAGCTTTACTAGATAAATGGTCAAAGCAATGGAAACTGCAGTTTAATGTTTCCAAATGTAAAATAATGCACTTGGGGAAAAGGAATCCTCAATCTGAGTATTGTATTGGCAGTTCTGTGTTAGCAAATACTTCAAAAGAAAAGGATTTAGGGGTAGTGATTTCTGACAGTCTCAAAATGGGTGAACAGTGCAGTCAGGCGGTAGGGAAAGCAAGTAGGATGCTTGGCTGCATAGCTAGAGGTATAACAAGCAGGAGGAGGGAGATTATGATCCCGCTATATAGAATGCTGGTGAGACCACATTTGGAATACTGTGTTCAGTTCTGGAGACCTCACCTACAAAAAGATATTGACAAAATTGAACGGGTCCAAAGACGGGCTACAAGAATGGTGGAAGGTCTTAAGCATAAAATGTATCAGGAAAGACTTAATGAACTCAATCTGTATAGTCTGGAGGACAGAAGGAAAAGGGGGGACATGATCGAAACATTTAAATATATTAAAGGGTTAAATAAGGTCCAGGAGGGAAGTGTTTTTAATAGGAAAGTGAACACAAGAACAAGGGGACACAATCTGAAGTTAGTTGGGGGAACGATCAAAAGCAACATGAGAAAATATTATTTTACTGAAAGAGTAGTAGATCCTTGGAACAAACTTCCAGCAGATGTGGTAGATAAATCCACAGTAACTGAATTTAAACATGCCTGGGATAAACATATATCCATCCTAAGATAAAATACAGAAAATAGTATAAGGGCAGACTAGATGGACCATGAGGTCTTTTTCTGCCGTCAGACTTCTATGTTTATATGACATTGCCCACTGTACATTTGGAGTCAAGTGGTGCCTAAATTGAATAATTTGCTTCCTAATTCACCTCAATAATTTGAATTAATGAGCATGTAAGGGAGACCTGTTTCATTCTATTCTAATCCAGTAAGTGAGCACTGTTTGACATTTTCTTTGACTATGGAGTTAAAACCTATCAGAACCGCTCGATATTTCCAGCACCAACAGTGAATAAAGTCATTTAACAGATTTTTCTATTAGCTGCACCATATTTAGAATCTTTGAGCTCCTTCTAGAGTTTCAGGTGGTAAGCACTGAGTGAATTGCTATGGCTGGGCGTGCTCTTGTACTGCACACTGTTTTATCTTCCTAAGTGATGACCTGCAGGGCTGGCCTCTTGTCAGAACACTAACGTCTCTCCCTGGAGTGAACACACACTCTCTGTCACAATATTTACCTAGTGTGTTTTTCCCCCCACTGGGTGATAAATGGAAGCTTGCGGAGGGGCTTCTCTATCAGCCACCGGGTTTGGATCACTTGCTTGTTTTACGAGACGGCTGATCCCATCCCGTTTCTTTCTCCTTCCCACCCCCAGTATTAGAGACGATTAGCCACGTCATTAATTCTTCAATTTGATGGCTGATATAGCAAGGCCCGAAACACACTGCTGACCCTATATAATAGAACCCTAGCTCCTTAACATATTAATGATGGGAGAAGTTAATTAAAATTCCACAGAGAGAAGGTGTCAGTTAACCTATAAACCTGTCAGTTCCAAAAAACCCCCCAAAGAAAACAAAATCTATTGCTGCTATCCTAGAAAGAAGAAACAGTTTGTGGGGTGGGTAGCAAGACAGGTATACCAGGGTGGATTTTTCTTCATCCAACTTAGGTCTTTGAGTAAAAATAATATATATTAAATTTTTCCGTTTTTTTTTAAACAATACGTGATCGTATTTACAGATGAATCTACATCATATATACATTCCTATCAACATTATCTTTTGATTGCTTTTAGATTTCTTGATGTTTTGTTTCAATGTTTAGTTTGAGTTTATTTTTTTGTCCATTGGTACCATTTTGTCCAGATTTCATAGTAGTCCGATTCTTTTCGATTATTGAGTTCCATTGTCAATCTGTCCATCTCTGCGCAGTCGTATATTTTCTTAATGATCTCGTTGTCTTCAGGTATTTGTGGGTTTTCCCAGTTCTGTGCAAATACAATCCCTGCCGCTGTTATTATATGCAAGCTTAAATATTTTACATTTTTAGGATAAGTCCCTCTCATAATACCCAGTAGAAAAAACTCTGGCGTATATTCCATTTTTGTATTTGTTATTTGACACAATCAATTATTAATTTTTTTCCAATATTTTCTTGTTTCTGGACATAACCACCATAGATGAAAGAAGGTGCCTTGAGTCTTATTACATTTCCAACACAATGGGCTGTAATTTTTGTGCATTTTGGCTAATCTTTTGGGTGGGAGATGCCAACGGTATAACATTTTGTATTGGTTTTCTTTGTATATTGTGGATTTTGTTAGTTTAATATTTCTCTTCCAAATCTGTTCCCATTCCTCTATATATATATTATGTCCGACATTTTTCGCCCATGCAATCATTGTTCCTTTGACTATCTCCTCTGGTCTTTCATATTCCATCAAATATTTATATATTTTTGATATTACTTTTTCTTCCGGGCCTGCCAGTAGTTTATCTAGTGGTTGGGTAGTTCTTTCTATACCTGTTAAGGTGGATAAATATCCTAGTCTGGATTTAGATTCCTGAACTTCCTTGCTCTCCGCAGTCTGCATTGGCTGCCGATCAGTTTCCGGTCACAATTCAAAGTGTTGGTTATGACCTTTAAAGCCCTCCATGGCACTGGACCAGAATATCTCCGAGACCGCCTTCTGCCGCACGAATCCCAGCGACCGATTCGGTCCCACAGAGTGGGCCTCCTCCGGGTCCCGTCAACTAAACAATGCCGGTTGGCGGGCCCCAGGGGGAGAGCCTTCTCTGTGGCGGCACCGGCCCTCTGGAACCAACTCCCCCCCGGAGATCAGAACTGCCCCTACTCTTCCTGCCTTCCGTAAACTCCTCAAAACCCACCTTTGCCGTCAGGCATGGGGAAACTAAACATCTTCCCCTGGGCACGTTGAAGTTATATATGGTATGTCTGTATGTGTGTATGTTAGTACAGGGGATTTTCTTAAACTTATAATATTTTAATTAATTGGATTGTATTGGATTGTTTTTCACTTGTTGTGAGCCGCCCCGAGTCTTCGGAGAGGGGCGGCATACAAATCCAAATAATAAATAAATAAATAAATAAATAAATGCTCTGAACAAACACATGTTTTAAGCAAGGAATTATTGCCTGTATAATGGAGCATACATTTGCATTAATTCAAAATTGCTGATATGTGCTGTGACTGATCTTTTTCTCTTATAATATTTTAGAATTCTAAAGATTTGTGCTAGCCCTTCAAGCACTTCAGTAACCTACGGTAACTCTTAGAGTAGAAACATGTCCATCTCTATGCAGGGTTGAAATCAGAAGCCTCTTGAATACCAAAATGTATACTATCATGCAAGATAGGTTTGGTTGCCTCCTTGATATCTGTGGGTCAGATGGAAAGAGGGAGGAAAATAAGAGAACACACTATTCTGTTTTATGGGCTTTCATGTTAAGATAATTTAAATTACAACACAGCTTGCCAAATTTATTGAATCATATTTTTGAAGATTCCAAATTGCACTGCAAAATTCAATAGCAGAACAATGATTTTTGGTGGTATAGTTTTTATCTCCGTGCTTCTCTTGCTTATGTATGACTTAGATTTAAAAATAAGCATGAGCTTAGTAGACTTATATTCAGTTGACAAGGCCTTTAAAAAAGTGGCTGACCATTTCTCCTAATCTGTCCTTTTGTTATCTCTGTCCTGTGTGGCATTAGGAAGCTGAAAGCTCCTTAAAGTGTAACCTCCAAGAAGAAAAAAATAACCAACTTCTTTCCTAATATTCTGAACCCTTGTGATGTCCATAAGAACTCAGTAATGTCCATAAGAACTCAGTAATGTCCATAAGAACTCAGTAATGTCCATAAGAACTCAGTAATGTCCATAAGAACTCAGTAATGTCCATAAGAACTCAGTAATGTCCATAAGAACATTTCCATCTGTATCTGTATAACTACCACCATGTAAAGGAAACTGAAGTAATGAGTCCACCTAGATCAGTGATGGCGAACCTTTTTTGGTTTGCGTGTCAAAAGGGTGTGTGTGGGTGTGCTAACATGTGTGCACGTGACCATCCCCCTTCCATCCCCCTACCCATGCGTACCCCCATGCGCTGCCCCCACGCATGTGCACAATGCCCCCCCATCCCCATGCATGAGGCCTAGGAAGTGAAAAAACATCCAAACAGGAAAACCTGTTCGTAAAAACAGACTTCCGGTTTGCCAGTTGTGCAGTTTTTTGCACTCTGGAGGGTTCAGGGAAGCTTCCTGAAGCCCAGGAATGCAAAAAGCAGCCCAATGGGCAAACCGGAAGTGCTTTTTCCAAACTTCAGGTTTGTCCATTGGGTGGTTTTTTTTGCACTCCAGGGCTTCAGGGAAACATCCCTGAAGCATCCAGAGGGTGAAATTGACTTTCTCAAGGCTGAAAGTCAGCTGGCCAAAGCACGTATACATGCTAGAGCTGACACAGGGCAGTGTCTTGCGTGTCCTCCAATATGACTCCCCGCTGACATGGCCGTAGATCATCCTGCAACATCTAGCAGAGGAATACATGGTTAGAGCAGGATCTCCTTTATAGGCAATTTTATTGACTTTAGGTCCACCTTTGATTCAGTATTGAGAACTAGGCTATGGGAGAAACTTGCCAATTCCACCATAGATGGACACCTACAGTATCTCCTCAGCTATTTATTTTATTCATTTAATTGGATTTGTATGCCGCCCCTCTCCGAGGTAGATATCTGTTTACCTGAAAATTCTAAGTCAGTTTAATTTAATGCACAAGGTATCTAATTAAAGCAATCATTTCAATAAAGGGAGTTAGACAAGGCTGCACTCTCACACCATCACAATACAGGTAGTCCTTGAGTTACAACAGTTTATGTCAAGTGCCAGGGAAATCAGAAGAGCTAGGCAGTTCAAATGAGTATAAATATTTATTTCAAGCTTTAAGTTCCCTATAAGAATCTGAGCCTACTGACTTTCAAAGCAAATTGGGGGTAGATAAAACTGAAAGTAATTCAAGATGATCTCTTTGTGGGCACGAAGGGACTCATGATTGATTGATTATTCATTTGAACCCTCTCTCGTGCTCAGCTTGGTCATCTCCTGTAATTCATTTAGTGGCTGTTTGAAGTTACAATGGCACTGAAAAAAAGTTGATTTATGACAATTTTTCACAGATACAACCAGTGTTCCCTCTAATTTTTGGGGGGGGGGGCGGAAAAGTATAGTGTCTGAGCAGCAGTCCCTTTGGGACTGGGCGGCACAGAAATAATAAACAAACAAACAAACAAATAAAAAACCCACCCTGTTTTGCCTCAGAGAATTTCAAAATAAAATACTGTACTGTGTGTCTATAACAGGGAGCTCATAATAGGGCAACTCTATCAATATCAAAATGCCACTTAAATAGTTGAGCTAGTTTCAAACTAGATTTTGATTTTCTTTCTCTCTTCCTTACTCCCATTCTTTTTCTTTCTCTTTTCCTTCCTCTCTTTTTTCTATCTGTTTCTCTCTCTTCCTCTCTTCCTCTCTCTCTCCTTCCCTCTCACTCTTTCCCTCTCGGCTTCTGGGCAGGTTTGGAAAACTCTGAGTTGATGATGATTTTTAAGTGAGCAATTGCTCACTGCTCAGCTTAGAGGGAACTATGGATACAACAGTTGCAGCATCTCCGTGGTCACATGATCAATACATACGCTTGGCAATTGACTCAGATTTATGACATTGCAGTATCCCGGGGTGTTGTGATCCCCTTTTGCAGCCTTCTGACAAGCAAAGTCAATGGGGATGTCAGGTTCATTTAACAACCCTGTTACTCGCTTAACAACTGCAGTGATTCATTTCACAGCTGTGCCAAGAAAGGTCGTAAACGGGGCATCCTATTAATAACTCATTTAGCAACAGAAATTTAGGCTCAGTTGTGCTCATAAACTGAGGACTACCTGTGTTATCCAATTTTTGCACAAATTCTATGGTTGACCATCAGAACAATCTGACTATCCCTTCCCCAAATTAGTCCATAGACACTTACGCATGATTGTGAATGCTACATCTGTCCCAGAACTCAATTAGACGAAAATGTAAATTCTTGCAATGATGAAAAATTAGCATTAAATCATGAAAGAAGCACAAAAGTCCTCGTGTTTACTAAATGTCCAGAATCCACAAGTACCAATTAAATTGTCACAATATTGAACAAATCAAGAACTTTCAAATATTTTGGAATTGTTTTTCCAGTGGCAGAAGTATTCACTCAAATTAATCCAGAATAGCCAAAAATCAATCTTGGCAAATCAGAATGTACTATTGGTCAAGGATTCTATCAATCAAAGTATGTATTCCTAGTGTTTTAAAGTCATTTTCTGATGCAGTATTTTCTCAGCTACTGAACTGACCCTCTGGTAATTACCCCAAATTAGAAACTATATAATCTAAACTTCTACAAAGCATCTTTCAAATTCCCCACTGTGTCTCAAACACAATACTCTGCTGTGGTGTCCATGTAATTAAAATTAAAATGAAGTTTCAATCTGACTAATTTCCTTTCTTGCTGATTAAAGTTAAAATTTCTGCCTAGCAGGTAATTGTAGTGCTACATGGAGGAGATAATCTACCTGAGTAGCCACATTTCTGTGGGTTCTCAGAAAGACACCCCTTTTTCTAGGTATCAACAGACCAAAAAGTACTGGCACAATATGTGCTGGACATAGAAAGGCAATTTGATTGATCTCAGCCACCCAAATAGATTTTCTTAAGTAGTTGATCTTCCTCTCCCAAACTTGTAGGATACTTAAATGCTAAGAGTTTGATACTAGTTCTTCTCAATGTTCTGCTATCTGTTGCACTAGAGGGCAGGTATAAAAGAGTACCTTATGCCAGTGTTTCCCAACCTTGGCAACCTGAAGATATGTGGACTTCAACTCCCAGAATTCTCCAGCAAGCATTTGCTGGCTGGAGAATTCTGGGAGTTGAAGTCCAGATATCTTCAAGTTGCCAAGGTTGGGAAACACTGCCTTAAGCTACTTAGTTATGACTTTGTGACATAGGGTGCTATTAAATCTACTGCTCATGTTTTATTACTGTTTATGGCAGCTTTTAACAGGATTTCAGAATTCGCTTTATCTTTGCATGGCAAAATATCCCCCCCCCTCACTTTTTACCAGAAGACCTTTCCTTTTGGATCAGTCAGACTGTTTCTTTGGATGCTACTAAATTTTGCCATAAAATATTAAAATAAGGTGGGACTTTGTTAACTAATTTGTTCGAAGCAGCTCTTTTTTATGTTTTTCATGCCAGTTATCTTGCTGAATATTAAATAATCTGAATTGAATATTTGAAGACCGCATTGATTCATGATTTTTCAATATCATTCAATTCAATTCAATTTATCCGAAGACTCGGGGCGGCTCACAACAGTAATTAAACAATATTATAGCGAAACAAATCTAATATTAAAAAGAAGCATATAAAACCCTATCATATTAAAAAGCAAACAGCACATACATACCAAACATAAATATTAAAATATTAAAAAGCCTGGGGGAAAAGGTGTCTCAACTCCCCCATGCCTGGCAGTATAGATAGGTCTTGAGTAATTTATGGAAGACAAGAAGGGTGGGGGCAATTCCAATCTCCGGGGGGAGTTGATTCCAGAGGGCTGGGGCCGCCACAGAGAAGGCTCTTCCCCTGGGGCCCGCCAAACCACATTGTTTAGTCGACGGGACCCGGAGAAGGCCAACCCTGTGGGACCTTATCAGTCGCTGGGATTCGTGCGGTAGCAGGCGGTTCCAGAGGTACTCTGGTCCACTGCCATGTAGAGCTTTAAAGGTCATAACCAACACTTTGAATAATCAACTTTTTTCATTTTGCTAGTAAATAGGAGGACAATAATTTGAACTTCTGCTGTGTCAGAATAGTTATATAACTTAATAGATTTCCTTCATAAAAAGTAGATGAGAAATGTGATTTAATGGAAATTTATACGTCTTCATTTATTTTGATTCTCCTGTTTTTTTCTCTCCTGGTATTGTAATGACTTCCAAGGCTAGAGTTGCTTCCTGAAAGGTTAGGAGAGAAACCTATATCTTATATCATAAGGAGAAAATGCCCATATTAGGGGAGGTTTTTTTGTTACCTTGATTACATTTCATCCATAGGATTGCAGGTTCCCATTTCGAGTCCGTGATCTTTTCCCTTCATTTTTCAAACATCCAAGGGGAAGAATGAAGAAGGTAATTTTCCTGGGCCATGGTCGCTGTTTACTTTTGCTTGACTCTGCAGCATGCCTTTGTTTTTCCACCTTTGATCAGTGCCCTGCCAGCAGATAATTTAGCAATTGCATCCCAGAATTGAACTGTGGAGTTAATGTTAAAATTAACTTTCCTTTTTAAAAAAAACAACAACTTTACTGGTTGAAGAAGCAGGGATTACGAGAGAGGAGGCAACAGAGGCCATAAATTCTATTACTCATGGTGCTGTTGCAAAAAAAATAAAATGAAGCCTTCTGATGTCTCCACAGCACTTTCATTAACATTTAAATTAAGGTTTGTTTTTCAGCAGCAGCCAGGCCTTTCATGACTGAAGTCATGCAAAGCTGTTTTTCTAGTCAAGTACAATAGCAATCATTGTTTGTTTGTTTGTTTAAAACTCTTTGGGGGGGGGGGGAGACCTGACAAATGTTCAGTTTTTTTAGGCATTTAGCATATGGTTATGTTATATTAGCCAGGAGACTACAGTGTGAGTACAAAGGTAACCCACAACAAATCTGCCCAGGTATCAAGGCAGCTCTGGATGCTAGCTACTTTCCTACTATTAAAGTTATCCATGTTCCTTGCCCTTTTCCTCTCATCTCTGGTCTTCAAAGACTTTTGAGATCCACTTGATTGCTTTTTTGTGCATGAACATTGGATAACCTTTTTTTAAATTAACTTAAATATTAGATTTGTTTTACATTGTATTGTTATTGCTGTGAGCCGCCCCGAGTCTGCGGAGAGGGGCGGCATACAAATCTGATTAAACTTAAACTTAAACCTTCATGCTTCAAACAAGAACTTAGGGGTAGGGTAAATAACCTATTAAAGAAATGGAAAACAAGTATGGAGCATTCGTAATAGCATCATCTGTCCTATTTCTCTTTACCACTGCCTTTACCTTTGAGTTCTCATGTTAAAACTCCGAAGGGAGGTGAGCTGAGAGGCTACATGGCTAGATGGGTGGGAATGTACTGTATTATTAAAGGGAGTTAGTGGAGTGAAAGAATTAGGTCTTGATGTGTTAAATTTGGTCAAGAATTTTGATCATCTTCAGATGATATTTCAGTATAGAGTATTGCAGCAGATTATGTTATACAAAACAGTCCATCGTTTTTGAAAGCAGAACATAGTGTGCTCAGTGGAAATACAGGCGGGGGGGACGGGAATAGTCCAAAGATTTAAGTGGTAGCCTATAGCATATAATTCTTTCTTTCTAACCTAATCGTCTTATTTTCATATATGTTTTGTGTCTGCGACTTGAAAAAAGACCCAACCTTAGAAGAATTACAAGTGCACTAGAGTGCCTTCCTATTGCTCTCCTATATCTCCTATACCTTTCTTTTATTCCTATATCTCTTCTTCTATTCTTTCATTGATATGTTCTATTACTATATCTTCTTTTCTATTCTTTCATAGATATACTTTATTATGAGTATCTCCTCTATAACCTTCATCATGTATTTTACTATGTGTGTATATATGTATATTGTTGTGGTTCAGCCTGAGCCAGATCAAAGACCAGCTGCGTCTCTGCTGGCTCCATGCCCGGAGGAGTCTGAGAGCGGAGGGGAGAGTTCTGTACAGCCGGACAGTGGAGCCAGCAGTCAAGAAAGTGAAGATGAAGCAAGGCCTGGGAGCCCTGGGGAAGGGCTATGTCAAGCAAGTAGCTTTGATTCTCTGGATTCCCTGGAGTCCCTGCCGCCCCGAGTCCTCGGAGAGGGGCGGCATACAAATCTAAATAATAAATAATAAATAAATGATGAAGCACAAGCTATCATTAGTATGCGGCAGAGATGCATAGCTCAAAGGAGAACTCAATTGCGTAGATATTATCAGCGTTGAATGAGGAGCACCTGGGGGTTGGGTGTGGTCCTCATTAGCAGGGAAGGGTTTATAAGTCATGAGAACCATTTCGGCAGCGTGGAGTGTTATCAAAGAGGAGTTGGTGTTATCTGCATTTTCTCTCCGCGTTTTTGTTCCTGGCTCGTGGCCCAGCAGTCTTGAAGACCGGTGGGAGGTTTGGGTCTGTTAGCTCAACAGCCTCGTTTGGCATTAAGGATCCTGTTTTTCTGTATGAACAATTGCTTTTGTGTTTCTTTTGGAGTTCCAGTGCTTTCCTGACCTGTAAGGACATTTTCTGTTGGTTTCCTTGCTTTTTACCATTATAAAACTGTGTTTGGATTCAACCGGTATGTCTGGCTTATCTTTTTGGGTTGGTCATAGCTTCCGTTGTGACCCAGACAGAACAATATATATACCCACTAAAACCCTCATTGTGTACTGGACAAAATAAATAAATAAATAAAATAAAACTTCTTTTTTGAAGAATAAAAATGTAATCTCTTTTATCTGTCCATCCTGCAAATGCTGTAGTGCAAACAGCAGCATATTTAAATAATATGCTGCTGTTTGCATAGTACAAAAGGATTCTACACACCTTTTGTTACACCATATATTAAAAATTGGTCATATACTGAATTCTGAAGTTATAGTTCAACCAAATGTAAACCATGAAGGGACTTTGAAGATGGAGGGTGATGTTAAGTATGTACATTTCAGTGAGGAATGTACGTGATACCTTTTTTTTATCTTTACCTCTTGACTGAGATGTGATAGCACTTGCCCTCCAAAGAAGGTAAGTTACTTGTGCTATGTGACCAAATTACTTTAGTAGCTTACATGTTGCATCAGTTCCAGGAAACCCGATCAGTATTGCAAACACTTATAGTAACAAGGAGGTGAAAGCTGCCAGCCTCTGTCTCTCCAGGTGCTAGCTGTATTGAATTGCAGGGCTGCGATTAAAGCTACCCTGCCTGGTGCTTAATGTAGGATGCAGGGAATATCCATTCTTATTCTGCTATGGTGATAACTTTCTCCAAAAGCTAATTCACTAAATAATGTTTTCATCTATTTACCTTGAGCGAATCTTATTGAGTATCTTTTTCTTTGATGATATGTTTTAGTTTATTCTGTTTGTATCTTCAGTGGTACAGTGATCCCTCGATTTTTGCGGGGGTTGCGTTTCCAGACTGCCCGCGAAAGTTGAATTTCCGCGAAGTAGAGATGCGGGAGTAAAAACACCATTTATGGCTATGGACAGCCAAAAACTACCCCCGCACACCCTTTTCCAAGGCCGCGCAAGGAGCCGGGCTTGAAGTTGGGGGCAGGGAGCAACGAAAGTGCGGAGGCCCGCAAAGAATGTCGGCCGCTCCCGCCCCCCCAGCGCCTCCGGACCCCTCATTGCTAACCCCCGCCCACCCAATCCGCCCTTCTCACCGGCTTTCTTGGGGCATGGGTCCTCCAGCAGCGCTGGTGGCTACGGCTTCTCGTCCTCCTCATTCGGCTGCTAGCCGCTCTGAGCGCTTTGAGAATGCCTGTCCCACCCCTCCTGCAGTCCCTTAGCTGAGAGCGCTTTCGTCCCAGCTGTCAGCGAGGGGGCTGCAGGAGAGGCGGGGAAGGTGTTCTCACAGAGAGAGAGCAACAGACAGAGCGAGATAGAAAGGAGAGAGGGAGAGAGAGAGTGAGAAAGAGAGAGAGAGAGAGAGCAAGAGGGGGGAGAGTGGAAGGTAGAGAGAGAGAGAAAAATGATAGAAAAAGGGGGAGAAAAAAAGAGAAATGAGAAAATGATTGAAGCAGAGAATGACAGGAAAGAGAGGGAAAGAGAGAGAAGTGACTCTTGGTGATGACGTATGATGTCATCAGGTGGGAAAAACCGTGGTATAGAAAAAAAACCGTGGAGTTTTTTTAAATTAATATTTTTAAAATAACAGTGGTATAGCCATTTCGCGAAGTTTGAACCCGCGGAAATCGAGGGATCACTGTACATTGTTGCTGAACAATATGGAGGCATTGTCATGCTGCATTTTCCATGAGGAAATTTATTTTCTGGTGCATAAAGAATTCTGTGGGAGAACCTCTCTAATCAGAATTGAAGTTATGATTCTGATTCATGACTTATCTGGAAAGGACAAACCAGAAATCCTGATCTATACCTAACTTTAAAAAACGTGTGTCACTCAAGATTGCTTAGGTTCTTAGGTTGGCAAAAAGAAACAGTTAGAAGGAATTCTTTATTTATGAGGAGGAGAAATCTAAACGGCCTGGCTTGGTGTTGCCAGACAAGTTAAAACTGCCTCTCATAACTTTACGAATGTAAGTGGATCCAGGGACTTATTGATATTTATATTTGATGGAAATGAATTACTGTCTGTCTAATCTAGGTATTCAAGGAGTCAGTAATACTTTGAATGTGGGTTTGTGGGTATGTATGTGAAGTCCATGTTATGAGTTTCTGTTTTTGTCTTTCTATGGGTTTCTTTAATCTTGATGGAAAATTTTGGCCACTTACAGGCCATTTTGTTTTATGTATGGTTTGTTTGGGGTGTATGATTGTTTTTATACTAAGGGTTTTAACTATTTTTTAATTATTGGATTTGTACTGTGTTTTGTTGTTGTGAGCCTCTCCGAGTCTCCGGAGAGGGGCAGCATACAAATCTAAACAACAACAACAACAACAACAACAATAATAATAATACGAAGATCTAAAAATCAAGCTGCAACGACTTTGGCATAAGCCAGTGAAAGTGGTCCCAGTGGCACTTGGCACGCTGGGCGCAGTGCCAAAGGATCTCAGCGGACACTTGAAAACCATCAGAATTGACAAAATCTCCATCTGTCAATTGCAAAAGGCCGCTTTACTGGGATCGGCAAACATAATTCGCTGCTACATCACGCAGTCCTAGGTGCTTGGGAAGCGCCCGACTGGTGATGAAATACGAAATGCAGCATAGTGATCTTGTTTGCTGTGTTGTATTGACATAATAATAATAATAATAATAATAATAATAATAATAATAATAATAATAATAATAATAATTGATGATCCTTTGAATGGATTTTAGGAAGGCCCAATTAATATGTTAGCTTTGAATCACTGCTTTAAATTTCTGTCAAAATTGAATCTGCTTGTCTAGTATGGTTATGTGAATAGGGACTGCTGTGTCTCCTCTTTGCTTACAAGGTATAAATGTACATCAAGTAACAGTCCTGTATAGTGACCAGCATTCACTGGCCAACTCCAATTCCCTTTTTCTAGGAACAAATTAAACTGGCATTATTCCCATAGGCTTTTGGACCCTTAGTTTTGGACCCGCTATATAGAGCGTTGGTGAGACCACATTTGGAATACTGTGTTCAGTTCTGGAGACCTCACCTACAAAAAGATATTGACAAAATTGAGCAGGTCCAAAGACGGGCTACAAGAATGGTGGAAAGTCTTAAGCATAAAACGTATCAGGAAAGACTTCATGAACTCAATCTGTATAGTTTGGAGGACAGAAGGAAAAGGGGGGACATGATCAAAACATTTAAATATGTCAAAGGGTTAAATAAGGTTCAGGAGGGAAGTGTTTTTAATAGGAAAGTGAACACAAGAACAAGGGGACACAATCTGAAGTTAGTTGGGGGAAAGATAAAAGCAACATAAGAAAATATTATTTTACTGAAAGAGTAAGTAGATCCTTGGAACAAACTTCCAGCAGATGTGGTTGGTAAATCCTCAATAACTGAATTTAAACATGCCTGGGATAAACATAGATCCATCCTAAGATAAAATACAAAAAATAGTATAAGGGCAGACTAGATGGATCATGACGTCTTTTTCTGCCGTCAGTCTTCTATGTTTCTATGTTTCTAGTTGAATTTGGGCAATATTACTATTTATTATATTAATGTGTTGTATTTCGGAATTTTTGTTTGCCAGTCCAGAGTTTCTAAGACCTATGAAACCAATAATATGGGAGCTAGCAAAGGATTCATGCTGGATTTGTGCAGTGGTTAGAATGCAGCACTGCAGGCTGCTTCAGCTAACCGCTAGCTGTAATTCAGCAGTTCAAATCTCACCACCGGCTTAAGGTTGACTCAGCCTTCTATCCTTCCCAGGTGGGTAAAATGAGGACCCAGATTATTGGAGGCTATATGCTAATTCTGTAAACCGTTTAGAGAGGGCTGAAAAAGCACTGTAAAATGGTATATAAGACTAAATGCTATTGCTATCCAAAAATAAATAAAGTTGAAGGGTGTTGCTGCCAACTATTTTTGTAATTTTCTATCATAGGAGAGGTCCCAACCTATTCCTCAACCTTGGAAACCTCTCTGTTGCTGGGGGAAAAAAAATAAATCTATTCCATAGTATCTTGCACTATCATCCTTGTCCAGTGGCTTATAAGGGTCCAATGAATCTTTTATTAGGTGTTGTCAATGTTTTAATACTGTGACCTTAATAATTAGAAATGATTGGCAGATACTCTTGGCCAAAAGGGTGGCCAGTCCCTTTCATCCTCTGTAGTGTAGCTTGGAGACAATAGGCTCAGCATATTTTCCTTGTTGTTCCTCCTTTGAAAAGGGCCTGGTATCTCTACTAGGTACCTGTGACACGGGGGTCTTGATTGGGGTCTCATAAAGGGCTTTGCCAGTGTGTCTAAAGGCCAAGAATACAAAAGAGATCAGTGGGTGGGGGGCTCAGCTGACCGCCAAAGAAAGGAGGGGAGTGTCCTGAAGGCAGTGAAGGGAGAAGCAGACCCTGTTGGGAACTCTTCAGAAGAGGAGGGGGAGAGGAGTGGCCCATTTTTGTCCCAAACTCATCAAGCACATCTGCAGAATTGTCCCAGCTGCTGCCTCCCAGTTTCAAAAGAAAATGATCGTTTGATAAACCGGCCTGATTTGCCGCTTTCTCACAAGAGAGGGAGGCCCACCTTTGACCTCTATGATTTCACATCAGACCCAGCTTTCTTTTCCTTTTCAGTTCTTGGAGAAACTTTGAAATACATCCTTTGCTTTCTCTTTCTATCCCTTTACTATCTCTGCCTCCTTTTTCTCTTGCTTTGTTAAAGAGGGTTGGTAGTGGAGGGAACAGGCATGCAACTTTGCATTGTACACAAGTAATCAAAAATATTTCCTAATCCCCAAGTATCTATCCAATATTTCTCACTTTTTGTATGTTAGTGGGCATCTAAGAGAACCGATGACATTCTTAAATATCTCTCAAGCTGGCATCATCTATGTGCAGGAAGATTAAAGAACATGTGTGTGTTTGTGTGCGTTGGATTCTGTGTATTTTTGCAGAATGAATTTTTAGAGGGAAGGAATATGAATGAAAGACTAAGATCAGATGGAAGTATTGTTTCTACTCAAATGTTTATTTACAAACTTGACAGAAAGCAGGGAGAAAAGGAAAAAGCGTGTATTTGTTTAAATTAATGGAAGGGAGAATATTATATGGGAATTTGGGCACTGGATAATTTCTGATTTTTATGGCAAGAGGATACTCTAGTGAATCATATTTAATTCCACAATTCAATAAAATAATTTTGTGGGCTTGAATTGCTAAACCAAGAGTATATTTCTGCTTTTGGTATATAAGTTGTCCTCAATTTACTGTTGTTTGCTTAATCAGAGTTTGATTTAATGTCAACTTCTGAAAAAGGCAGTTATGACCTAAATTCAAACTGATGACTTTTGGCCTGCCCCCTGCAGTCCCATGATCACAATTAGAGTGCTTGGCAGACTCAATTTATAACTGGTTGTTATGTTCCTGGTCATGTGATTGCAATTTGCAATGTTTTTTGTTGGTTTCTGGTTAAAAATGGCAAAACTCACTATTGGTTAAATTGGACTTGCACTTACAACCATTTTACTCAGCACCTTGGTGTCTCAATTTGCGACTGTTATATTAGTGGTCATGAACTCAGGTCTGGTCACATGATACAAGTCTTCAGAGAGGGGCAGCATATAAATTTAATAAATAATAAATAATAATAATGATTTCAACTGATGACTACAATGACTTTTAAAGGAAATTCTGCTCCCAATCATGGTTTTAAATTGAGGATTATTTGTAATTGTGCAAACAAAAGTGAATTAATAGTTTGTTACAGCAATTAAAATGTGTATGTTGCAACAACTTATCTTAAAGAATAGTTTTTGTCACAAAATGATTCATATTTAAATACAAATTTTTTTACTTTGTTTTCAGAATCATATATTGCCTTCCTGAACTTAAATGCCTTACAGATGCATGGACATCCGCTCTGAGAATTTGTAGCAATGGCCAGACTAGACTTGAAATACTGGGGTTGAAGTCTGTACATATATTTTTATTATGAAAGAGGGTGATGTAATGATTAAGGAGTTGCATTATGGATTATGAATATAGAGACCCAGGTTCTTGTCTTCCCCTAAACATGGGTGGAAATCAGTTAGATCATCTTGTTTGTAATTTTCTTATTGAGATGGGGAGGTTATTTTTTTTTGTTTATGGTACATGTGAGAGGTACATGAAGTCTGATGATAATTTTCATTTCGAGTAGGAACGTGTTGTAGAGGTCATCAGTAGTGTAGCATTCAGAGAATAGAGTTTTCCAGTTTAATATTGAGAGGCGGGCTTCAATGAGTTCGTAGTTCGCTTTTTTGAAATTGAATTTTGGTGTTGTATTATTTTGGTGGATCATAGTGTGGCTTAAGTTGAGACTGAAGTTTATCATGCTGTGGTCGCTGTTGGAAAATGGTTCTGTTATTTGTAAGCCATATATTGCACTTTTGCTGTTGCAGAAGATGAGATCCAGACAGTTATCAAGTCTGGTATTGTTAGTTACTAGTTGGTCGAGTCCCAGATATCTTGTCAGCCCTAATCAATACCAGATACTAGCTGAAAAGGAAAATTTGTTACTTTAAATCTAGTATATGGACTGCAGTACAAAACAAGTGAACCTATTAACTAAATGGGAGGAATATGAGGAATAACATTTCTTTAATGGAAATAAAGACCAACAGCATTGAAAGGATTTGCATTTAGTTTCTGAATTTGCCATATCTAGTTCATCTAATAGTAGGAATCCCATAGAATGGTTTCTCCCTCTTGCTGAATGATTGGTTAACAGTGTTGAGGAGACCCAGTTCAAATCCACTTTCATCTATGGAAACTCACTGGTGGTTTTGAGACACTTAGCCCAGTATACCCCATGATCCTTTATCACTGGGATTGCAATGGAAAGCTCATGCAAGTTGCTTTAAACTCTTGGAGAAAATATGGGATAGAAAACTGTTAAATAGATAAATAGCAACTCTTTTGCTTCTATCCTGCCCAGGAGGAGTCTAATCTGTCCCATTTATCTCCATCCCTGTGATATAGGAGGTTGTTGTGGAAAAAATAGGAGAAGAAAGATGTGTTGACCTTGAGTTATTTGTAACACATATTGTTTGTAAAAATAAAAGTGGATATCAATAAATACATATAAAATATATGCAATTCAGCTTCGCAGGAGAAAATCCTCAAATTTTGTAATGAAGAAAATATTTTCAGGATAAGATATAGAATAGAATAGAATAGAATTTTTATTGGCCAAGTGTGATTGGACACACAAGGAATTTGTCTTGGTGCATATGCTCTCAGCGTACATAAAATAAAATATACATTTGTCAAGAATCATGTGGTACAACACTTAATGATTGTCATAGGGGTCAAATAAGCAATAAAGAAGCAATATTAATAAAAATCTTAGGATATAAGCAACAAGTTACAGTCATACAGTCAACATGGGAGGAAATGGGTGAAAGGAATGATGAGAAAAACTAGTAGAATAGAAGTGCAGATTTAGTAGCAGGTGTTTATGTTGCTGTTTGAATAGAGAAGTAGCGTGTAGGATAGATCCTAATCTGGGCCTTTGACTTTAAAATGTTTGTTTGTTTGTTTGTTTGTTTGTTTGTTTGTTTATTTATTTATTTATTTATTTATTTATTTATTTATTTATTTATTTATTTATATATATATATATATTTGTATGCCGCCCCTCTCCGCAGACTCGGGGCGGCTCACAACAAAGTGAAAAACAATTTATAACAAATCTAAATTTCTACTAAAAACATTTTAAAAACCCCATTTTCTAAACACACATACATACACACATACCATTCATAAACTGTATATGCCCGGGGGAGATGTCTCAGTTCCCCCATGCCTGACGACACAGGTGGGTCTTAAGGAGCTTACGAAAGGCAAGGAGAGTAGGGGCAGTTCTAATCTCCGGGGGGAGTTGGTTCCAGAGGGTCGGGGCCGCCACAGAGAAGGCTCTTCCCCTGGGGCCCGCCAACCGACATTGTTTAGTTGAC